>NC_134590.1:80060000-80365000 GCF_037038515.1 Microtus pennsylvanicus
CTCCCTGCCCGCTGCCTGCCACCACTTTGGGGACCTGCAGCATGGTCTCATGTCCCGCTGCCTGCTGCAGCCACTTTGGGATCCACAACATTTTGCCTTAAACCATTACAAGTATGCCTACCATTTATGTTTAAACATTTCAAAAAAACTATACATAGAAAGAGACAGATTGTTTTAAAGTAATTGTAGTAAAATATTAACATTTGGAGAATCTAAGAAGGTATATGAAAGTTGGGTTTAATCCCAACATCAAGAGGCAGAGGCAGGAAGGAGCTCTGAGTATGAGGCTGGCCTGTGCTACAAAGTAAGTTCTTAAGACAGTCAGTGGTGGGCCAACCTGATTCCATTTTAAGATTAGAAGCCATGTTATTACAAGGTCAAAGTCAGTTTATTCCTTTCTCTTTTTTTTTGCAAAACTTAAATTTGACCATGTCTTTACCAATTTTCTGGAATTTGACATGTTCCATACTCTACACCCTGATAATATAAGATATTCTGCCAAATAATTTTGAAATGTTTGGCCAAATTCCTACATAACCAAAAAAAAATTCCCCAACCCTTAGAAAGCCCCCAGTCTTGCAGTTTTTTAAGTTATATAAACTCAGTGTCTCCTGTATTCACTGCAGTTGTCTAAAACCCTGCTTTACGGACACAGCCCTGGCTGACAGGAAATAAAGCTTGCTTAATTCAAAAATGAGAATTTGGGTAAAGTTCTTTACTCTTGTTTGGTGGGATTAGCATCAGGATTACATAGAGAAACCCCATCTCAAAAACCAAAAACAAAGCAAAAATTAAGAAAGAAAAGAAGACCTTTCTGGAGTTTTTGCACAGTCTGAATAAGGAAAGTTTAAAAGCATCTTGTAACGACATGGCTATTTGTTGAAGACAATGATGTGTATAAAACCTACTAAGTAACTTTCAAAGCCTTTGTATGCATAATACCTTCTAATCCTCACATTAACCCTGTGTGATGGGTAGGCTTATCTTCAAATTAAAAATGAAGAAACAGGTTTAGACTGGCTGAGAAACTTGGACAAAGAGTACTTATTAGCAGTGGTAGAGACATGTGAAATGGAAGCTTTCTGGTCCTCTGGATGTAATTACTGAGGATGCCTGGATAGCTCAGTTCCCTGAGAGGTTTCTCGACAATATCACAGCATATAGACGTACCCAGGGGGCTCTTCTGAGACTTACCACAGAAAGGCAGGTAAGAGACTAAAGTAACATTTCTATCCTGTTCTTTGTGCTTCTGGATGCAGAGGAAGACTATACTAGATCTCTACTAGATCTCTTGCAGGCAGGCAAGGCCTTGTGACTAGTTCTGGCCAATGAAAGGCCAGCAGAAGTGACGGGAGTCATCATGTCCAAGGTCAAGCATGTAGGGGTCAAAGTGCTTTCCCCCAAGCTCTGGCTTCCTCTTCTGGCACACAAGTTGAGGTGGTAGAGCTACAGGCTGGAAATAAGCCACACCTTGGAGTCTCTGCATGGAGGAGAGCAGACTGCAACCCCACCTGGAGTTTGTATGAATAGAGGTAAATCTGCTAAATCAAACCACCGAAGTATGGGTGTTTACTTGGGGGCACATCATCCTAGCCTCTTCTACATAGGCAGAAGGGCTTGAAGTTTGGCAGGTGGTTGATCAACAACTAAATAAGGAAGTAGCAAGGAGTGAATCTAAGGCAAGAGGATGTAGAGAGGATGGTTAAGTTAGAGACGTAGGTCCTGCTTTGGGAGAAAAACTGTGATAGTCAGGCCAAGTTCATTGTTTTCTAGAATAATTTGGGGATAACATTGCCGGATCCTAACTAATGTTGTTTTCAAGAAAATCTGAAAGCTTAGATTTAATATGGGGACTCTGAGTTATTAGCATACAGAGTCACAGATTTAATATGGGGACTCTGGGTTATTGGCATACAGAGTCACAGATTTAATATGGTACTCTGGGTTATTGGCATACAGAGCCACAGGACACAGCTGGAAAGCAGCCGGCTTTGCCAGCGCTTAGGCTTCCCGGGTGTGGTGCTGTCTCTGTGCCTTCTGCCCTAGGCTCCCGCAGCCCAGCGCCTTCCCTTCATATCCCACCTTCTCCGTGGCCAACCCTTTCCTGGACCACTCTTTTTTTTTTTTTGGTTTTTTGAGACAGGGTTTCTCTGTGGTTTTGGAGCCTGTCCTGGAACTAGCTCTTGTAGACCAGCCTGGTCTCGAACTCACAGAGATCCTCCTGCCTCTGCCTCCCGAGTGCTGGGATTAAAGGCGTGTGCCACCACCGCCCGGCCTCCTGGCCCACTCTTTAAACTGTGCCGCTTCCTCCCTGTGGTGCACTCTCTCCTGATTCTGGATGGTTTCTTTTTCCATAATTTATCATCTTGAAAATAATAGACTTTAGATGTGATACTACCACTTTGAGGTCTGGGGTAGGATGAGCTTGAGTTTAAAGTCATACCGGATTACATACAGAAGCCCTGTTTTTTTTTTTAAAAAAATAATGAAATTAGATTAAATCACAAACTTTAAAGACTTACTGATTGGCCTGGCCACCACAACAAAAGTCTATGAGGTGAGGCTAAGCCTCTGTTTTGTCCAGAGTTGCATGCTAAGTGACTCCTGGACCACTGCCAGGCATAGTGATGTTCAACAAGCTTTCCTTAAGTAAATGGTCTTAAAGGGAGTCTTGCTATGAGGGTCAGACAAAGCACTTCTTACTGGATTCAACTCATGCACCATTGATTTACAAGTTCTGTTTCAGATCCACCTTGAACAGTTATTGGGAGAAAGTGCCACTTAGAGTTGCAAGCCATATCCTGCCTCCAACAATGTCAGTGTTTGATTTATTTTGTTCTGCGAAACGAACCACAGCGGGTTCCAGGGGGCTGCTGTCTGCCTAAGCCTTCATAGAACACGTTGACAGCAGACAAACTGTCCTTCCGTCCCTGACACAGATCCTGGGTTTGCTTCTGCCTGCATTGCTGCCTCGGTACTTGCTCACGGCCAGTCCTGGCCTTCCCAGTCCTGAGAGTCAGGCACTGCTGTGGCTTAGCAAGCTGGTTGTGTTTCTGTCCCTGTGAATGAAGTACTCATCAGTACAATGTGGCTCCACGTTCAAGAGAGGCCAGTGCTCTTAACCACTGAGCCGTTTCTCCAGCCCCAACATTTTGGAATTCTAACAGATTTAGGCCTCCTAATCTGTGGAGCACACACTTAAAAAAATAAAATGAACTGAGCATAGGAGCATAGTTCTTTCTAGGCATCCAGTACTCTTGCCTCGTGTGCCAACCCTCGCTGCTGTTGCCAGCTGCCTCACCTTCTCTGGGGCTGGTTGTTTTTCCACATGCTTAGGAGGGACCCTTGTTAGCGGAGCCGTTTGTATTTCACATGCATTAACTCTAATACATTCTACAGAGTCGTCCCTGTGATACAGATTCCTCTTTGACCCTGGTGTCTTTTGTCTCTCGTTAGTCTCTTTCTAACCCCTGCTGTATGCCTTACTACAGTCCTATTAATCTGCAGTCTGTAGACTTTCCAACATCTTTCCACATTGCGGTCTCTGTCCTGCCTTTCCATGTCTGGTGTGGGAGGTCCTTCTGTCTGTGTTCCTTTTATTGGTTAATGAATAAAGAAACTGATTTGGCTTATAGCAAAGCAGAAATTAGTTGGGGGGAGGGAACTAAACTGAATGCTGGGAGAAGGAAGGTAGAGTGAGGAGAATCCATATAGCCCCCCTGCCGGAGAGAGACACAGGATGGAACTTTACCTGGTAAGCCACAGCCACTTCATTTATTCTTTAAATTTTTTTTAAATAGAATCTGATCAAAGTACCCAGATGGCAGGGCTGAGGGCTCAGTCACTCCTAGGGTTCCGCCCTTGATCTCAGACTCAAACAGAAGCCCTGGGCATCTTATCCAGAGCAGACCTCCAGCTCAGGGCATGCTGGTTAAACACTGTCATTTGCCTGGCCCGTGTAGCTGCTGGGCCAGACCTGGGCATAAAAATAGAAATAGAAGATGTTTGTGGAGTGTTGTTCAAGTGCTAGGGACTTAGCAATGCTCTGCATAGAGAGTTCTGCATGCGACCAATTTTATCTTTGTCTAGAGCATTCTTTCTGAGGAAACTAATGTTCTCCACCTTCGGATCTGCTCATGCAATAACCTCTCACCAGGACCCATTTGGACTCCCCCTGTACCTCATTCCCCACGGCTCCACTTTTCTTTTATCCCTCAGCGCCCTTGACCCCCAACACACTAAGCCATTCGGTTTACATGCTAATAGGCATTCACAGGTCAGCATTTTCCCTAGCAATAGGATGCTGTGGTTTTGTCTTCCTGTCCTGACTAGACACCAGCTTTAAAGAGAGCATCCATTTGGTTTGTTTATGGCTTTCTCTCAAGGCCTAGGGCACTGCCTGCCGTAGACAGGACGATGAGTATTCACGTCCTGAATGAATGATCCTAATATACAGAGAGAGAAACAATCACAAGAGGTAACCTCCTTGTCACGTAGCTAGAAGTGTCTGATCTCTGGCTCCTCTCGGTCCTGCACCGTCCTTGTGTCCCCATGCTCAGATCCCATTTCCTCAGGCATATTCCCCTGCTACTCCCCTTGGAGGACTCGATGTACCTCGAGGGTTCTGAGAGAGCCGAGGTGTGGATCCCAATTCCTAATGAGCCTACATAAGGGGGAGAGTTTCTCTGTTCCCCAGTTCGTGCCCCATCCTTCTCCTATACATAGCCCACTTCCAGATGGTTAATTTCCATTCGCTTAAGGACTGGAAGGGGTTTATCATCTCAAAACAGCAGCCTTTCCCTCTTCCTGATGGAAGAGCGGGACACTTGGAAGGCTAGCCAGAAGAAAACAGAACTCGCTCTCTGTACATATACCGTGCGTGTGTGACGGTCACTCCTGTTGTACCTGATCTCCTCCTGTACCATGATTCTCTCCTTTTAATTACAGGAAACCCTGAAATCCAGCCCTGTGACCTACATGCTGAAGCTCCCACGACTGAAGCGGGCCTAAATGAGCCCACCTCTCAGAGAGTGAACATGGCCAGGGCCACTCTGCTACAGGTTATTCCCAGATCTTCCTCTATGCAGGCATGGGATGAGATTCGCCTCTGTGCTTGGTGAGACGGCACAGTTTCCCCTTTGGGCTCCCCCTCCTCCCCCGTAGCTAAGGACGGGAAGTGGAGAGGCTCAGAAAGCCTGTGTGTGGCTGAGGCAGCTCTGTGCACAGCGCTCCTACTGCGCGTCCTCACTTTCTTTGTTCCTTCAGGAAAAGCTGTGTCTTCTGCACAGTCTCCCTTTAGGTGTCTAGTTCTCCACTGATGTTCACAAGGGCACTAATATTAATGAAGGTTCTGCTCTTTTCTCCGGCTGGAAAGTCAACATTCAAGAATGGTGTGTGTGTGTGTGATGTGTGTGTGTGTGATGTGTGTGTGCGTGTGTGTGTGTGGTGTGTGTGTGTGTGGTGTGTGTGTGTGTGGTGTGTGTGTGTGGTATGTGTGTGTGTGGTGTGTGTGTGTGGTGTGTGTGTGTGGTGTGTGTGTGTGATCAGCATAGTCCTTCACTGCAGCCGCTCAGTAGACCCCGTGTTCATTTGAAAACACCTCTGCCCTATGATGAGGCGAAGAGGACAGACTTCCATCCTCAAGAGGACAGACTTCCACCCTCAAGGGCTTTCTGCCTTTAATGATTTCCTATCTCTCTATAACTGACATTTTCAGACGCTGGAGATTAGTGTTAAAAAACAAACCCTGATAAGTTCTGTTTACAGGCCCAGGTGGTGGTGTCACACACCTTTAATCTCAGCCCTCGGGAGACAGAGGCAAGTATATCTCTGTGGGTTGGAGGCCGGCCTGGTGAGCTCCAGGGTACCAAGACAGGATACAAAGCTACAGAGAAGGCCGGGCGGTGGTGGCGCACACCTTTAATCCCAGCACTCGGGAGGCAGAGGCAGGCGGATCTCTGTGAGTTTGAGACCAGCCTGGTCTACAAGAGCTAGTTCCAGGACAGGCTCCAAAACCACAGAGAAACCCTGTCTTGAAAAAAAAAAAAAGCTACAGAGAAACCCTATCTTGAAAAAACAAAGAAACAAACAAACAAACAGATCTTTTCATAGCTGGCCCTCCATATTCCATCTCAGAGTGAGTGGCAGCCAGGTAACTGAACAACTACTACAACAACAACAACAAAAGACAGTTGAAGATAACATGGAGAGATGGCTCAGAGGTTAAGAGCACTGGCTGATCTTCTGGAGGTCCTAAGTTCAATTCCCAGCAACTACATGGTGGCTCACAACCATCTGTAATGATATCTGGTGCCCTCTTCTGGCCTGCAGGTATACAAGGAGGCTGAACACTGTGTATACAATAAATAAATAAATCTTAAAAAAAAAAAAAAGAACACCAGGCAAGAGGGCCACAGATCCAAAGTGACAGGCCTTCAGTTCTCTTGCGATCTAGCTGTAGGTCTGAGAGCAGCAGATTCCAAGCATGAGCCACTGACCAGAGCTGAAAGCCACTGCCAGCAACTCTGAGGACCACAGGGAGGTCTCTTTTCCTGGCTTCCACTTCCCTCTGAAGCAGATTAGAAATACCGGGGAGAAAATGTCCTTGAGCCAGTGTTAATGTTCTCCTTTAAGAGTAAGGAGAACAGATTCGGCACATCCAGAAATGTGCCTTCCATCCATTGGAGGCAGCAGAGGCCATCTCGTGAAGCCCAGCTGTGAAATTCAATTAGGGCTGCCTGGGAGGCCACACAGGCAGCCTCAGACTCTTCCTGTGAGGCGTCCTAAGCTGCAGCCCTCAGGGCCCACCCCGGGTTTCCTTTCAGCTCTGAGAATTCACTTCTGTTAGGTTCCAAGGTTACCTGCAGGACAGGTCAGGCTGTCCTCTGCCTAGCAGGAAGAGATGGTCTCAGTGGCCTTCCTGGCCAGAGCAGAGCCAACCAGGGTAGCCTTCCAGATGCATTTCCTCCCACCTGCAGGGGTCAGCCTAGTTCTGCCTTAGACTACCGCCAGTGTAAGTACAGAGATAGCTCCTAAAAGAGGGCAGCTGCATGTATGCTGGCCTCCCAATGCCACAGTGAGCGGGGCTCTTTCACTGTGGCATGCCCAGTGTTGGTCCTTGGCTCAGAACTAGGGTAGAAGGGTCTAATCAATGTTCCACAAATGAACAAATTAGAATATTTTCACAAGATCTACTGGAAGAGAAAGGCAAAAAGTGATGGAATGAGCTTTGGACATGACCACCCTAACAGGGACAGTCATTGATTCTGAGAGGAAGAGAATTTCCTGGATCTGGTGAGCCCAACTTCGTCCCTTGTGAAATTCCCTTGCTGTCACTGGAACGCAAGCCTTTGGACAAGAAGAGGCTGCAGAGGCAAAGTCAAACCAGCAGGGGGTGCCTAGAACCTTGCACCACAGGTGTTTTAGGAAGGCACCCCAATCCTCCCCTTATTATTAAAATAAATCAATCTGTGTAATGAATACTTGTCTTCCTAGCAGAACAGCCTCAGTTTTCATCAGATCAGCTACTTTTGCTTGTAAGAGGCCATTGGGAGCAGGCCTACTGACTGTTGATGGTCCCCTGGAGAAGGAAGGGGGCGGGGTCATCACTTGAGATTTTGGTTGCTGCCTCTTGCTGCTTCCAGCCATTTGTAGGCAACTCTGCCCTAACATGGTGAACTTAGGTAGGGGCGGGTGGCAGAGAGCTCCATCTATGTGGCTATGGCGAAGCCATCATCCACGATGAAGAAAGAGTTCCAGAAGAGTGTCCCCCATCTGTCACCCAAACTCTGTGAGTAAGCCCAGCAAACACATTGATTGGTTCTCCGGTGCGAGATCTGGTGGAACCGTGCTTTGGTTTGTTGTTGGGAGCTTATAGTTAGGGGTGGACATTATTTATGTCTCTCTGGGGAAGGAATTCTCGAAACATCTTTTTTATACTGCAAGATGCCACAAACCTTTTCAGAGGAAGGTGTGAATAAATGAACATTACAGACAAAAATTCCCAAGCTAAGCTGACGCTGGCCCTGGTGTGCACACTTGCAACAAAAGTACTCAGGAGGCAGAGGCAGAGGCAGAGGCAGAGGCAGAGGCAGAGGCAGAGGCAGAGGGCAGGTGGTTCACTGTTAAATTTGAGGCTAAGCTGGTCTATACAGGGAGTACCAGGCTAGTCGGGGCTACATAGTGAGACTCCACTTCCAAAAACAAACACCATCCTCCCAAACAAAATACAATTTTTTTCTCAAGCTGAGCCAAAGCCTTCCATTCATGAAGCAATCAGACAGACCCCCAAGTGCAGGGTACATGGCTCCAGCAGATGATAACCCCTCTGTTCTGTAGGCTCCCATGCTAAGAGACTTGCCAGATGTGGAAGATGCCCAGGGAGGCTCGAGGGAGACTAAGTAGTTTTGTAAGGGGAATCAGATCAAACTGATGTAAAGCAGGACCCTTTTCCTGCTCAGTCCTCTTAGCGGCAACCTGGGAACTCGCTTACCCTAGCAGTAGATCATCCACCCTTACATAGTTAGTTTACTGCTACCGACAGATTTGCATTTATCCCATAAATATTTGGAACCTCTAACAGTGCCACGTGGGGCACAGTCTTTCATTTCCTGCTGGGTTTCTTTTTTTTTCTTTTTTCTTTTGGATTTTTCGAGACAGGGTTTCTCTGTAGCTTTGGAGCCTGTCCTGGAACTAGCTCTTGTAGACCAGGCTGGCCTCGAACTCACAGAGATCCGCCTGCCTCTGCCTCCCGAGTGCTGGGATTAAAGGCGTGCGCCACCACCGCCTGGCTCCTGCTGGGTTTCTAAGAGAGTCTCTGGGCTGGTACTGCCTCATTCTTACACTCGCTCCAAACTGACCATGGGGCACGGTCAGGATGTGAGGCTACGCCATGAACAGAGGACAAATGACTTTGTATGATGTAGCTAGAGACCAGCCCACAACAGACCATGGGAACAACACTGGTGTCACATCTGTCACCCATCCTGACACCCGGACAAGTGTTTGGAATCTGAGAGTCACTCACACTGCTCTTCCTCGTGCTTTATCGACCTCTCCCGTGCTGATGGAGGAAGGTCATTGGTTAAATAAAAAGAAACTGCTTGGCCCTCATTGGTTAGAAGATAGGTGGGAGGAGTAAACAGCACAGAACACTGGGAGGAAGAGGAAGTGAGCTCAGACTTCACAGCTCTCCTTTCGGGAGCAGACACCTCAGAGAGACGCCATGCTCCCAGCTCCCAGGCAGACGCACGCGATGAAGCTCCGACCCAGGATGGACATAGGCGCCCTTTGTAGTAATAAGGGCGGCGGGGCTGCGTCCCCAGTACCCCGGCTGCCTGGCTAGCTTATGCCTGAAATAACAACACACAAACTGTATTCATTTAATCACTGCTTGGCCCATTTCTATCTAGCCTCTTCTAGGCTAATTCTCACATATTAATTTAGCCCATTTCTAATCATCTGTGTAGCGCCCCTAGGTGCGCTTACCGGGAAGATTCTAGCCTATGTCCATATCCCATAAGCTTGCGCAGGTGAAGAAAAAGGAGGAGGAGGAGGAGAAGAAGAAATAAATAACCCAAGGAAGAAGAATTAGAAGAGGGACGTTTTTCTTTTTGAATTCCAGTCATTTGGGACACTATTCATTGTGATCCTAAGTCTTACCATGCCGTGGAGCTGATTTAAAAACAGCACAGAGTAAGAAAAACTGCATTTAAACCTTTATTATTATTCACTTTGAAAACTTCATACTGCACCAGCCGGGTATGCATCTTGGTTCCTTCATTCTCTTTAGGTTCCAAAAGCACTTTACACCAGTTCCATGATTAATATTTGTACTATTAAGAAATGAGGTACGCCAGGCAGTGGTGGTGCACGCCTTTAATCCCAGCACTCTGGAGGCAGGGGCAGGTGGATCCTTCTGAGTTCAAGGCCAGCCTGGTCTACAGAGTGACCTCCAGGACAGCCAGAGCTACACAGAGAAACCACGCCTTAGAAAACCAAAGGAAAAAAAAAAAGAAAAGAAAAGAAAAAAAAATGAAATGAGGTGCCCGGGGCTGGAGAGGAAGGACACAGGTCCAATTCCCAGCCCCGACATGGCAGCTCACAACCATCAGTAACTCCCATCCCAGGGACTGCAATGTCCTTTTCTGATCTCTTTGGACACTGTGCAAACATGATACACAGACATACATGCAGGCAAAACCCCATACATGTTAAACATTGAATAAATAAATGCTTAAAAAATATAAAATGCTTAAAAAAGATTAAAAAAATAAATGCCCTCTAGATACCCTCAGGTCAGCCGGGTGAGAATTCCCAGTAGATCTTTTCCTTGTTACCCCTTCCTCTGCTGCTGAAGAGAATGGGGTCTCAGAAGGGGTGAAACGTTTCCCCTTTCAACACAGACCCTTGCACACGCTCACTTTAGGTGCCTTTTCTGAACGTGTGGACTGTTTAGCTGAGGACCTCCAGCACCGCAGGCAAGCAGTCTACAGGCACGCTACACCTTTGACCTCCTGTTAAACTTTTAGTGATTTTGTCTCTCACATCTGTGTTTGGGCTTGGTAGGGCTTCACCACTGTACTTGACAAGGAGTCACTTGTGGTGTCCCTGACGCTATGACTGTGGTGTCTTAGGGTGAGGCGGAGAGGCGCTGAGTTTCTTGTTTACGCACCTAGGCAACTGTCCTGTTTACTGTCTCTGGTCAGGTTCCAAACCAGCAGCACCGCACCCGCTAACACGGGCACAAGCTCCACGCTTGTTGCTGACGGCTCGCCCTTCCAGTTGCGTGGAATTGTTAGTTTTAGCTTGAGCAACTGGTGGTTTCTTTTGAGAGGCAGCATCACCGTCGTACATCAGAGTTTCGACGGACAAAAATCCCTGCAGCTCAAAGAGCTGGTGAGAATGATAGGTGCGGTGTATCCTGGTGTGTGTCTGCTCCCAGCTTCTTAGGCATTGCTGTGGGGCCCAGAAACCCAGAGACAAAGTCTGGTGAGCCAAGGATGGTGGATATGAGAGACCTTGGGCTAGAAAGCTGGGACCAGGAGTGATGAGCTACAGGGGGCATTTGGGAAAGGTCTTCAGAACAGTTGATGCAAAACAGCTGGATGCGAAAAGCAAGGAAGAACATTTAAAGAAAAACGTGTCAGGTGCCGCCGTCAGGTGGACAGAGTGTCCAAGTTCTTTCTTCCTTCAGACGCTCGCTCTTCCTGCTCTTCTCTTGCTGTGGGAAAATTCAATTCTTCCTAAGAACCAGACGTTGCAAAGCAGAATCTTAGAACTTGAAACTTGGAAAGACAAACAACCACAACAAACATTTAGTTTAGTGCCTTGATTTTATTTATGCAAAACTACGGCTAAATTAATAAAAATGCCTTTTTTCTGTTACAGCCGGTAGAATCTACCTAAAATTATCTTGGTTGAGAAGGGAGATATATTAGGTCTAGAGGTAGAACCAACTTTCAGGATCAGAAAAACAAAACCCAAAAAACTACTGTCCGTTGCTATTGATGTTCTCTCTTTTATCTTAAATCTGCCTCTGCCTGAGAACATGGTGGCCTGAATGGCTCCTGGTGTCACTGGGACTCGTTTATACAGCTGCAGGAAGATATAGCCACAGGAAACCACAGACGTATAATTATTCCATGCTAGTGATCGGAGTGAACTTGTCTCTCCTTGTTCCTGCTTCTATAAATCCCACGGAAAGGCTCCAATGCTCGAACTTGGGGGCATGTGGCTACTCCTTTGGGTCACAGTTATGGGGCTGCTGTGTGCGGGGTCTCACGCCTGCCCCGGGGTATGGATGGGTAAGGTGGCAGGCATGAGGGAGGGCAGTCCCACTAGAGTCACATGACAGGTGCCAGAGGAAGGAGCATCGCAGTCACCAGAAAGGACAGTTGGGCAGGGAGCCTTTTAAGACTGTTCTCAGTGATGGCCACCTACTGGCATCCAGGTTTTCATGGAATCCTTTGAGCACGGGCTGGACCTAGTGAGTCACTTCTAATGAAGAGAAGAAGGGAAACGTGAGGGCATGGCCACTTGGAGATTAATCTTTGAAAGTTTATGATCTTCCCCCCACCTCTAACTTTGTCTTGCTCATACCGGTGAAGCCTGTTCCCATGTTGTAAGCTAGGAATGAAAAGCTTACAGAAAGGTCCTTCTAAGAAGAAACTGGACCTTTAGGCGTTAGCCAGCTGGTAACCGAGGCCCTCAATCAAGCATCCCACAAATGATAGTCCTGCCAACAACCTCCAGACCACCTTGGGGAACCTGGGAGCTGAAGGAGGCCCCCACTGACAATTGCAGCCCTGTGTGAGATCCTGGGGCGGATGACTCGGTTATGCGTCACCCAGGTTCCTGACCCAGAAAACAGAGAGTAAATGGACATTGCTTGGAATTGCTGTGTTCTAGGGTGGCTTGTTATATAGCCACAGAAAATCCAAAGAGAAAGAGATGGAACAGACAGAAAAAAAAAAAAAAAAACAGCAAGAGCACAAAATCCCAACCTGGTTCTGGTTTCTGAATGTCGTGAACACTTCCTTCCAGACTTCTGCTTATGCTCCTCCGGGGGTCTATCACTGCTTTTCCTTGGTACCCTTTACTTCCCATTCTACAAGCTTTCTTACGAGGTAGCAGGAAAGAGAAACATACCGACGAGGGAACTGTGCGAATTAACTGGTAATAACGAGGACCTACTCTGTGCCCAGCAATTGTTAGACCCTGTTCCATTTGATCTCATTTAATCACTCCCTCAAACCCAGTAAGTCTGGTTTTATGAGTCCTTTTCCACACCTAGGAAATCTGAGCCTACGAGCAGACATGCCTGGCTCCGCATTACCGCTTTGGGAAGCGGCGGAGTTGAGATGCAAGAAAAGCGCATTCGTGCCATTGTAGTATGCATGCCCCCGGCAGGTAGGCAATTGCTTTTATCCGATAATCGGCCCTGACGAGAAAACACGCGAGGCTGGCTGTGGCTTCAAGCCTCCGAGCAGGTTGACCTGTTTAATCGTTCAGCGTTCACCAGATTACCTGCTGCTTTTCTTTCCGTGCCAAGGATAATTTTGAAGCAAACCTCCTGTCAGCTGAACAAGTCCCTTGAGGAGGAACCCTTCATTCTCCATGTCTCTTGCAAGTGAGGACAGAGGTGCTGTCAGCTCCCGCAAGAGCCTGTGACAGCCCTGGATCATTGAGGAGCGTGCCCCTGTCAGTAGAGGAGGCGGATCAGGAACTTCAAGGTCCAGGACTCTTAGTGTAGAATCTTTGACTCTATATCAAGAATCAGGAGCTCCGGGCTTGTTTCTCCTGCTAAGTCAGTGGAGACCCTCATGGAGCAGGGAGTGTTGGAAGTTGCAGCTCTGAGCCCTTCGCCAAGACAGCTGAACAAGACGGCAAGACAGAGTTCTTAGCTCTGCAGAGACCAGACAAAGCAGAGGCCTGCTTTCAGACCAGGAGAAAAGTAATTTCCCCGACACACTGTTCTGTGGGATGGCTGAGGGCTGAACTACTGAAGGAAGTGTTTTTGGGAACATCATACAGAGAAGAGACAGACAAAGGTAGACAGAGAGAGGAGGGACAGAGATAGAGGAGAGAGAGATAGGTAAACTTTAATGACAACATGCTTTAAAAGACTAATGCTTTTTCCCAGGAGGGAGTCCTTCTAATGAAGACCTCAAAAATGAATATATGATAAGCATAATTTCACAAGAGAAAGTGGTTTGAAAAGAAAAACAATAAAGTGAAATACAAACCAGTTTCTCATCTAAGTCTTGCATTACTTTCAGCTGTGATTCGGTGATTCAGGGTTCCGGGTCCAGACCCTGCTCTCAGGTCCTGATGTCTTAACCTAATCATCACGAGAAGCTAGTCTCTCTTAGTGTCATGAGTGTGCTATCCCAGAAACACAGACAAACATATTTGTGTCTTTCCACAATGTCAGAATTTATTGAATAACAATCAATTCACAAGGTTTGGTGCTTTCAGTGGTGGCGTTTGCCAGATAACCCGACTTACTTTTGGAGTCTGGCCAAGGCACAGGCATATTCTTTTATTCCAGTGTTAGTTATTAACATTATGTCACACATCACACAGTAAGTATACATAGATATCTACATGTATATATGTGGTTTACAGGATGAATACAAGTCAAAGAGGTTGGATCAGAGTTAAAAATGTTTCAGAAGAGGGCTGAGGGGCTGAAGAGATGGCTCACTAGTTAAAGGTGGTTGCTGCTTCTTTAGAAAATCTGGGTTCAGTTCCCAGCACCCACACCAGACAGTTCATAAAAGCCTTCACCTCCAGATCCTGAGGAGCCAACACTCTCTTCTGTCCTCCATGGGCAGCCACACGCATATGGAATCGTTCACATAGACACATAAATAAAAATGAAAATAAATGTTAACAAAAAACAGTGGGCTATGGAGATAAAACAAGGAAGCAGACCAATGCTGAGAGGGAGCTGCTAATGGAGATGCTATGGTCCAGGAAGGCTGGCTGGGGTCCTAGAGAAGGAAACAGTGGGTTTGGGTCCACACCCAGGCACGTGGAATGAAGATAGTCAGCGGACAGTGTGGCTCTGAGCTGAACTGAACTCCACTGACTGTCAGGGAGCTCTCTGCTTGGCTATCTCAACATATACACTAGGTATTAGATGGTAGCTTAGTGTGGGACCATGTAATCATAGTGTTATATGCTGTGGAATAATCCCTCTGTACACTGTGATTGGTTTAATAAGCAAGCCAACTGGTCAATAGTTGAACAGGATAAAGTTAGGAGGGAAAACCAAGCTGAAGGTGATGGTGGGATGAGGAAGGGTGGGGTCAGAGAATCTTGAGCCAGATAGAACAAATCAGACACACAGAATGGAGTAGAGATAAAAGCCAGGAGCCACAGGGAAGCACATAGATGAATAAGAAACGAGTTAATTTGTAAGAGCTCGTTAGTAATAAGCCTGAGCTATTGGAAGAACATTTATAATGAATATAAACCTCACTGTGTGTATTTGAGAGTGACTGTGGAACAGGAAAAATCTGCTTACAGTTAGATATCCATCATTTTATGGTCCGAGCAAGGAAGTTAGACCCTTTCCTTGGTTGGCTGTGTTGGATACATTTTGGGCCTGTCTACTGTGATATGATTTTAATGCAGTTATGCACTTTCAGAGTCTTAGTTCGCCTTGATTAATCCATAAGGTGGCTTCATGAATAAGTCATCTATTAGTCTGGACTAGAAGGTGCCTGCTGGTGCATTTTGTGGGTCCACCCAGTAGCTACAGTCATTCTCCCTTTTAAAAATGGACTCAAAGCTGCTTAGGAAACAGTCTCTCAGGGCAAGGAACTGTCTGAAAAAACAAACAAACAAAACCACTTCTTATGCAATATGGGGTAACTTCCAGTAGTGGGCATAACCTGGTCTCAACACTTGACTACCTTCCCTTACCAATGACATCGAGGGAAAGGCTAACCCCCATGTACAGACTTGCAAACCTGTGTTCTGCTGAGTTAGAAATAGTCAATTGGCTCCACGGTTCATTTTTTTTTTTACTTGTTTCTTTCTCCAGTTTTGATGTAGAACCTTGATAGGCTGACTCATGACCTTTCACAGGCTCACCAATGCTGGGATTACAGATGTGTGCCACCAATCCCTGCCTAGCTTTAGTGAGTAACCACGAGGCTGTTTAGTTGGCTCTAGAATTTAGTCCATTTTCCTTGGGTCACAGTTAATTGGCTCTAGTATTGCCATTTTGTGAGTCACCTACTGACTGTCCACTGGGTGTGGGGATTTGTGCTAATTCATAAATACGGAATGGGGATTGGCGTGGGGGAAGTCAGCGGTCACTCACTGCACGAGTGAGAAGGGGCTTCTACTCTTGTAGGAGTAGATTTGATCCAAGGCACTTTTTTGACGTGTGTGTTCCATTATCTGGGTGGGTTTTCTTGAACTCTTCTCTCAAGCCTGGAAGTGTCTCCTAATCCAGGAGCATCTCCTCCAGCTTCCACACTCAGCAATGCACCCATCCAGTGCATCTTGGAAAGTGGACTTTACTTTCAGATGGTCTGAATCTGTAGGCTTTGATGCCCGTTCTCTTACCTGGCTCTAGACTGTGACACACAGTGTTCGAGACTGAATGGAGCTTATCCTCCAGTACGTGACAGCTGGCATGAGTCTCCATAATAGGGCAAAATGAAGTAAGTACTCTAGGATGGAGCAAATGGAGGATCCCAACTTGAGGAGTAAGACTTTTTTCTTTTTGAAAAGAAGACCTACTTTCCTAAGACTCCGGTGAGAGCAGGATATTCAAGTACACACAGGTAAGCATCTAAGAGTCATTCAACAGACACCTCACAAGCCCACCTGACACTGCTCTAGGCCCATGAGTGGAGAAGACAAAGGACCCCATTTTTATAAGCTCACATTTCACTCTTTAAGGTGGGGGCGATGGGGTGGGAGCACACCTGTCCTAGCAGAGGAACTGGAAGCTCTGATCTCAGGGTATCTCGATGATGAGTGGAGAAGAGAGGTTGGTGAACCGGGAACTGAATGTTAGCGGCTTCAGAGATGAGATGGGCTCTTTCAGACTTGGCCCCCAAATGGTGCCTGTGATGGTGACAGCCCCAATCCTGGTGTCTCCCTGTGGAGCCCTAGGGAGGATGTATCAGCTCATGGTGCAGAACCAATGGGTGTTAGGGCAAGTGTCCTGTCTAGGGACTGGCTTTTCCTAGACATATCAGCCAAGAGGCATGGGCTCTGGTCAAAGTCAGGCAATCAGGAGTTTGAAAAATCAGTTTCAGAGTGCCAGGAGGGCAAGGGAGGTGTTAGGTCTTTTAGAACTCCAAATCAAGCTCTCAGGAGGGGTTGGCAATGTCTGAATCTTCTGGGAGCTGGATGATGTCGTCGTGCGGCATGGGAAGCCCTGTGAGAAGAGGACGTGGCTATGCTTCCCAGGAAACCTTGACTAAATGTCAAAGTTTATAACATTATATTTATAATAATGGGCAATGTAGTAATTGTTTTAAATGACCTGTGACATATAGTTAGTGAATTTTCAAAGATAGCTTGATTTATGCAATACATTTATTTATTTAGAGACATGGTCTCATTATGTAGAGCAGATTGGTCTCAAACTCCTGATCCTTGGCATCCTAGCGCTGGGCTTACAATTGTGAGCATAGCCGTCCTGCTTTACGGCTTGTCCTGTTTTCGGTTAGCAATGATAGGATGTTGGAGGGCGGGGATGGGTGTTGGTTGTGAGATTTTGCACAGTCTCTCATCTCATTCCCTTTTCTGATTATTTTTATTCTACAATCTCATCTTAATCATTTATCCATCTACATTTGTATCATTTCCTTTCTTATTTGTAAATTGAGGCTATACAGAGCGCTTCCAGGTGAATCAGGTAATTACATCTGTAGGTCAAATAAGAAGGCAGTGGTTTGAATGAGACGTCCTCTGAGAATCATGGACATTTGAGTTCTTGATCCCCAGTGGGTGGCTGTTTAGAGAGGCTTAGGCTGTGTGGCCGTGATGGATGCAGTATGTTACTGTTGGTGGGTTTTCAGGTTTCAAAAGCCATACACCAGTCCTCCTTCTGATTCCTGTTTGTGGTTTGAGATGTGCGCTCTCAGCGGCTGCCTGCCGCCTCCACTCTGGCATCATGGACTCTGGCACTTTGTATGCCCAATTAAATCTTCCTTCTTGAACTTGCCTTGGTGTTTATGACAGCAACAGAGCAGTAGCTGATCCTAAGAGAAAGGAGTTAAGTCCAGGAAGTCTCCGTAAGCCTTAGAACATAGAGAAAGTTCAGCAGCGTTACAAGGATGATCAAAAGCTCCTGTGAAGCTCAGGATCACCTGGAGCTCTCTGGCCATCTGATCTTACTGAAACAGCGCGCTCTGGGTTCAGTGTGAGTCTGTCTGTCTCTCTGTCACACACACAGACACACGCTAAAGTGGAGAATGGCGTCTGGCATCAGTATCTGACCTCCACACGCAGCAGTACACACGTGCATTTGTACTCACTCATGCATACATACACACTAATGAATAAATACATGAACATGTACACAGGCGTGCAACACACACACAAATTAACAAACAACAAAACCAGGCCATGATCTGGATTTGCCCCAGGCTGTTGCTTATCAGCCCGTAAATTTTTGGTTAAATGCTAGAGGGCTAGAGGCAATTGAAATAGGAACAAGGGAAATGGGCTGTGAAGCACACTGTCAAGGGTCACTCCATATTCACTAGGCCCCCCTTCTCCTTCCACATGGCAGTAGACTATTTTACAGGCTTCTTATGGTTAGGTGGTACCATGGGATTAAGTCTGTGGAGTGGAGGATGGTCATGAATGAACTTCCACCTTTAGGTCTGGCCCTTCCGAAACTTCCCAGAAAGGTCTCAGTGTTCTTACTGTTCAATATTTATCTGCTGATTGGGGAAAAAACACCCAGAGAGGGTTCTAGACCCTAGAAATGGTTGTCAGCTTTGTAAGATCTAGACTGATCTGAGAAAGGGGCCCCTGGTCTGCCTGTGGATGATGCCTTAATTAGGTTAATTGAAGTGGGAAAACCTGCTTACTGTGGGTAGTGCCATTCCCTGGGCTGGGATCCTGGACTATGTAAAAAGAAGGGTTGGGAGATGCCTCTGCAGTTAAGAGCACTATCTGTTCTCACAGAGGACCTGAGTTCAGTTTCTAGCACCTACGTGGTGCCTTCCAAATATCCTAATTCCAGTTCCAGGGGATCGATCACACTCTTCTGCCCTCAGAGGCACCGGGCACTCACATGGTGCACAGACATACATGCCATCCGAACACACATACAAGTAAACAAAGGAGAAAGTGAGATTAGCCTTCATTACTCTTTTTTTTTTTTGACTGCAGATGTCGAACCTGAGTACCTTGGAAGAGCAGTCAGCACTCAACTACAGAGCCATCTCTTTAGCCTCTGTGATGTCCTTTGTCAAATAGTGACCCAGCATAGCTTTCTGCCACCTGCATGGCCTGGGTCCTGGGACCCTGGCGAGGGGATGAAGAAAGGACAGATACCCAGACATGTGCGCAGGAAAGCTGGGGTCCTGTGGGGTGTGTGCTGTCTGATGGAGCTGCTTCTGCTAATGTTGGCAACCAAGAACACACAGGGGAGGGGTTGCCTAGTCTCTGTAGCGGGTCTCTGTGGGCTAGCAATCTCAAGCCTTAAGGGCTTGGACTTCCTCTGTCCACAATACACACGGATTCACTCAGGGCTTCAGGAACTCAAGGCTTCCTAAGCTCCCTACAGCGGCTGCAGGGCTGCCTGCTTCTGCCAGTGCTGGGAGGGAGTTTCGCTTTTCAAAAGTGTGACTTTTTTTTTTTTTAATTCTCTTTACTGTTTCAAATGCTTTTAAGAAATTTGTCAGTATGTCTCCAGATGAGCCTCCTGCCTAGAATCTCAGTGCTCCAGGAGGAGGCCTGCTGGTAGGTACACGGAAAGTTTGTCAGGAGGTTTTTCATCTGAGTTGCCTCTTCAGAACTACAAGCTGCCCTTTGTAGTTCAGATGAGGAGCAAGAGAAAGGAAATCTCTAGGCCTGCAATCCTCTCAGTGTCAAGGCATCATCTGACAAGCAGAGTGGCCTTTTTCACACAGCCTTTGAGGTCAAGGGCCTTAGGACACGATGGCTGCATAAACCTCCGCCAAGGGAAGTGCAACGTGGATCTGAAGCCACAGATTGCAACTGCCTGCTTCTTCCTATTAGGTAAGAAGGTGGGTCTGCATCCAAAGCCCCAGATGGCCAGGCTTTCTGTGGTTAGGACCCATCATTAGAACTAAAACTAAGTTATTGTGCTTGGTGACAGAGCTTATCTCTTTAAGCACATTCACCGTGACTGTGACCTAGATCCAGGCTGCTTCTTTTGTAGATAAAGTGACAGAAACTGTTCACAGCATGTGTGAATTGTGTGAATTGCCTGAGTTCACAGTGTGGAATCAGCAGTGTGTATGTATGTATGTATGTATGTATGAGTATAAGTATGTACTTAATGTGAATGGGTGTTTTGTCTGCATGTATCTCTCTACACTTAATGTGTGCCTGGTGACCACAGAGTCTAGAAATGGTGTAAAGAATCCCCCTGGAACTGGAGTTACAGACTGCTGTGGGCCACCATGTGGGTGTTGGGAGTTGAACCCAGGTCCTCTGGAAGAGCAACCTGTGCTCTTATCCACTCAACCATCTCTTCAGTCCCTGGAACTGGCAGTCTGAAAACTAAGCACCTTTTTCCTAACCATCACCTTTAAGCTTTCCACTGTCCTGTGATGAACCATCTCAGCCTTCCCACGACAGCTCACTCCACCCTCACCAGAATCGCACCACAGGGGAAACTGACTACCAGATAAAGCTCCCAGCCATTAGAAAAGGGTCTCCTGCCCCAGGAATCTGCTCAGATGCTGGAAACTGCAGGGAGCACCAGGCACCATCATGGACACGAAGCAGCAAGGGAACGACTTTGCTCTTTGAAGTCTTTGTGGCACCAATGTTGTTCATAGCTGCAGCATGCCATCTAAAAGGACAGTTCTCAGGGAAGGTGGGTGGGGGTGAGGAAGCAAACGGCACCAGAAGCAGACTTAGCTATGCCTGGTCTTGAGATCTGCTAACATCTGGCATCTTCTGATGAGTTATCACTCCGTTAATAGAAGACACAAAAGACAGGTCTTCTGTGAGTGTAAGTAGCAAGGAAAAGCACAGAAAGTGGATGGTCTGGCTTTTCTCATGGAGCTACAGGCCCCACCCCAGCAGGAGCGTCAAACCCCAGAGTTCTGTTCTGCCCGTTCATTCCGCTCAGCCCCAGAGACACAAGTCAACACAGCGGACTACAACACTGTGGTCGGCACAGCTGTTTGACCCACTGCTGCCCACCAGGGCCAAATGCATGCACTGGCTCTCTGCTACACAGGTCTCTCAAACCAGGGCCAAATGCATGCACTGGCCCTCTGCTACACAGGTCTCTCAAGGCCCCACTCAGGCTGAGTCAGATCCCTGGCAGACTTAGGGAGACTTAGAGTCCAGCCCCCCAGAGCCCAGGATCCCTGTGACCTGTCAGGTCCATAGTCACATTTGCTGACCTAACTTAGGAGCCTTCACCCTTCCTCGGTCATAGATGGATATTTCCTCACAAAGTGGAGAATCCCAGACCCCATGGGTGAGCCATCATTTCAAGTCAGTGCCTGTTGCAGAATGGCAACGGGGACACATAGCGACACTGGCTCTTACCCCCTGTAGTAGTTACTTTCCTTGTTGCTATGGCATAATAGCATGCAAGGAGAATTTAAGGGAGTGAGGGAGGGATGATGTGGGCTCACAGTCTGAGGGGATACAGTCCATCATGGCACGGGACGTATAGTGGCAAGGAACAGGAGGCTGATGGTCATGTTGCAGCTTCAGGGGGAAGCAGAGCCAGTGTGATAGTTAGGCTAGCGTGAGGTTCCAGAGATGACAAGTTTATCTCCTTCCTTTCAGCAGACCGTTCGCTAGAAGCATCTCTGTAGAACAGAAGCATCTAAAGCATCCGAATGTTCCCAAAAGGCATTTGATAAAGTTTCCAGGTTCTCGTGCGGTGCTGAGTCCCTGCTGTTCTCTTCTGTAGGGATCTCAGCCAGATGGAACGGGGCCCATCTCTCTTTCAGCTTCGCTTTTCCCTACCATGAGTTATTTTCCTCAGGGTTAGTTCCTTTTCTCATTGCTATAATCTTAACAGAGAGGCCTGCTCTGATGCACAGCTTGAAAGATCACACACAGTCCGCTGCAGTGCTCACGTTGCATCCCTAGGTGTGCAGGCTGGTGGCTCTGCTACAGGAGAGTGTGGCATTGTTGGCTCACATCTGACTGGGACATGCCAGCGCTCAGTTGCCCTCCTCCCCTTTTTCTATTCAGTCTGGTATTTCAGCTAAACTCTGCAAAAGTCCTCCTGGGCAACCCAAAGCTCTGTCTCTGAAACAAGATTCATTTTCTTGAGGGATCATCATTACTGCCTTATAAACTGGGATGTCTTGGGAAACACTGTCTATCTGGAAGACCCAGCTCCTCCCCCCAGCCCTTCTTCACAGCATCCTAGCCTCTCACCCTGTCTCTCTTCGCCTCTGACTTTCCTCAGCCTGGCCTCGGAAGAAGGAGCTCTGCAGTTACTCTCCTGTGATTTGAAGCTCCATGGATGACAGATTTCTCATCAGTCAGTGCAATGTTGAGGTGCTGCAGAACAGCCTTGTTGGCTCCTGTCAGCCTGTCCCTTGCTTCAGACCTGGATCCATGTCCCAGTCCCTCAGGGGTAATATGTTGTCCTTCCAGATATTTCCTGACTGCCGGGGAGGGAGCACGGTGTCCTGCACCAGGTGTGGGTGGTGGTGTGTCGGAACATGAGTCTCTGCTCGCTACCAAAGGCTAGCCACCCAGGGGGTACCTATTTGGTGTTTGGCTCTGTCCAGGTACCACCCTTGTGCATACCGCGTGCATACAGGCTTCAGGCCGCGGAGTTCCATAGAGCAGAACGAACCTTGAGCCCACTGTAGTGAAAACAGGGCCAACTTGCCAGTTCACATTCATGAGCAGCAGATGAAATACGCCAAGCTTTTTGATAAGGTCCGTGGCAGGGCTCTGGACCCCACACCCCCCTAATCTGAAAGTGTCTGGAGCTTTGCCCATCACTTACCTAGGGAGTAACTTTCCGTAGAAGAAAGTCTGGCCTCTTTCTCCCCTGGAGCTCTAAATAGGTTTTAATAGGTTCTAGAATGAATTGAAACAGAAATGAGATCTCTGGGTGCAGGTGGAAGCTGTTCCGGTGGATGGAGAAGGGCTTGGAGCCAGGCATAGAAATCCAGAGACCGTCTCCTAACTTTAAACCTCCACAGAAGCCTTGAACTCTACTCCGAGAGGATGGGAGTACAGGAGGGGGAGGCAAGCTCATCAGAGGAGCCTGCCCAGTGAGAAAAGCTTGAAACAAATGAGAAGCCAAGCAAAACAAAGCAAACAAACACAACAGCAAATACGGTAATTAGTACAACTCTCTGAGATCCCCAGGTTCACAGCTGAACAAGCTCATTAGGGCCTAAGTGGCTGTTCTCGTCTGCTCGCGGCTGCCGGATGCTCTCTGGTAGCGAGTTGGAACGAGGGTGCCCTGCCACTGCTCTTTTTCCAACCACTAATTAAGCCCTTCTAGCCAACACTGGGGGTGGGGGTGGGTCGGACCCACGAATGTCTCCCAGGGAATCAAAGTAGCGAGTAGACACCCCGTTCATCACTGAATGTCACAGGTGAGTCTGGGAGACTCGGTTCCCACCGGAATGCCTTCAGATAGACAGCATAAAGTCCCAGCAGGACAAGTCACTCAAGTTCCTTACACGCATTTTTTTTCTCTCACATGAGCGTGAGAAACCAGGGAGTGATGAGGTAGACTGGGCGGTGCTAAGTATAGGCCCCGAGTGGAAACTATCAGGGGCTGATGGGTAACTCAGGGCTAGAGCGCTTGCCTAGCATGTGCGAGACTTGGTATTCAATTGCAGTACTTCACCGCCTCCTCCCCTCCCCCTACCAGACTAGACTATAAACCATGGAGATTGTCACCTTGCTGTGGCTCTGACAGCAACCCCTCATTGAACTCTCCTGAGGTGCTAGGCACTGTGATGAGTATCTTACGGGCTGTCTCTTGCTTCATCCTTGCAGTTCCCGCTTAAAGAGTTTTGCAACCCCACATTGCCGACGAGAAAAAGGAGACCTAGACTGCTCAACCCTAATCAACAGCGTCCTCACACCTGAGAAGCGGCAAGATTCAGATCACAGTCTCCCTGTCACCGCGCTTGTCTTTTGCACTCAGACAATGACTCACTCAGCAAACACTGTGAAATATAAATGAGGCACCCACTGGGAGAGCCAAGGCCTCACTGTATCGCTCTATCTGAACTGGAACTCACTCTGTAAACCAGGCTGGTCTCAAGTTCCTAGGGATCTGCCTGCCTCTGCCTCCTTCTGGGTGGTTTTATGCCTGTAGAGGGAGGCTGTGTAAGAACCTGCTGTCTTGCAGGAACCGATAGAAGAGAGACCACCGTGGAAAGTGGCCACTAACAAGGAACTTCAATGGTGGGGCTTTGTCAGCACGTTCTGTCAGTTTCTGCACCCCCTGGGCTCCCAGATCTCTCCTCCTTCTTGTTAAGTTTATCCTTAACCTTCGGCCTACTGTGGGTACGGAGTCTGTGGAAAGGACCTTGGAAGACTTTCTCAAGGTTGATGAGTTTAGACCCTCCCACCCCTATACCCAGCACCCAGTACCCAATCAGATTTCTGGTTACTTTCCAGCTGCTCTTTGATCTATGTCAGAAGTTGCCAAATGGCAGCTGGTGGGCCAGATCCAGGCCCCGGATGACCTACATAGTTGACACTGTTTCTACTTAGTCAGCATTTATTGGTTTTTTTGTTTTGTTTTGTAACTGATAAAGGCCTCACATTCTTCTGTTGCAACAAAGGCTAGGTCTGGGTGGCAGCTGCTGGCAAGTCCCTTTTACTTAATCCTGTTACTTGCTTGCCCCACATAGAAGTTTGATTCAGTGACCTCTGACTTACTTTAGCAATAGACTCTGCTCCAGGCCTTTCCATTCCATCAGAACAATAAACATGAAGCTTCAAGACAGAGAAATGCTCACTTTACATATTTTCTCAGGAGTACTTATAAATTCCGCTAACTTGAAAATAAAAACTAATTATTTTCCAGAATAGAGTTATGCTTATTTGAGGTTTCCAGGAGTCCATTTTCTACCCTCTGCTGATAATTTTGAGATTTGGATGTAGTTTTGGATAAAACATGGTATTAGATCTATTGGGAATTTCTGTGTTCGTTGTGTGGTCTCTTTTGGGTTTGGATATACTCACCCCAGAGGGATTTCATTCTCGAGAGGATGCTGGTTTCCCAGGCAACAGCAGCCTAGAGTTGGCCAGGGAAACACAACATTGAGTCATAAGCAGCCTTCCTTTGGCAATTCCAAGCCTGTACAAAGAATGTACCAAAGTTCAGCCACACCTAAGGCGGTCAGCTTCCCAGACAGCTCCTGGGTCTGCCTCCTAGTGTCTATAACCCTCTGATGTATTTCCCTCTTACCTGGGCAGTGCTGACCCGAGGAAGCAATGGGCTTCTGAGAGCAGCGTGGCTTCTGAGAGTCCGTCTCACTTCCTGCACTGCCAAACCCTGAGTCAATCTCTATGCGTGCTCAAGCAATCTTGTAGAGAAGACTGTGGCCAACAGCCACGGGAGTGAGCCACCCTGGAAGTGGTACTGTAACCATTGCCTACCTAACTTTAGACTGCTGGAGCCCCAGGTGACAGCTATACTGAAACCTCGTGAGAGACTCTAGGAAGAGGCGACCAGCTGAGTCGCTCTGAAATGTCTACGTACCAGA
The DNA here is from genome assembly GCF_037038515.1 of Microtus pennsylvanicus. Lineage (NCBI taxonomy): Eukaryota > Metazoa > Chordata > Mammalia > Rodentia > Cricetidae > Microtus > Microtus pennsylvanicus. The sequence continues at coordinate 80,085,407 of NC_134590.1, forward strand.
AACTGTATGAGGCAATCGATGCTTGTTGTTATTTTAAGAAGTTAAAATTTGGGGTTGGCTCTCATTCATTCATTTAACAAACTTTTTTATTATTCAACATCTAGCACCATGTAAATGCTCAAAAGGCAGTAGAGACAAAGCCAGTGTGGTCCATGCCTTCAGAGAAATGAGTATCTAGATTAGAGATAGACATTAGCCAAGCAGCTGGAAGGTGGTGGTGCATGCCTTTAATCCCAGTGCTTGGGAGGCAGAGACAGGCAGATCTCTGTGAGTTCAAGGCCAGCCTGGTCTACAGAGTGAGTTCCAGGACAGCCAGAGGTACACAGAAAAACCCTGTCTTAAAAAAATTGAATAAATAAAAATAAATAAACCAAGCAAAGGGACTGTGGATGCTGCCAGTGAAGGTGACATCTTTGGAATGGGGCTGCTGCTAAGTGAGCCGCGACATTAACCTGGGCTTGAGGACAGAAAGTACCAGGAAGGACTGGAATTTCCCCTTGTCTTCTGTCCTGACTTTACTATCTTGCCTTGCCTTGAGTTTTAGGAAGGAAGAGGAATTTCCTACAGGTAAGGGAGGGACATCTTCCTTTTCTCAGGGCAGACTTGCCTCCTGTAGGGAAGCACAGGCTTTACAGGGTAGGTGATCTTTGAAGACCCCTGGGAGTGCTTGTAGAGGCCACGGGGTCCTGCACACCAGGGCACTGGGAGAAAGTTGGAGTTGCCTGGGTCAGGACACCACGAGAGACTAGGAACTGTAGAGGTGCTGGGGAAGACAAGCCAAGTCCAGTGTTTTTACTTCATCATGTTGTCAGCGTGTGTGTTCTTTCCATAAAATGGTCAGTGAAACTTTTTGCTACATACAACCGGTTGGCCTTTTTGATGCAAATATTGTTTTTTTTCTTTAAGGTTGGTCTCAGGAGAATATAAGGTGGTTTATAAAAAATTAGTAACTTTTCCTTTAGAGAGTCTAGGAGTGTTCAACCTCAGGTCAGCTACGAATGAAGTCCAATGCAAACCCATAACATTTACTTAAAACATTACCAGATGATGATGATGATTATGATGATGATGATGATGATGATGATGTGTGTGTGTGTGTGTGTGTGTGTGTGTGTGTGTGTGTGTGTGTGAAAACCCGTGTGCACTCATGCAAAGACCAAAGGAGGATTTCTGGTGTCTTCCTTTATCGCTTTCCACCTAACTTATTTGAGACGTGATCTCTCATTGAATCAGAAGCTTGACATTTTGCCTAGACTCTCTGACCAGAGCCTCCTGGGATCCATCTGCCCTTGTCCCCCAACTCTGGGGTTATGGGCAGGCATAGTTGTGCTTGACTTTTTATATGGTGTGGGGATTGGAAGGCAGGTCATCACGGTTGCACCCACTGGGCCATCTCCAAAGCCCACATCTGAAACTCTGGACAAGCACATTAAGGCAAGGGCGCTAGTCAGTCACCGAGGCACACAAATGTCCCTCTCCTGTGCAATTCCCCACAGGTGGCTGTGCTCCTGAGGCTTAGAGGTGACATGGTGTTGCTGCTGACAGACAGCTCTACAGAGGTGGCTGATGACAGACTGGGGAGGGACTGCAACAGCTGCCAATGCGACACCTGGCCTGACACTTAGGAAATGCTTGGGGGTGTGGCTGGGCAGGCAGCTGCACACTCAACACTGCCCATGCTGCTGCTTCTTCCCCTCCAGTGGCCCCGGGGGGGGGGGTTCACAGAGAAAAGTCCTCAGGAGAGTTGGTCTGGGGAAGAAAGACAAGCTTGAGAAGGCTCTGGGGAGTCTGCAGGCCCAGGAGAGCAAGTAGGGGTCTTCTTTCTCCTTCTTCCCTGAAAGTGACTTCCTTCCAGGAACACTGAGGTATCTGTATGAATAGACCTCCATTGGGACTTTATAAAATATACAGACCTCCTGAATTGAAGGGGAGCAGGGCTTAGGCTCCATACCAGTACTTTTGTATCATGATGACCAGAATGCTGGAGAACTGTTATCTTGGTCACTTGTCTCCTAGCTGGGAGGAGTTTACTCTGGCTCACAGTTTGACGGAACACAGTCCATTGTGGTGGGGAAAGAATGTGAGCAGAGGCTAGGGGTGACTGGTCACAATGCATTCAGAGTTTGGAGGCAGAGACCAATAAAAGCTAGTGTTCAGCTGATTCTCCTTTTTGTACAGTTCAGAACTCCCGATTAACTTGATTAAGGCAACATCTCACAGGCATGCCCAGATCATGCCAAGCTGAGAACCAACATTAACTATCACAACTTAAAGAACAGGAGTCATTGATTTTCCTTATGGTTGCAGATATGGCATTCCATAAAGACAGAGAGCAGGGCAGTTCCTATCATGGCAGCTGGAAGGCTGAGAAATGGCAGTACAGGAAGGGCTGGGTAAGACAGAGCCCCAAGGAAACACCTTAAGCTACTTACTTCCTCTGGAGGTCCATCTACTTTCCTTTGCCTCCCAATAACACCGCCATATAATGAATCCTCTGAGGGATCCCAAAGCTTTAATTAGGCTGCAGCCTGAAAACTGTCTCTGACAGGCATGCCGGTGGTACATCTCTTCAATATGTTTTATGTTTAATTTTTTAGTGTATGAGTGATTTATCTGCGTGTATGTGTAGGTCTGCACATCAGATGTGTGTCTGTTGCCTACAGAAGCCAAAAGAGGACATCAGATCCCCTGGAACCGGAGTTACAGACAGTTGTGAGCCACCATGTGGATGTCAGGAACTGAATTCAAGATCAGCAAATACTCTTAACCACCAAGTCATCTCTCCAGCTCCATACTCTTAATTTCGTCTTTTTTAAAAAAATGATTTATTTAACTTAACTTTATGTGCATTGATGTGAAGGTGTCAGATCCCCTGGAACTGGAATTACAGACAGTTGTGAGCTGCTATGTGGGTGCTGGGAATCGAACCCGGGTCCTCTGGAAGAGCAGCCAGTGTTTTTAAAGCTGAGCCATCTCTCCAGCCCCTGTACTCTTGATTTCTAATTCATCAAGTCAACAGTCAATGCTAAACATTATAGATGCAAAACACAAACTTTCCCCCTTGTATCTTCAGAGGATCTAGTGGTTCAAACATGACTTTTGCAAGCCTAACACTGTGAAAAAAATGAAAATTCAATTTCCCAGTCACTCTATCACACTAGCCACATTTTAAGTGCTTAGTGGCCACTTTATTAGGCTGGGTGGATTATAGGACATATCCTCGGTCACCGCAGCTGTGTTAGACCATGCTGTGTCTAGAACCAAACACATAGAATAGGTTTCCTATAGAACAAGAAAACTGTTTTCTTGGGACAAATGGTGCAGGTGTGTCCCATTCATGGATTAGATATTAAAGTCAGCATGCCGAGGTAAATGCAAAACAGTTAGCAAATATAGATATAGAGAGGATTTATCTATCTATCTATCTATCTATCTATCTATCTATCTATCTATCTATCTTTTAGAAAACGTGTTTCAGTCTAGTGCCTGTTCCCCACTCTCTTGCCCTCCCCTAAGGCATAAACCAATGGCCTTCTCAGTGCTTGGCAAGTTCTACATAGCCGAGCTATATCCCAGCAGGAGTTGGCTCTCAGAGTGTCCAGTGTTACAGTTTTGTTCCCATCCACAACTTCGGAGTAGTTATTTGTTTCATTGGTCTACCATGAGCTGAAGAACTTGACTTGCAGTTAGGGGTGAAATGTAAGACCCACAAATGGTATCTTCAAAGTTTCCTGTAACACCGCAGGCAGCCCGAGGGTGGTTCTATAAGAGAGCCAGAAAGAACTACCCCAGCACGGCTAGAACTACCCTGGCCTGGCTAGAACTGCCCCGGCCCGGCTAGAACTGCCCCGGCACGGCTAGAACTGCCCCGGCACGGCTAGAACTGCATCTCTTTTCGTAGGCTCTTTAACTGTCCACAGCTTTCAGGAGTTCCTTCTCTAGGTAACATGTTTCACTTTTGTTTCGAGCCACGTAGGTGGAGCAGAAGTGTGTGTTAGATGCATCCACAGTGTGATTCCTTACAGACAGTCTTTGCTCGAGCCCTAGTTGAAGGAGGGGCTACCTTTCTAGCCGTACGTAAGGGTTCAAAGAAAAACCAAACAGAAAGAAAAAAATCTGGGCATGGCTGGCATATCTGTAATCCTGGTACTGGAGAGCCTAAGGCAGAAGCAGAGTCAAAAATTGAGGTCAGCCTGGGCTACCAAGTAAAACTGTCCCTCCCCAAACACAAACCAAAACAAAACCAACACAGTTCCTCCCTGAAATCTTTCTTAGGAAGCCAAAACTTCAACACCCATTGGCCCAAAAGATCAAGTGGGAGGTTACTATATTCTGGTGACTGCAGAAATCAGAGTTGTTCAGACCCCCAAACCCTCTAGCATCACCCACTTAGCAGAAAGTTCTGTTCCCACAACCCCTAGAGCATGCATTGTTCTCCCGACTCTGGCTCTAAGTGTGCACAGTCATAAAGCTTTATTTCATGTTATACCACACATGTCCAGTTAAGTCACACAGTCCTCAAGGGAAGATGGTGTTTGTCTTTTATCTCTTTATATAACAGTCTAATGTGGGACCCTCTTATGGAATATTGGAAGTGATTCTCTTACATGAGAGAAGAACCATGGGTTCGAATTAAATATTCAGATATACTTTAAAAGAACAACCAATAGAAAAGGCCAGTATTTGCTCTTTCAGTTTAGGAGATTGAATTAAAAAAATATACACTTAATTTGAAGGAAGTTAAGAGAATTCTCAAGATACTGACATGGGTAAAGATGATGCTAGGTATTTTAAACAAGGCTTTGAAAGAACCTCAGTAACCGCTTCCAACCCCTTCCAGTAGAAGACCACACACTTAGGCCATATAGGATTCCTTCTTCATGTGAGGACATAAAAGGTCCATGATAAACAAATTGTTAATTGGAATCTTAACAGATCACTCCATGAAGATACTCAATAAAATTTTGTTTTCAGCAGGACCTCACTATTTCGTGTCTCTCTTCCTGGGTAAGCATTTTATTACAACATTAAATGCCATTTAGTACTTGCTACAGGTTATTTTTATTGCATTAGGAGAAAATTCCTGTTTTCTAGTATTATAATAGTTGTAATAATTTACATTAAAAAAATTCCCAAGTAGAGGCTAGGGAATGACCCAGTGGGTAAAGTGACCTGTGCAAGTCAGCCTTTACATGTGTGCCCGCATAGATGCACATTTACATGTACACATACCGCATACATACACACATATATAATATATGTTATATATTATATATATATATATGCAAGGAAAAAATCTCAAAGTATGTTTTTCAAGCCCCATTCTGAATATTGCCCAACATTACTAGTTTAGGTTGGATTTTTGGTGACATTTGTGTTTTGCTGTGTTTCTTATTTCCTTGAGAAATAGCCCAGGCTGACCTCAGATTTGAACCCCTATTACTGCTTCTACCTCTCTAGTGCTGGGATTATAGGTATGTGTCCCCAGGCCTGCTGTGGGCTAAGTTTTAAATAAGACTTCAATGCAATTGTGTGAAAACCATTTTGATGAATTTAAAGTCATGAAGATCAGCATGTTTCATTTTTTTTCTTGATAAAAATATGATTACTGTAGAAATTGGTGTCATTATTGTAAACTGTGCTTCCATCCGTCAGAAATATTTTATTCCAGCCCCCTTTGGCTCGCCATCGCCAGTGCCCGGTCCCACAGTGGGTAAGAGAAGACAGTTGATTTGACGTGCTCACCTAAAATCATTTCTCAAACCCCAGGGCACTTGCCCCTGGTCCTGAACGCAGACCGACCGTCTCCTCCTCAGCTCAGGACAGCTGTTGAGGTAAGCTTTGATCATTTGCTTCTGATGTCTTAAATTTAAGAGCATCTGAGTGCTCTGGCCTGGGAAACGGGGTGGAGGAAGGAAGGAGAGACACGGACAGACAGAGGTACAGTTATTAGCCAATGTTTGCAATTGGTCTAGCTCCCAAAAGCTTGGAAGGCCTCAAAAGTCTCAAACCCGTGCACCATGCCCAAGGCCTGTGGCTTGCTATTTCCCAGGGCCTATTATTTAGAGACTGTCTGTATTACCCTATCAGACAGTGGTGCCTCCTTCCCAGGCTTGCTCACCTGGCCACTGTCTCCTTCTGGGCCCTGGAAGGGTGTATCAAAGCAACAGAACAAGTCAGAGGCTATTTTTTTTCTCTTGTTCAGACTCTAGGTTGGTATTGTTTCAGCATCGCAGACACACCCGTTTTAATTAATTATGAAGTGTGTTTTGCAAGGCAGTTTTCTGCTTTATACAGGATACTTTTTTTTCTAAAGGGGAAATCATTGTGAAATTGCATGGTGATTAAGACACAAGCAGCTGGAGGCAGTCTTGGAGTAGTGTGCGCTCGGGTGCGTTTTCTCATGAAGACTGTGGATTGCAAGGTCCCATGAAAAGATGCTTGGACCTCTGCCCTTAGCTTCTTTTCAGGATACAAGGCACCATGTCTTGGCCTTATTGAACATCTGGGCCTCACAGTGAATAACTAGAACTCCATTGACGATGAGTCTCTCCCAGGATCTCAGGCTTTCAAAGGTGTGCACTATTTAAAAACTGTGCACTATTTAAAGTTTGAGCCCAGGTCCTTTTTTTTTTTTTTTTTTTTTTTTTTTTTTAGGAAGGACAACATTTTTAGGAAGGCAAATTTCCTTTCACTACAGTGCATTTTGGCAGGAGCTGGGATGAGAGGTTAAAGTGAGGATGTGGCTTGTCACGAGATGCCAGGGGCAGAGCTGACATTGGGAAGCCCATTGAACAGCAGTCCAATCTGCACATCAGAACTCGAGGCCAACAGACTGATTCAGCGACTGGCCATGTCTGAAGAAGAGCTGCTTCATCCGGGACCTAAGACCACCCACCTGTAAGATGCTCTTCTTGATATACAAACTCCCGGGCTCCACCAGATCCCCAGATACAGTTTCCTGGAGGCGAGGCTAGACATTCTGGGTGACTAAGCACGTCGAAATTTAAAACCACCTGGGTCTTTTTTACTCACTGAAGGATCTGGGTCTAAGCAGCAATTGGCACAGCTCAACAAACACCTGTTGAATGAATGACAGCCCTAAGTGGTTGGAGCCTTTAGAGGCTCTAATTACTGATCTCTGTTAGACCATCTAATTTAGCATGCTGTCACAAAAACTGGTAAAATGTCCTATCCCCCAAGGACATTTCTAGACTGGCAGGGGCGGAGAAGGGGGGAGGGGGGAGGGGCAGCCTCAGCAAATTGTCTCACCTTAGCAGCCCTCTCCCTGCCTGGACTGAACTGCGAGAGTCAGGACAGAGTCAGTAGCAAACCTCAGTTCTGCCCTCTTAAAAAGGGAAGGGAGGGATTTGTTAACTTAAGAGTTAGACCCTAAATTCAGCATGCGAGTTTGTCGCTCTGTTGGTAACGGAAGCTGGGGATACTTCTATAAGCTTCTCAGTTTTATTCCAAGGCTGAAATAGTTAAACGATCCAAACCTTTGCCAAATCATTCAAACCCCGGGAAAGAACACAAAAGAAAATGCCTTACTGCTCGAAAGATATATTAAGCACCCCGTCCCTTCACTTGGCAGCCAGAGAACTTAAGGATAGCCTGAGATGCTGAGGCAGGGTTGAGCTTCTGAGGGCGGCTTGGACTACACAGTAACACCTGGGGGGTTGGAGGGAAGGTGGAAAGAGAGGGGAGGGGTCCACCACATCCCGAAAGAGAGTAGATAAAGAGAAGTATCCGACTGCACGGTATACACAGAGTGGAATATTTACTGTTCAGCAACGCCAGGGGAAAGCAGGTGCAGCAGTAGGAATGCATCTCAAACACATCGTGTGAATCCCAAGAAACCAACTCTAAATGTTGTGTGACTTCATCACTTACAGTATTTCAGAAAACACAGAGCTACAGCAAGGGAGAAGAGATTAGTGGCTGCCTGACCCAAGTTAGAAGCTGGAGACAGATTTAAATATAAGGGAATTTGGGAAATGAAGCAATGAATCTGTATCCTGATGAAATTCCCTTATATTTAAATCTATGCATGCATTCAACCTTGCAGAACTGTATGCTAAACGGTAAGGTCAATACATGCAGAATGTCATTATGTTTCATGTTTTATTAAAACAGAACCCAGACATCCACAATATAAGCTCATTAGGTCTGAGACTTTTTCCTTGCCTTTATCAGCATGGGAAACACGTGTGTAGGTGGTCTTAGAGTATGTGAGATAGAGGGGCCACTTTTAAGCACATGGTCTATGATAAGTACATTCTATCTAGGGCCAAATGCAGCGTGTAATAACCCAGACGCTATCTTGTAGAAAATTCCTTTATTATAGTGCAAATAACTTTCAGCAGTGACATAATGTAACAACACATTTAACAACACTTTACACCACGCAGTAAATAAGAAAGTGTTTCTTTGAAAATACGTCATCCTGGGAACATTATCTTTACATTAATGCCAGAAAATGCCAAAGCTGTTTTCTCAAGGCAATAGGGCTCAATCCTGTTTTGGATATTTTCTCTTAATGCACATGGATTTGTCGTTAAGTGCATCAACAATTCTAAGAGTGATCTCTTAGGGGGGTTTTTAAAGAACCCGGCAAGATTTGAAACCGGGCTTCAAAATTTAAAAAAATATTAATTTTAAGACAATTCTGGAACAGCCCAGAAAACAGAAGTCACTTCTATTAACTTGATAAATATTTACTCCAATTTCGCTGCAGATTGTCTAAAGCCTGCTTCTTATTTCCCCAGAGCCTGTTATCACTAGGTTTTGATTATTGCAAAACTAGGGCTCTGGGTGGATATAGCTCCCTGTGTATGCAAATACTTTCTCTATGGAGCTTCAAATCGCACTTTGCATCCTGAAATTCCCATCCTAGACCTCTTAGGCTGAGGACACTGTGAACCTGTCCTCGTTTCTACCTAGCCATTAGGACAGCAGGATGTGGCCTCTTATTTATTTAGCTAGTCCACAATGACCCCAACATGCCACTTAGACAGACCCCAGGAGGCTGGTCAGAGGAGCCCACTGCCCTGTTGGGTGATGGTTTAACACTGGATCGGCTGCTAACGAGGTAGCTGACAGGCAGAGAGAGGAGTTTCTGCTGAATGATATGTGATTGGCCACTCAGAAGAGCCCCCTGTGGGGAAGGGTGCTTATTACAGGAGTTGAATCCAAACAAATATATTTCAGGGTACTTTCTAGGTCTTTTGACAAACGCTCCTCAAAAGTGGCTTGTCAAACCATGAGAAATTGATCACAGGCTTAAAAAATACCTGGAGCTACAAAAGAGCTCTCACGGCCGACTATGGCTGAGAAGTCAGTGGGAATATCAAGCTTCGTAAGATGCAGCTGCTCTCGGTGGCCAAGTCTTTGTACATAACAGCATAGAACTGTGCTAAACAGTTTCAAACTTGAGAAGGATCCAAATATATCATCTATAAAAAATTCATTATTTTAGCTTGCTTTATTTCTCTTAGACTTTGGTTCTGAAACACTGTCTACATTCTTGACACATGAAGATGACATGGCCACTTCAGTGCCTCTGCATGTTGTGTAAGAAAAAAACCTTAAAAGCAAAGCAGGACAAGGGGAGGCCTTAAGAAGATACATACACTGTACAAACAAAACCTAAATTATATATAAACACACCCCCACCCAGCGCCCCTTCTCCCACTACAAGGCCAAAGCAATGCCAAGGGCCCTTCTCTCCAGTACCAACACAATCCTACGATTCTAACCATCCCCACCCTTGCAGAGACATCAATAACCCGCGGCCTACCACTAGAAACAGCTTCGTTTTGATTAGTCCCGCAAGCGCAGAGAAGCAGTTTCACCGGAAGCAAGAACACTACTGGCTGGACTCAAAGACCTGAAATCGCGAGACTTAATCTCTCAGATGACCTAACCGGATCCCACCTTTGCCCATCATCTCCTCAGAAGCTCCAAAGGCATTGCTTAGGGATACTGGGGAGGGTCTCAGAAGAAAAATTATACAATGAGCTAACAGCTAAGTTGATATAAACTATTTCCTAGTAAGTAATTTGGGGCAATTTGCTTCTGCCTTACACTGTGTTCTGGAATCATTTTCATAGTATACTATTAAAAAACTGATATAATAGTTATTTTTAAAGTTGTCTATGCAATCACCTCTTATATGCTTTCTTTTAACAACTTAATGAGCTATTGTATAAATCTAGGGAGTAGTTAGCCTTAAGGAAGCCCAAACTGTGCTAATTCACAGGAAGGAGAAAAAGCAATGCAAACAAAAGTTCACATCGTCGACAAAAACTGGAGTTTTATCGAAATGCTGCAAATTTTCCCCAAAAGCACTTATAGCAATTTAAGTCAGAAAGCCAAAGTTGAGGGAGTGGAGAGTATGCTCAAATTCTTTAAGGTATAAATTCATTGTTTATGCTTGGAATACATAATCTCCCCCTCAGACCTAAGTTCATAATCTGGAGACATTGCTCATCCTCTAGGACATGGATACATACACTGAATATAAATAAATAACGGAGGAAGTGTAAGAATCCAGGTTAACATGATGCTGTGCTAACAAACAGAACGAACCCAAAACAACCCCCAAGAAAGCGTAAGAAACCAAACCTTGCACAATCTACATTCTATGTAAATACCCTGACTAAAATGTCGGTTGTGCTACGCAATTCCACTTTCGTGCAGAAAATGCATCGATTTGATGTACCGTTGTTGTTTTTTAAGGTCTTTAGCACTTTTGTTCCTAAATATCATCTTGCTCTGAAATGATGAATAATTGCTACCAAATCACAAATCAGATCACAAATCCATTTTCGTTTAGTCTGAATAAAATCCAGCATAAATGTATTACTTTGTTCTGGGCACAATGGCTCGAAGTCTTTCCGGCGAGCTTTCTTCCAGAGGAAGCTGTCATTCTGGACTTACACTGCACGGAAAGAGACAGCGAAGTCTGCCTTTCGTTTCTGTTTTCTTTCTAAGTCTCCAGATTTTGCTAGGACACTTCTCTCAGACAGTCATGTAGTCGTGGCACCGGATCGGATTTGAAATAGAAGCGCTCTAAACATCAGCCAAGCTTGGTGATCTGGAGGTCCCCATTGATCTTTATGGTATCAATTGCAGATAATGTTTGAATACGATGGTAAAAATCAAAAAGTTGGTGTCCATCCACAAATACTCTGAAACGTGGGTGCTCACAAAGAATCTCCACCTAGAAGAAACAAAATAATAATTTAATGCACAATTTTGGATGAATGCTGCTGGAGGGAGGAAAAAAAAACAACCCAACACTAAACCCATACTTCATTGTGGAGAAAAAAAAGCCACATCCCCAGTGAATCTCAAACGTCACAAGATGCAGAAAGCAGTACAGACTTCTGGGTTCAACTCCTCCAACTCTCAACTCAGGAAGCCCAGAGCACAGTTCAAAAGCTGCTGCGTTCTCACCAGGGCCAAGGAAGGGATGAGGTGCTGGAGCAGGGAACCCACTTTGAGAACCACCGCTCTGTATCAGAGGCTGTGACAGCTCCTTCTACACTTCGTGCAGAAGTATAAAGGGGCACAGGTCTGTTTATGCAACATTTGGTGCCTTCAAGTCGCTTGCTGAACAGTTCCATCCACCTACAGGGGAGCCTCTCCTGATGCATGACCGGTAGCCATTAGCAGCATCTAATAATAGCCTAGACAAACATGGTAAACACTACGGCAGAGGGAGGGCTGCACAGCAATTACCACTAGACCAAGAATGTGTAATTAATAAGGTTTTGTTAGCCAAACAAACATGATTCCACATAGTAAACCCTTTTCTACAATTCATCATAGAGGTTTCTTTCTTTCTTTTTTTTATTTTTTATTTTTTTGGAGACAGGAGGTTTCTCTGTATAGCCCTGGCTGCCCTGGAACTTGCTCTGTAGTCCATGCTGACCTGCCTCTGTCTCCGTGCTGGGATTAAAGGTGTGTGCCACCACCACCACCTGGCCATCATATAATTTAATAACTGGCTGTGCTATGCCACTTTTAGAAAAGCACTGGCAATCACTATGCAGGAGACTCCATATGTGGTATTAGTCACATTTAATTTATCTTACTGTTCAAATTATATCATCAAGAAGTTCTATTTCATTTCTTTTGTTGTTGGGAAGCACTGTATTCCTCCTAGTGAAAAGCTCATAATCACAAACTATATGTGAAGATTTACCAAGATTTACCATCTCAGATAGCTCAGTTGGTGAAGCACTTTGGCTTGCAAGGAAGATGACCCACATTTAATTCTCTTCTCCCCGAAACTATCCTTGAAATCTCAGATCCTGAATGTGCCTGTTATATCAGTGGTAGATATGGGGGGATACTTAGGTTCACTGGCCAGCTGGTTTAGCCCAATTAATGAGATCCAGGCCAGCGAGAGACCCTGTCTCAAAGGAGGTGGATGACGGTGTTCCTAAGGATGATACTTGGATTGCCCTTCAGCCTTCTAGCACACACATGACCACACATGTATATGCGTGTGTGCAAGCACACACTCATACACACCCCTTACCATTTAAGAACTGCATAGCAAGAGGAACCCATGAGGGCTTACCATTCTAAAGGAGGATATGCAGTAAAAGGTAACTATTTAGGCTATGATTACAAGGGAACAACCTCATTTCTATCATCGATGTAAAAAAGTTTTGGGTTTGTATTTTGCCATAGACTATAAGGAAAGAGAAATAAGCACAAGGCCTTGAGAAGCTCCACACAAAGAATAACATATCAAGAGCTGTTTTGCTTGTTCTGGCTTATATGCAGCTTGGAGCCTTTGACCAAGGTGCCACTGTTGAGAAGTAGGGTAAGAAGGTCCATGTAGACAAGGGCCTCATCACCAGGCCTGACGTGTCAGCAAGTCCTTTTTATATTACTGAGCTGAACCTCTTATTTGGCAGTGTTCTGCAGAGAAATGTATTGCTACTGCTGCCCGATGAGACGGCAAGTTTGGGCTGTGTTTCCTCTGTCAGATAGCGGAGCAAACCTCTCTTATCCAAACCCAAGGGAAGGAATTTACCAGCCACACAGTTTGTGACCATGAAACAGACAGGCTTAATTAACCCACAGGGGAAAATAAATACACAAATATGGACTCATTAGCAAAGGGAATGAGAGAAAATGAAATAATCACTAAATTGTTTTAAACCCGTAACTAATACGGTTTTGAGCTACTCAAAGGCCCAGAAATAGGAAAATTCTGGATACTTATTAATATTTAATAATGAGCCAGACATTAGGACTTCGTGCCTAACACCATGTTGGGAATCACAGAGATTATTTACTAACTACTCCCAGCTTGGCCAGACGATACAGGTCTGTAATCCCAGCCACTCAGCAAATTGAGCCGGGAGGATTACAAATTCAAGGCCAGCCTGGGCAACCTAGTGAGCTCTTGGTTTCAAAATAGAAATAAAGTAGAGGGCTGGGGTTGTAGCTGAATTGTAGACCTTACATAATGTGCACAAAGGCCTTGGGCTCCCCGAGAACCGCCCCAAAAGTAGACAAATAAATAATTAATACCTCCATACTGGCTAAGTAGAGTTGTGGTTAAGCATTTAGCAATTAGGTATGCACAGGCATCCATTAACTAGACACAGGGCTGACCAGAATCAAGCGCTCCTGTGGCAAGCACTGACCACTATCTGCCAGCAGATCTCTTCTGTGTTTTTATCCTTTTCTCACAGCAGGGAGACAAGGTTCTTGGACCAGGAAGAAATTCTTAAAGAGCTCTTGGCACACGGCAGATAAGGAGGAGCAGCAGCCCTGCCAATGCTCTGCTCGAGCACTCGAGGTACCTACCCTGAATGGCTGGTCTGGGATAAACGGGAAGTAAGGGATCGCCGACTGTTCTTCACCCCTTTCTCCTGAGATACAAGAGTTTCTGAGGAGCTGCCGGTCTGTGAAGACAGCCTTGAGTTCAATTGCCACATCGGCAGGGGGATCTTCCGAGTCGCCACAGGTCAAGCTGATAGCAAAGCTAAAAAGGAAACAGTGTCACTTAGCTGGAGTTAGAGGTAACATTTTAACTTGACCCAGTTCCTCCTCTTGTGGGTCCATCTGCTGTTAATGGGCCGCTACTGTTTACACAGTGTCTAAACACAGAGAGGATTACACTCAAACCAATAGATTCTGTTACCTAAAGCAGGCTCTGGTGCAAACTTCGGAAATGAAAATAGCTGCAATTGAAGACTTCAAATGCCCCAGGCCACCATGCCTTAATCCATTTCAGAATTCTCAAAAACAGCTCCAGAAGTTGACAAGGGAGATATCTTGTAAAGTTTGGTTCTTATTTATTCTCATAGTTTTTACAATGTTTCAAAACCATAAAAAAAAAAAGAAATCTTTTGGCCTCTTCAAGGGTCAAAGAGAAACTGTAGGCCTATTTTTGTCATTGCTGATATAAATAGCTATCTAGAGATGATGGCTAGGATTCATACACATTCTTTTCATGGGAACGTGGTACTTTCTTGGCGCTCCTAAGTAGTAACACTGTCTACAAGGAGAGGAAGAGAAGGCAGCCACAGCTTAGCAACTGCAGGGCTCTGCGCTTACCTTTCTGGGTTGAGGTCTACGATGCCCATCACTAATACCTTCTTGCCCGGTCGCATGCCACCTTTAATGTGCCCACAGAATGGAACTATCTGCAAAGGAAGAGGGGAGAAACAAGAAGTTTACAGGCTGTTTGTTAGAGAAGAGCCAGGCCCTCGGCCCTAAGGACCTGACCCATCAGAAAGCAAGGAAAATGCATCGGAAAGGAAGGATAAAGGCAAGAGACATTGAGCACATTGATTTACCAGTCGTGGGAAGTACACGTCGGCTTGAACTGGAGAACCCAGGGAATTGTTTAAGTGCCCATCATCAAGTTTCTAAAAATAGAAGCACACAGATTGGCTTTCCACAGACCCTTGTTTATTAGGGAGTGAATGGCAGGGAGGAATCAACGCAAATCTGTGGGAATCCAGCAGCCCTCCACAGACACATAGGCAATGTCTGCACATGACGCCTCTTTAGAGCTCATTAAATAACCGCGAAACAAAACCCGGCCTTTCCACCCGATCTAAGCCTCTGCTGATCCCCAGACTCTTAGACAGGATCAAATTCAAGGTCGCGGCCCACCGGGAAGCAAAGCCCGTGTAGGTGGGCTGCAGGCCCCTCTCCAAGCACAAATGCTCTCTCGGAACCTCTGCCCCAGGCCTGTCCTCTGGGACGTGGCTGGTGAGCAGCGACAGCGCGCCGCTTCTCCGGGAGTCCCGGGAGCGGGACTGTCCCCAAGGGGGGAATCCCCCGGCCGCCGGGGCCGCGGCCCCACACTAACCCACGTGCACGCCCACGCGCCCGGCGCGCACCTGGCCGGCGCCCTCCTGCCCCGCGCCCCCCGGGACCGGGAGCTCCCAGCCCGCGGCGGCTGACAGGTACGGCGCTTCCTGCAGCGCCGCTGCTCCGTAAACCTCGCTTCGGCCCGCCGAGCTTCCCTCCCCGCCCGCGGCCGCGGGCACTCACCACGACGGCGTCGCTGTCGGCCACCGACCCCGCCATGTTCCTGCAGCGAGCGGCGGGGACGCGGCGGCGGGCGCGGGTCCGAGCCGGGCGCGCGCTCACACGGGCGCGCGCGCACGCCCGAGGCTGGCGCGGCTGCAGGCCCGGGAGGGGGAAGGGAGGGGAGGCGAGCGGCGCGGAGGTCGCGGCGGCGGCGGCGGCGGAGGGAGGACGGTGGCAAGGGCCGCAGTGCGTCGGCCCGGGGTGGCATTTAAAGGCGGCAGGGCCCGGCTCGGGAACCGGGGACCGGGAACAGGGCGGGGACGCGACCGGGGCGCCGCGGCTGGCTCAGCGTGCCCTGCCCCACGGCCATTGGACCGTGGCTGGAGGCCGGGGAGGGCGGTGGCTAGTCGGCGGGAAGGTGGGTGGGGCTGGGGCGGTGGGGAGGGAGGGCCCAGGTGGGCCAGGTGACAGGTGCCGGGGACACTCCTGGCCGTCCTGGCCCGCAGCCCAATCACTCACCTTCTTCCGCATCCTGGGGGGCAGGTGGGATGTTGGGAGCGAGGTCGAGAGAAGATGGGGGACTCCAAAGCAGGAGACCCGGAGTGGCTTCTTTTAGAGAATTTCAACCGAGTGGGAGGAAAGGTTGGTTTCACTGTCGGGCGGAGAAAGCGAATGGAAGGTCCTAAGCTCGCAGAAGCCTGTATTTGATCCTAAAGAAAGACTCCAGGGAGGGAGTTTGCAGAACACCGACCAAAACTCTTTTGCCCAAGGAAGCGCAGACCCATGTCGGGGTCCTAGATGTTTTCTTCCGCAGGTGCCTGGCCAAATCATCTCTGTCCTTAGCTAGTTTAAATATCTCCCGACATTCTTTGTGGACTACTTCTCAGGGCATACACACGCTTCTCTTTTATTCCAAGGCTCAGAGTCTTATGGTATTTCCACTCTGGCATTATTATGTAAGTTCTCAGATAAGGCTGCATCAACATGTCCTCTGTTAGGTGACACCCTCGGCTTACCCAGTGCACTGTGTGAATCGTCACGCTAATAAGCCAGAAGCTTGAGTGAGTTGCTATAGTCCCAAAGGGGCCCTTTGTGAGGCTTGGCATCTCCGCAGCGTTTGTATTTGAGATTTGCCTTTCCGAACCAGGGCTAATCATGGCAGCTAATCTCCAAGGTGCGGGAGAATTACCTGAGCATGTCTGTAATCCGGAGAGCATTCGTAGAAGTGGGTCTCAGAATTAGGGGCTGAAAGGAGGTGTAATTGTGGTTCCTGTTCTGCCCTTGTTTAATTAGTCTGAGCTCAAAACAACAACAACAAAAAATTCAAAAAAGCCAGTCACATCTATTATTCTAAGATATTAGGCAATTTTAGGAAACTTGATATTTCAAAGTCATGCTTTGATTATCTGAATTTATAAGAGTCTAGTATAGGGAAAAGCACTACAGTAATTATTTTCTATTAGCCAGGAGTGGTGCAATGTATCATGGGGATTATAAAGGGCTGGTGTCCTGGGTTCAAATTCTGCCTTATTATTGATAGTAAGTAGTGTGCTTTAATTTCTTCATCGGAGATGATGACAGTAACTATGATGATGCCCATCTTGAATAACCATGCAGCTTAGTAAACTCGTTCACACACCTTCCCAAGAAGAGCACCCAGCATGCTCTAAGGCAAGTCTTGAGTGCCTGCTGTTGATCAGGAACTGAGGATCAACAGGGACGTTGTTGAGATTACATTCTCGTGAGGAAAGGCAGACGGAAGTAAATGTGTAATTGCGCAGGTAGTTAAGATTCTGGAGGAAATTAAGGCAGGGAGAGAGAGTGCTATTTAAGTAGGGCAGTCTAGAAAAGTAACATTGAGAAGAACTCGGAAGGAAGGAAGGAGGAAAGGAGGAGGGTCAGACTTCTGGAGGAAGAGGTTGCTGGCAGCAGGAACTGTAAGGATAGAGTCCCGAGCTAGGACCTTGAAGCAATGGTGGGCCAGTGGTGTAGAAGTAGGTGCTAAGGTCTTTTATGCCAAGGGAATGGGAAGACATTGAAAAATTCTGAGCAAGGGAGAGGAAAATTGTCTTGGGTGCTTGGGGAGCAAACCCAGGGCCTTGCATGTGCGGGGTGAGCATACTGCTCCCGAGTCACATCCTGGACCTGTATCCTCTGATGTTGATGCATCCCTCTAGCAGATGTGACAAGGACCCCTGCAAACAGGCAACGGGCAGGTGGTGGGAGGCTCTGCCTGACCCAGAGGAGAGGGACCAGTGTGAAACCCTAGCAGTTCCCACCACGAAGCTTTGACAGCTCGTTACCTAGCTTCTCTTAGGTCTTAGAATTAGAAGCTTCTGCAAAGCTGTGTGAGGGGTACCCACACCAGCAGAGTTAAGGGTGGAACTGAATGAATGAAAATACTCAGGATACATGGCTTTTCGGGGTGAAGAATAACCGTTAGACTTGTCTGTGAGTGGAGTTTAAGATATTTGGGTTGCTGTGATGGATTTCTTACATCTTAGGGGTATAAAGAATTGTCAAGATGCAGAACTGCCTGGCATGTGCCAACATGGTAAATTTTCTTTTACTTGAAACAAAACTAAACAAAAAAAAATCTTGATTCTTCTCGGTCAGTCTAAATGGTTAATTTTACAAAAGAGAGAAGAAAATGTAAAAGATTGACTTTCTCCTAAAACCTAAGCAGGGTTGAACAACTTTCTACGCAGAAGAGCTACTAGTGAATTAATGAATTAAAGCTTTCAAATTTCCCTCAGAGTTTCTAGAGTGAAAGACAGGGAAGCATTTCTCTGTGCTTTGGTTATAGGCATCCATATCCAGAAAAGATTAAACAAGATTATGACCTGATTATGAAATACAACCAGAACTCACAATGAACAACATTTCTGCTAGGAACTTCTTTTTAGAAGCTCTCGGGGACTAAGATTCTAAAACAGCGGCAGCCAGAGGTGATCAGTCTCGAAAAACATGTAAGCAAGACTTTGAAGGTGGATTTCTCAGGTTAAAACAGGAGCCTGCTCTCTTGTCCCTTTTGATTCCGTATCCTTGCAATCTGTGCCCGCAGATTTCTGCGGTGGGGGGAGAGTAATGCCCTGCTGTAGCCCAGACATCACGTTATCAGCATTGCTAGAAGAAGTGGGACCCAAGAACAAAGATTTGTAAACATTCCAACAAGTACCTCTAACCGGATCGCCCCGTCAGAGCCCTGTGGGTGCAGCCACGAGCTCAGAATGTCCCTCAGTAGTGATACCTGGGACCATTTGCTTTCTGTTCTCTAGTGCCAGGTTAATTGTGTTATAAACCTGATATGCTTACTGTGCCTGAATATTTAGTAAAACTGAAACCTCTGAAAACATGTGTTTGTTGTCCCATGACATTGATTCCCTCAAACTGTGGTCTGGGAAGGGAGGCCATAGCCTGCTCTGAGGAACAGGGCCCTGCACAGTGCTGGAAGTCCCTTCAGACATTTAGTTCTTGATAATTGTTTTTTGTTGTTGTTGTTGTTGTTGTTGTTGTTTTGTTTTTTTTTTTTTTGCCAAGCCAGTTTCTGCTCTTATGAGAACTATTCGCACAAGGCAACAAAACACCCAAACGCAGCATTCTTTGATCTGCCTACTTACATGCACATTTATCAAGCAACTTTTCTGCATTTCAATGCATGATTACAGTTTTGAATTATTTGAGAAACTATAGCCTGGTTATCAAATAATTCTTTTAGACATACACAAAATTTTCTCATACCCAAACAATTAGGAGGCAGCTGTGAGACTTGGCAGCCAGCACTGGTGCTGAGCATCTCATGAACTTTGTTATTTATGGGGAAGCTAGACCAGCCTCCTGCGTGCCTGTGTGTGTTTTAATTACAGAGCACAGAAAGGACTGATCTTAGCCCCTCCCCGCAAGAAGATAGCCATGACCCATTCCCTGGAAGAGTGCGGGGAGTTAAAGACTGTGCAGTCCCATGTCCCCTGACCCTTCTGGATGCTAGCTCCCTCCTGTGAAAGGCAACAAAAGAAAGCCTGGCAGAGGGGAGGCAAATCCAGCTTCCTGCCCCCAGAGCTGGCATTGTGAATGGAAGGGGTTTTGAGACTCTTTGCAGCTAGACTTGTGCCCATTCTAGGAGTCATTGCCAGGCACGGGGGCCTTCTCTCCAGCTTACCTGCAGGTATTTCCAAGAGCCCACTGATCGAGACCAGTGCTCTTTCTGCGGGGAGTGTGACAGATCTGTGGGACTGGACCCCCAACCGAACTACACTCTCCTCATTGCTGCTGAACACTTCTGTTTTCACTTGTTGGCACCTAGTCCTTCCTTTTGGGGTTTCTGTGATTTTATTTCCTGTTTGGTGGTATAAAGAAAGGGCTTTTTCATCTTGTAGTTTTGTGGGAACTTGCCTGGCTTGGGTGAGTGGAAGAGACACTCTATCCCTTGGGGACTTAGAGTCCCTGACCCACAGGAGGGAAGTCAGGAAGCATCTCTCTGGTGCTCAGTTACAGAGGAAACATTTAGGTGACACGTGTTGCCAGCCTCCTTCAAAGCAGGGGGCAGCTTCTACAAGGAACGTGAAGGTGTAAACTTGAAGTTCACATTTGAATGCTCACGTGCCTTGCATATTTAACGCTTCATTGAACTAGGCTCTGCTTTGGTTGTTGTATTGTTAATATTTTACTTTCATTTTTTAAAAAAAGGCCAGGCATGGTGGTACAAGTCTTTCATCCTAGCACTAGGGTGGCACAGATCTCTGTGAGTTCAAGGCCAGCCTGGTCTATACAGTGATTTCCTTAGGCAAGCCAGAGTTACATAGTGAGACCACCCCTGCCCCCAACAAAACAACAAAACAGAACCTTAGAGACAAAAGTAAAAACCAACCACACACACTTATGTTCACTTGAAGTGTTTAGCTCTGTGTGTCTTAAGAGCACCGCTGTACCTGGAATGTTAGAGCTAAGGATACAGCATTCCAAAATATGATTGACTATTCTACCCACAGTGCATCCCTTTGGTGTGTTTTCAGCTGGTCATCCTGAGAAATCACAGATAGGGGTAGCTCCAAAAGGGAATTTGCATCTAGAAGGGAAAGAAAACTGTGTTAATAGCTACCTGTATCAAGAAGAGGGATGTCCTGAGTGATTTTATGCCTGGAGAGGCCACAGGAGCAGGCAGCCTCTCTTCACTGTGCATTTCCTGCCTACCTTCCCATAACATGTCGTTACCCCAGCCCAAGCCCCTGTGCTCCATAGCTCAGGGTGCTCTATGGGGTCTGGCATCTGCCCCCTCTCTGGTTCTCCTCTTCGTCTGAGACCCTCATGACTGTGCATAATTCAGCATGATTCCGCTGCTCTTCATCTGTCTTGTCAGTTTAATTCAGAGGCTCGGCAAAGAACTAGGAAGGCAAAGGAAATCTATCTTCTGTCCTCACGCTCATATAATAGATTCCGCCTCCGCACACGGTGGCTCCCATGTGGCAATATTCAGAATGAGTCTTCGAGTATCTCTGCCAACATGCTGCCTGGAAGAAAATGAAGATCCAGTGTTTCGTATCCAGGGACCAGTTCCAGCGCTCCTGAGAAGGGAGAGCCTATCTGGTGGTCTCAAACAGAGCTGTTCAAGGGATTGCTTCATAGACCGTGTGAACTAGTGAAGGAAACACTTTTTAATATTTCTTTGTGGTGCTCAGTATGAACAGGGTTCAGTATGAACACACCCTGTACCACTGAGCTGCTCCTGAATCCTGGAAACATTTGGAATTAAGAATTTCGAATGGACAGTCTGCATGTAACAGCAAGCTCGTTACACGTTCATTCACAATGTTGGTAAGCTCTGCTTGCTCCTGAACCTGAGAACGAGTTGGGATTCTATATGGTAAGGAAACTTAGAGCTGGGTACCAGTTTTCTTTTCTTTGCTTTTTCTTTCTTTTTCTTTTTCTTTCTTCTTCTTCTTTTTTTTTTTTTTTTTTGGTTTTCCAAGACAGGGTTTCTCTGTAGCTTTGGTGCCCATCCCAGAACTAGCTCTTGTAGACCAGGCTGGCCTCGAACTCCCAGAGATCCGCCTGCCTCTGCCTCCCGAGTGCTGGGATTAAAGGCGTGCGCCACCACCGCCTGGCCTGGGTACCACTTTTCAAGACTGCCTAATGGGATGGAGTAAAGGTGGGGGGGGCATCATCATTTTTTTTTCTTAAAAACCACCTCTCTATTATTACCAAGAATAAATAAAAGTAACTTCTGGGAGAGAGCAAAGTCACTGTGTGTATCTTGTTTTGAGATGAGCTCTTAACTATGTAGCTCAGGCTGGCCCAAATTATCCTCCCTCCTGCCTCAGCCTCCAGCGCACAAGGATGACAGATGCGTGGGACCACTCTTGGCTCCATCCCAGAACTTTCCGCCAGGGAAAACTCCACCACGAGGAAGACAGCCACCTCATCCAAGGAGCAAGCTTTATGCTCCCGGCTCCCTGCCTGCTCACCTTTTCTCTGGACGCCAGTCTGGAATCTTCTCACACGCAGTTCTTCCCAGACAGTTCTGCCCGATCCCAGCATGGTGCTTAGTAATGTAAGATGGTGTATGTCCCCAGAATCCCAGTTCCTCCCCTGGACCAGCTGGCCTATTGCATTCCTGACTCTCTGGCCACCACTTCCCTGTTTCTTCCCCAAGGTCTGGGCTGCCTTTCCTAAGCAGCTTCTTCCTTCACACCTGGCTTTCGTAGCTAGCTCTGGCAGGCTGTCCTCACCTAGTCTGAAAGAGCAAGAGATGTTTTCTGTTTCTATCTGTTTCTTCCTCGGGATACAGAAATGGGAGAGTTCTGATGCTCTGGAGGCCACAGAATCAAACTTTTCTCTTTGGGTCACGATGCCATAGAAAAGTATGTAGCACCCCCCTGTCCACCAACTAGAGCTAGTAATTATTCTAGAGGCGGGACAGCTGAGGGGTGACACTGGGTGGCTTATGAGATTAGCTAACACCACAAATGATAGGCTGTAAATGGAAATGAGAAAGAGTGAGCCCGTGAGAAGGCGGGCGGGCTGTGCTCCTAAGCAGGTTTTTCTCAGGTCGAGCGTTGATTTTAATCTACAGTACTGGTCACTCTTAGTATTCTAATAAAAACTCATAAAACAGCTCTACGACCACCTAAAAGCCCAGAGTGATTACGACACGGTGCTGAACCGGCGCATCATCCAGGAAGCACCCGCATCTTTTTGTATGTTGTAATTTGGTCTCCTTCATCCTCCTGGAGCTTGCTCACAGCCAGCATGACCTTCTAAAAGAAACTGTGTGTTGTCAGCTCCATTAGAGTCATATGGGGCTTCTCTGGATATTCAGAACGAAATTGGAATTTCTCTTCAGATTTGGGTTTGCCCCTCCAACGTTCTCCAGGCACTGTGCCCTCCCCTGCTGAGCGGTGTTCAGCTCTAAAATGGCCTCCCTGGTATTTTTTTCCAGGCATTCAGGGGCTTGACACTTGCTCTCATTTCTGCCTAGAATGTGCTGCCCCAGGCATTCCCCCCTCTCTGGATTTTCATCTTTAAATTTTTCAAGTCAGATGTCATCTTTCCTGAGAGGCCTTCCCTGCCTGAGCCCCAGGCCAGCTCCTCATCTTGGCAGAGTTTGGCTCCCTTCAGTCTTGCTTATTGCCTGCTGTAACCTTCTATTTCACGGGGGTAGGAACCTAGCAGGCAGGGTGGCTGCGAGAACCTGACATGATGATCTCTTGTTCAAATGAATGAGCAAACAGATGACTTGCTGGGCAAGGCATGACTACAGATGTGCAGAGAGAAATCCAACCTCACAGTGGGGAGGGTTCCAGACCCCAGGGCTGCAGTCCGCTCGTCTGCAGGAGTCAACACAGCTCTTTGTTTTGAGTCTGCGCTGCAGGGTCTTCCCATCCCAAGAAGGCTAACTCTGGACAGCCTGTGGGTTTTTAACCTAAGTCCATGTTAGACATTAGTCAAAATTGTTGGAATACTAAATTTATAATTTATACCAGAACATACTCCTGAGAATGATGAAAATGGAATTTTTGTGATCAAAATCAGGAAGATAATGGTAAAAGGTCTCTGATCATGAGCTTAGCAATATATAACAACAGCCATATTGGTTAGCAGTATCAGAATATCATCCTCATGACTGGCTAGACCTCGGCTGACCCCAAACTTCACCATCCCCAGAGGATGAGCAGTGAAGGCTCCGCCTTTCCAGATGGCGTCTTTATTTCCATTTAAACCACTTGTCTAGTGTGCTGTTGTGCCAGGTGCTCCCCTCAATATCAACAGATAGTGCCACAGGTTGGCCCCTCTGGAAGCAGTCGTCGACACAGAGTTTGGATGTGGGGTACTTTTTAGGGATTGATACCTTTGAGGAGAAGGCAGAGAGCCAGAAGTGAGTTTGTCAGGCTTGGCAGCATCAACCAACCAGTCCAGGAGCTGAGGGAAATGCTGCTTATGAGGGGCCTGCCTCAGCCAGAACGGAGGGTCTACCACTTACACCCCCAGGCTCCAAAGCCTCTTTCTGAATCTGCAACCACCCAAGGAGGTGGAGAGCTAGAAGGCATTGCCAACCTTCCCGCTAGCAGCCAGCAGGGCCCTTTGTTCCCATTTCACTGAAAAGAAAACCGAGACATGGAGAAATGGGGTAACTCAGTAAATGCCCAGTAGGATATTATGGGATTGTGGGTAGGCTGTCATAGCATTTCAGAGAGAGAGAGTTGAGAGTGGCCTAGTGATGATGCCCACAACATCAGTGCTGTCCTTTGACGTTGTGACTTGCATGCACCCCTGAGCACGAGCCTGCGTGCATGCCTCTCTGTGAGTGTGTGTGTGTGCCTGCATGCCTGCATGTGCACGTTTCCTTAGGCTGGCACATTTATCAAGAATGACATCAGAAGGTGATAATTTGGGGTTTACCTACTAATTTCAAATACCAAATCTTGCCTATAAAAATTCTAAGAGGCAGGAGTAGAGGCTTTGAGGGGAGTTATCAGACTGGTATTGAGGGACATGATGGTGTGTGCTGGGGTTCTTAACCTGTCCTGGATGCTTCCCCTCCGGAGTTCAGAGTGACCATGAGGAGAAGGAAGAGAAGCTGTAAATGCAGGGCAAGGCTGGAGGGGTCTGTGCTTTGTGGGGCGCATGAAGGCACGGGAGGGAGGAGCTGGAGGACAAGGGGGTCTGAGAGAAAGCATCCATCCCCCAGGGAGAGGGAAGGACAGGAAGGTTTAGCAGGTGCTAGGAGGAGGGTCAGGCACTCTTTAGGGTTGTGTGGTGGTGCCCATTGTGATCCGTGAGTTTGGGAGGCTGAGGCAGGGGAGTCTCTATGAGTCAGGCAGAGCTGTAGTGAAACTGTCTTAAAAGGAGAGAGAAACAGAGGAGAATAGGAGGTGGGAGGAAGAGGTGGTGGGAGGAGAGAAGACAGTGGACCTTGGGAAGGACCCTGAGGGTTGGATTCCAGGAGGAAGGCGGTGTCTCAGCAGCTCCTCAGAAAGGAGATGGGTGGGTCCAGACTGAAGAGAGAGGAAATCTAGTCAAAAGAACATGTTTTCGGATCTATAAATCCACATTTCTTATAGTATGGAATTAGATTCTTACTCTAAATACCGGGCTTAGGTAAGGAGACGTCCACAGTAAGTGTTACTGGATGATGCAGAACATGCATTTCCCTGTAATTTACAGTTGATTTTTGTCTAGAAGAATTCATGTAATAAAAGTTGTTATCCTTAAGATTTTTAGCTCCAGTGGGATTAACTGGCTTCGCATACTTTTTCAGGAGTTTTATGAAATCCCCTCTCAGTCCAGTGGAGAAATTCTGTTTTCGCTTGATATTTTCTATTTGTATATAAAACATGGTCTCTAAGGCTAGAACAAAGTCTTGGTAGTCAGACAGCTTTGCGAGCATAGTGAGCAGGGATAAAGTTTAGTAGCACGGTGTGTAAGCCGGCCAAATGTGTCCTCTCAGCCAGGGGACTAAAGGATTCTCCTCTGGCATCTGGAGGAGGATCATTCTCCCCACGGAACTGATCCCGTGGCCCTCGTTGACCCTTGCGTTAACAAGGTGACCCCCTGTGACACCCTCTCCCTTGTGGGCATGCTAGCATGACTTATTCATTTGCTCATTCTCATGACATATAAATCACCTTAGAAACTTGCTCACTGCACAGTGCTGCTCTGTGTAATTTTCAAAGTAAATCAAGCACAGTGGTGCCCCCAAAGCAATGGATGACCATTGTGAGAGGGTGCATGAAGCCAATCCGGGCCTCACTAGAGTACACAGCCAACTGGGGAGAATGTCAAGAGGTGCGGTGGGCAGTGAGGATTAGCGTCAGCCTGAGAAGAGGCGTGCTTTCAGGCTTGCCTTTTTCTTAGACTCCACAGTTTGTATTTAGGCCGAGACTGTCCTACTTCAGTGTCTGTTGCTGTGAGGGACACCACGGCCAATGTGACTTAGCTGGAGGGAAGGGGGTTTATAGTCTATCATCTCATGAAGCCGAGGTAGGAACCCAGAGGCAAGAGATGAAGCAGAGACCATGGTGGGACTTGCAGAGGATTGTGAGCCACCAACTGGGTGGTAGGAGCTAAATCCAGGTCCTCTGGAAGAGCAAGTGCTCTTGACTGCTGAGCCATCTCTCCAGCCCTCATCATATAAATGCACATTTATATTTATATGTGTATATGTTTGTATATATGTATAATATATATTGTATTTTTATTGTTGATAACTTACAATTTATCTCCTTTATTTTAATCTTTCTATCTAATGAATTGGCAAAAAGCACCACTACCAATCACACATAAACAATAGTTTTAGTTTTGTGTGTTTCTGAGTGTTTAAGAACAATTCTGAATTATGATTTATGAATTAGATAATAAAGAATTAAAAAGTAAAGTCTAACTTGCTGGTGTACCGTGCTAATTTGTAAGAGCATCTGAACTTACAGACCAACTATAAAATATAAGAATTAGTAAGTGCTCTTTATTTTATGTCAGACATAAACCCTGCTAAGATGCCTTTCAGTTCGAGAAGGCAGCATTGATACACACACACACACACACACACACACACACACACACGGAATTTTAATTAAACTTGCATTGTCGAGAACAGTATAGACAAATGGCTCTCAACCTTCCTAACATTGCGACCCTTTAATATAGTTCCTCACGTTGTGGCGACCCCAACCATAAAATTATTTTTGCTGCTACTTCATAACTGTAATTTTGCTACTTTTATGAATCATACTGTAAATATCTAATATGCAGGGTATCTGATCTGTGACCCCTGTGAAAGGGTCATTCTACTCCCAAAGGGGTCATGACCTGTAAGTTGAGAACCATTGGTGTAGACAGTTTTTCTCTTCTTATCTCTTACCATTGCTTGTAAGGACCAATGAATGCAAAGTGAGGCATCGGTGAGTCTTCTGCTTGGCTCTGCAACAGTGGGAAGATGCCTGCAGTGTGTAAGCACACTCAGATACCCAGCTCTGAAAACCCGACTGTCAAGGCAGTAGGTTCTGAGGTGGCATCTCCTATTTGTGGAAGGCTGAACTAATTAAGCCCACTCCTATTTTGAGGTAGGGGAAACAGTGGTGATGTTTACAGAATTGGAGTTGCTATTTTTAAAAAGATCATATTCACATTACTACACAACAATTTTACTTAAATCAGCACTGATACAGCAGAGATGTTCTGTTAGCAGCTCATTGTCTGAGCGCGGGTGGGTGAATTAAATTATGGTACACATTCAAAGCTGTGAGACATCTGTTTTGTAGTAAGTAAGGCTATTACTCGTTAGTAGACTTTTAAAGATAAACCTGCTAGGTCTGCGCTTTCTCCCTTCCAAGTCCTGGTGAAGATCATTTGTGTTCCAGATATGTCCTTCCAGGGGTTTTCCAACCGGTATCCTCTCGCCAGGTGATGCCTTTTCTCTTGCTGGCATCTGTGTAAGACAATCCAGCAGCAATCTGACTTCTGCCCAGTCCCTGGAGATGTGGTCCAGTCTTATGTTTGTTTCCCTGTTCCACAGTGTGGAATAGGGCACACTTCTGCACAAACGTCTCCTTCCCTTCTCAGTATCACTGTTATTCAATTTGCTTCTCCCTCTTGTGGTGATTTGAATGAGAATGGCCCCCATAGGCCATATATTTGAAGGCTTGTTCCCCAGTTAGTGGAACTGTTTGGGAAGGGTTAGGAGGTGTGGTCTTGTTGGAGGAGGTGTGTCCCTGGGGGTGGCCTTGAAGTTTCTGAAGACTCTCCTGTGATTCCCAGCGCTCTGCCTCAGCCTTGTGGTTGTGATCAAGATGTGAGCTCTCGGTCATTCTCTTATTCTGCCACCATGGACTCTAGCCCTCTGAAACCACAGGCTAAATTAAAGCTTTCTTTTATACGTTGCCTCTGTCATGGTGTTTTATTACAGCAATAGAACACTAAGATACTGGCCAACGCCTTGAACTTATGACTTGAAGCCAAATGCCCTATTTTCTCTTGATCACATATCTTAAAAAGGCATATCTATTATTATTTGTGTTTATATGTACACCTCTGTGCATTTATGTGTGCCATGTGTGTGCAGGTGCCCTCAGAGGCCAGAGGTCATCAGATCCCCTAGAATATGAGTTGAAGACAGTTGTGAGCTGTCTGATGTGGGTATTGGGAACTGAACCGGGTCCTTTGCTAGAACAGTAAGTGCTCTTACCCATCTCTCCAGCCCTGAAGTGTTCATATTTAATCCCTGGACACTGCGTTTGGAAGGTAACCCAGTTTCCAGGACATGTAATTTTCCTAAGAGTTGGATTCAGTATTAAAAAGCATTTTTTGGAATGCGTTACACACACACACACACACACACACACACACACACACACGGAGAGAGAGAGAGAGAGAGAGAGAGAGAGAGAGAGAGAGAGAGAGAGAGAGGACTTATAAAAAATAAAATAATTTAACTAATTTAGGTTAGTGAAATTGTTGGATTGTAAGGTATATCTAATATGATTAGCTTATGTGCAGCATGGCTAGACAAGTCATTAGACATCTTCTGTTCTCATCTGTGGTGTGTTTTCACCCAAAATGACTTCAATACAAATTCATTTTCCCCTTCTAAAAACAGACGAAATGCAGTGACCAGGTGACCAAAATCCAGTGTATATTTTAAATGTCCAGTATAGATCTTACATCTCGTTTGATGGGCCACAACACTCTTTCCCTGCGGGCAGGTCCCACACATATTCTTCAGTCTGGCGCTCTAGAATTAACTGTACAGCTCTTGTGAGATGACTCTCAAGCCACACAAAGACTGCAAGGTCAAAGAGGGCTGGAATGAGAAGTAAGTGGGCCCATAAAGCCAAGAGGCACTTAGGATTTAACAAGATTAGTAGGTGCTGCTGAAGACAGCTCCCTGACCCGAGTCACAGGGAAGGAAGAGGGCGCGAGCCCCGGAAAGCTGCCGGGAGCCTGGCAGCACACAGTGCTAAAGCTCTCTAGAAAATGTCCAGATGATTGCATCTTTCATGATTATTTCCACTGGACCTTTGAACGAGGAATGAGCTCTTCTCGTGCACCGGCTCGACAGTTTGTTGCTAATGCTTGTTTTGTCTGCCTTGTTGGGTGCGCTCTGTCCGGAGCGTGCCCGGGTTCTGCAGCCCAAGCCGTTCGGTACATGGGCAATGCTAACCTTTGCTGCCACAGTTTCCGCCACCACAACAGCTCTGGTGACGCCAGCAGCAGTGGAAGGAGACAGCCCTTCTCCCTGTCAGGCTGCCTAAGTCTGTGAGTGAGTGGAGCTCACTAAATTATAGACGAAGCCCATCGCTCAGTGCCCACCAATCTCTCTGCCCCTGGGCCAGGGCAGTTCTTCTCTCTCAGTCATGTAAGCCTGTGACAAGTACCATTTTTAGAACATCCTGTGCTTTAGATCATATATGCTAAAACTTCGCTTTCAGTGCTTAATAACTACGCGATCCCAGGAATTCTGGGTAATCCCCGGGCCAGCAATTTGCTAAATCCTATATGGACAGGAAACTTCTAAAGACAGGGTAGGCACCCATGAGTCTTATAATCAGAGTGTGGGCTTTTGTTTAGCCGCCTGTTTGGAGGCTGCGTGCAGGGTCACATCTGAATGGTAACTATATGTCCTCTGCCTGATGCTTCCTTTCTGACATCATCTCCAGTTGATTACATCAACTTGAACCCCCCACCCCCGTTTTATAATTTCCTTATTTATTTTGGTTTTGGAGGCAAGGTGTCACAGTACTCCAGGTTGGCCTGGAGCTCATGACCCCCTTGCCTCGGCTTCCCCAGTGCTGGGATTATAGGTGTGCACCACCATGCCTGGTTTGCATTTTTCTTCTCGTTATAAATGGGACCTGATTGAGGGCAAGTGGCAATTTATAATCCAGACTTCCTGTTTTCCAGGACAGTTCTGTAAGGTATAGCTAACTAGTAAGGTGGACGCGGCAGTATAGTTGGTGAGGTTTGGGGAAAAGCCAGTTTGCCCCATAGGAAGTTGGCTTGAGGCTCTGCTGTCTGTTCTTGCTCTTTGCTTTCTTACTGGGATGCAGCCATGACAAGGGTAGATGTGTGCTAACTAACGATGGGAGAACAGTAGGTGGGAACTTGGCCCTGGATGGCGTCAGTGACCGTGACTGGCTGGTCCTGTTGCCCACCCCCAGACTTCTGTTTATTTTCAGTGTTAAGGATTGGACTCCAGACCTTGAGCATGGTAGGCAGATTCTCTCCCACCAAGCCACACCCATGCTGTCAGACTTAGTTCAGGGGAAATAAGTCACTTGTTTCAGCGACTGTCGTCAAGTACTGTTTCATGTGACGAAACCCTGATGGTGAAAATGCTGTGATCATAGGTATTACACTGTGCCTGGCCAAACCTGATTTCATTTAATTCAAGTCTGTGATGGTGTTTCCAGTAAGGTCTGACTGAGGATGGAAGGCCCTTCTTGAGCGTAGGGGTACTTATTTGGGACCCTGCCCATAAACAAAAAAACTACAGGCAACTAAGTGTTGTAGGAGCTGTGGGCTGTGTTCCCGCCGCCCCAGCTCCTGGTCGCTTGGCTAGCTTATACCCCGAAATAACAACACACAAATTGTATTCTTTTAAACACTGCCTGGCCCATTAGTTTCAGCCTCTTAACCCATTTCTAACAATCTATGTAGCACCACGAGGTGCACTTACCAGGAAAGATTCAGCATGTCTGACCTGGTGGCTGGCTGCATCGCGTCTGCCCGGGAGAGAGCTGCATGGCGTCTGTCTAAGGTGTCTTACCTCACTTCCTCTTCCTCCCAGCATTCTGTTCTGTTTATTCCACCCACCTATGTTCTAAGCTATCAGGCCCAAGCAGTTTCTTTATTTTTTAACCAATGACCTTCCTCCATCAACGAAGGAATTCTGAGAGCAGGAGAGTCTCCCTCAAGAATGAGCTGCCTGATTGGTTATCCAATCCAAGTGGTCAGCCCTGAAGTCATATGCATA
Source organism: Microtus pennsylvanicus (assembly GCF_037038515.1). Classification (NCBI taxonomy): domain Eukaryota; kingdom Metazoa; phylum Chordata; class Mammalia; order Rodentia; family Cricetidae; genus Microtus; species Microtus pennsylvanicus. The sequence continues at coordinate 80,116,386 of NC_134590.1, forward strand.
CAAGTGACAAATTAGACAGACTGAGCAGGTTGAGTTTATGAATTTAGGGGTGTGTATGTGTCGGGGAGGTTCATGCCACAGCACGTATGTAGAGGTCAGATGACAACTTTGTGGAGTGAGTTCTCTCCTACCACCTATATGTGGGTTCTGGAGATCAAACCTGGGTCGTCAGGCTTACACAGTGGGTACCTTTACCCTCAGGATCATCTCCCTGGCCCAAGTTGCATATCTTATAAAAACCAATTAAGTCAAAATGGATCATAGACATGAATGCGAATTGTAAACTATAAAATGCTGAGAACGAAAACCTCAGAGGTCACTGGGGAGACAGTTTAGTTAACAGGGTGCTTGCCCTGGAGCATGATCCTCAGAACCCACACTGGGAAAAACTGGGTGTGGGGACGCACGTCTATTAATCCCAGTGTACTAGGGAGATGGAGGTAGGCAGATCCCTGGAACTCACTGGCTAGCTTGGCTTGCTTGCTTGATGAGTTCTAAGCCAATGGGAGACCTTGTGTCAAAGGAAGTGGATAATAGTGTTCCTGGGGTTGTCTTCGGGCTTCTACATGTGCACCATACATGTGCACTGCTCAGACACATACACACACACACCACACACAAGAAACCGGAGGGAAATGTTTGCATCTGGAGTTTGGAAGGGAACTTTGATTTGACAAAAGTATAGTTCATAAAAATAAACATTGTTAAGTTAGGCTAGCAAAATTTAATTTGTTCTAAAAGGTTCTTATAAGACGAAGAAAGGACAAATTACGGAATGGGAGAAAAGTCTTTCCAGGCTCATGTCTGACAAAGGACTCAGAGAGTAGAGATGCCTTTGTTCCTGCTTGAATATAGAGTTATTGAACTCTAGTTATAAAACCGGTTAAAAGACATAAAGGACATTTTACCAAAAAGATTCCCAAATTGCAAACAAGGACCTGAAAGAAATGTTCTTCACCATTAGTCATCAGGGAAATGCAATTTAAAGCCACAATACATTAGTGCTAATTTCCCAGGATGGCTAGAATACAACAGCTGGAGGGAGTGTGGGTAACAGGATCCCTTCCGTGTTGCTGGTGGGAATATCAAATGGTGCAGCCCCTCTGGAAAGCAATTTGACAGTTTGTTAAACTACTCAATGCAGCTCTCATATAACCTGGACGTTTATCCCAGTGAAATTGACTTACATTTACACTAAAACCCTCACCTAAGTGTTTACAGTAGCTATGTTTTATTTATATTCAAGGTTCTGGGACTTAGCCTTAGTGAAAGTCAGCGACATCTATGTCTCCTAGAGAAATTCTGAAGTCACTGTCTGTTGCTGCTTTTGTGGTATGGAAAAGAAAAAACGGTGTAGAAAGTGAATGACTTGGATTAGAGATTACCCAGTCCCTGGGGGAAGAAACTTCAAGGCATTTTGGCCCTGCTCTTGTGGTAATTCACATGACCTGCATAGTACTGGAAGGAGTTCCTGCAAAAATAGTTCTGTGTTTCATGATTACTAACTGAACTTATTCAAAAGCCGTCTTGGTCAAGAGGGCAGGGCCATGTCTCTCTAACTGTGCACAGGGATAGCTTGGTTTCCTAGAAGATCTGTGGGTTATGAAATGGCCAGTGGCCAGTAGAACTCCTGGAACCAGCCATCCCCAGTGACACCTACGGGTTAGAATTCCAACAAATTCCTAGAAACCGTGGCAAGATGAGCCAGGCGATGGCTTGTTTCTGGAGGGTAAAGGTTAGGGGCTTATGCTGTGCCTGGATTTGGTGTTCTGATTAAAGCATAAACAATGAACGTGGAGCACAGGGGGACCCATGGCTTGTGCAAGAGTAAGAAACCCTCCCTCCGCCCCGCCCTGTCACCTGCCTCTGTCCCGCTGCTGCAGCTCTCCCTCCTAAACCTCCACTTCTTCATCTATAAAATGGTCCGATTGGACTGCACCACTGAGAAGGTTGAGATTCTAGGAGTCGTCGTTCAGTTCAGTCAAGCACAGCTTCCTCCCACAGCTTCTCTTCCTCAGGCTGCTGCTCTGGGTGGTACAAGCGTAGAGCAGTGTGTGTGCCTGTGTTAGCTGTGTGTCTCAATGGCCCGCTGACACGCTTTGTTCTTGCTGTTTCACATTGCCATCTCTACCAGATTCAGGATCCTCCAGAAATTCTCTCCCAGCCCTAGCCAAATAAGCAAGAACATATGTGAAGCTTTCTTCTTTCTTTCTTTCTTTCTTTCTTTCTTTCTTTCTTTCTTTCTTTCTTTCTTTCTCTCTCTCTCTCTCCCTTCCTCTCTCTCTCTCTCTCTCTCTCTCTCTCTCTCTCTCTCTCTCTCTCTCTCTCTCTCTCTCTCTCTCTCTCTCTCTCCTACAGGGCCTCTTGAGATGCAGCTCCACAGCTGGAATTACATGCTTTGTAAAGGACCAGGGACGTGGCATGGCTTTGGGAAATCCAGTGTCTATTTAGAATTTAGAAGCCACATTCCTATTTTCAGAACCTGTGGGAGTGCTTATTTCACTTTCTGAGCTGTGATAAGCCGCATAGGGAAGAGAGGGTTTTCTCGGCTTCCCGATTTCAGCGCCTCTTTAAAGGAGGCCAAGGCAGGAACCCAGAGGCAGGAACTGAAGCTGACAACCATGGAGGAGTGCTGGCTTTCTGTCTCTTGTCCAGGGGTGAGACCGTGTGCAGTGGGCTGGGCCTTCCTACATAATTAGAAATCAAGACAATGCTTCACACACGTGCACACAGGCTGATCTGATGGAGTTCCTTGTTCCCAGCTGCAGCTAGATTTGTGTCACCTTGGCACAGACTAACCAGCACGGAGGGCAGGAGAGGGAAGAGGCAGGCTACCTTTCTCCAGTGTGTACAGTGGACGCCCATCCGGAGCAGCGGTTTCCAGCCCTCCTCACACTGGGACCCCTTGATATAGTTCCTAGTGTTGGGGTGACCCCAGCCATAGAATCATTTTCGTTGCTACTTCGTAATTGTAATTTTGTTGCTGTTATGTATCATAATGTAAATCTTTTTGCAGATAGTGGCACCGGGTTGCAACCCACAGGTTGAGAACCATTGTGGATACCTCTTATTCAAATCTCTGTCTTCTCTGCCAGCCCCTCAATTTCCTCGAGCGCCTGCCTCTTGGGCTCCAGTTTTAAAGCCAGCTTTCCTCCTCTCGTCCTATATTTTCTTTAGCCTTCTCCTCCATCCCTTTTGCTTTCTCCTTTGCTTAAGTCAAGCTCCCTCAGGACAGTAGGTCACGGTTCTTAATCCCTTCCCGCCAGGGAAGGGCCCAGAGGATCAGAATGCTGTGAGATTGTGAGAAAGCTGGCTCCAGCGTCTGTTGGCTGCCTCTCCCTTCCTGCTTGGGAAAGGGGCTGGACGGGCGCTGGCTTCCCCCAGAGTCCAGCAGGCATTCCACCATTGTCCCAGCCCTGTGTAGCTGTCCAGCAAACCACCTCAAACCAAAGGCTTAAAATAACAACCATTTGTTTTGTTTACAAGTCTGGGTTTGGAAGGGACAGCTCGCTCCTGCTTCTGCGTGGCAGGCTTTGGCTGGAAGGGGAGGGGTGACTCAGAGGCAGGGAGTTAGCAAGCTCTTTTGCCCACATAGCTCTGCCTTTGATGTTGGCTGCTGGCTGGGACCTCAGTTGGGACTGTCAGCTGTCGCACCCATGTGTAGCTTTTCTGTGAGTATGTGAAGGTAGGGTTGCCAGGGGTGGGGGAGTTCTCAAGCGACAAGGTGGGAAAAATGGCATTTTTATGACTTAATCTTTTTAGAGCTTCCTCCTCTATATTGTGCCGATATATTTAGTGCACTCTCTGTTGGTGTCGCACTCGCTGGCCAAGTCTGCGAGAAGGTGCTATAGGCTGTACCATTGAACAGGAAGAGTTCAGTGTCAGAGTGTAAGAATAATGTGTGTGTGTGTGTGTGCACGTGTGCGTGCTTTATCATGGTAATATAATGTTCAAAAATTGTAGTGAACCTACTCTATTGTGGTAGTCATGTCTAAAGATATAATCTCCCTCATCTCTTTCCATATTCACCATCCTTTTCTTGGCCCCATATTGGTCTGTCAGTTTGAATTTGTACAGGAGATGGAATCTCTGCTGTGGCTCGTGTTCTTCTGTTGTCTCTAAACCTTTGATATTGCTTTTTCCACCGCATATAGGCAGTGGTACTAATGTCTCCTGTCCCTAGAGTACACATCCATGTCATTCCCTTCCTCCGAGGGGACAAGAGAATGTGGTGGCATTTCGAGCAGTGATTCGGGTTCATGATCTAGGAAAGTGAAGGGTTTTGTAATCTGATTGAGGTTTTCATTTACTCTGGGTCAGTCCGAAGGGAGGCTGTCTTGATCATACAGTTGGACAGAATGGAATTAGACATGTTCTTTAAAGGTTTATTTCTTCTTTTTAAATTTAAGTACATGTGTGCCTGCATATGTCTATGCTCCATGCATGTGGATGCCTGTGGAGGCCAGAAGACAGTGCTGGGTTCCCTGGAGCTAGAGTTCTCTGGAAGATATGCAGTGCTCTTAATGATGAGCCATTCTTCAACTCCACAGGGAAGCCCTATTAAAAGAGGATTTAGGCTTTCCTTGGAGACAGAATCCTCCCGCTGTCTCTGAAGAAGTTACCCTACTGTGGCAGAGCCCACAGCTGTAATCTGCGTGTCCTCTAGCTCCTGGCAGTAGCCCCTTCCAACAGCTAGCAAGGGGATAGGGACTTCCACCCTACAACTACAAGACAATAAATTCTGTCAGTAATCTGAATGGATCTGGTGACATTCCAGATGAAAGTATTGTTGTATGACATTTTACTCCTTTCTCTTTTTGAGGGGCTCACCACCCAACTCCCAAATAAATCACACACAGAGGTTTATTCTTAGTTCTGAATTCCCAGCCTCAGCTTGGCTTGTTTCTTGCCAACTTTTCTTAACTTAAATTATCCTGACTACTTTTAGCCTCTGGCGTTTTCCTTTTCTTACTTCTGTATTTCTTACCTCCACTCTTACTCCGTGGCTGGCCCCTAACATCCTCCTCCCTTTTTCTCTCATCGCTCCTCTTCTTCTATTCTCCTCCATCTGTACTCTTCTGCCTCCCAGCCCCGCCTATCCTGGCTTCTGCCTCGCTATTGGCCATTCAGCTCTTTATTAGACCATCAGGTGTTTTAGACAGGCAAAGGGTCACAGCTTCACAGAGGTAAACAAAAGCAGCATAAACGAAAGTCACACACCTGAAAAGAACATTCCCCAGCAGCCCAATGGACATTGGAGTTCAGCTTTGTGAGACGCTGAGCAGGAACTCGGCTACTCAGTGGCCAGGTTCTTGTTGCTCAGGAACTGAGGTCATGCGCATGTGGGCTGAAGCCACCAAGTCTGTATTCATGTCTTACGTAGTAGGACTAATACAAGTCGTATCGTGAGTTCCACTAGCAAGACTAGTTTTTTGCATGGGTAACTGGAGAAACGCAAGGCAGATCCAGTGGCTCTGTGTGCCGAGAGCCTGGGCTCACATAGCACTCAGGTCCACATGCATAGGTTACGGTCCCAGATCTAATCTCTCACACCTGAAACCCTGTAGCATTGTTTTTTCCCCTCTTTCTTGGTTCTTATGTTGGTCCTACATTTATCAATGTCTGAGTAGATTATAGGGTCCTCTGGACAGATATGGTGCCCCCCTTTTTTGGCAGGATCCGACTTCCACTTGTTGAAGAGAGTGCAGAACACTTTGAAATGCTTGACTGTAAGTGGCTTAGTTTGAAATTGCAGAAGTGACCGAGCATTTGCTTCCCTCATGGAGAGTGTTCTTGTCATCGAAGATTCTGATATGAAGCCTATGATTGTTGAACCAAGGGATTCTGGTTCTCTGGAATTCTTTGCCAAGACAGAATCACAGATCCAATTAATTTTTATGTTTATTCAGAGAATGAAGCAAAGTCTTTCCTAAACCACTGCAACAGTGCCGCCTCTGGAATAAGAGCCTCCATGACATGGGATTTCCTCCTGGACACTGAACACAGACTCATCTTTAGAAATGAGATCTTTCTTTTCTTTTCTTTAGTCTTGCTATGTAGTCTCAGCCTGACAACTGCTGGGATTAAAGCCGTGCACCATCTTGCCTAGCTTAGCTCCCCTTTTGGTTAAAATTTAGGATACTGAGCATGGGGCAAGAAGAAAGGTCAGAGAAGAGAAATTTGTCATGTATTAAGATTACAAGTCCCCTGGGGTTGGGCGGGTAGAGAAACAGGTCTTTGGGTAGCTCTCTCAAGGGCCCCGGACATCCCTGGAAACCCATGTGGATTGTACATGAAGACTTGTGTGCCTCTGAGAGCTGTTTCTGGCAGCTTTGATTGTTACTCACAAAGCATCACACCACCATCAGTAGCTGTCCTCAGCTTATGTAGGGAGAGCTGTAGGGCCTGAAGCTTCCCCTTGGGCTGAGTTATTATTAGTCAGATCCACGTTCATGAACTTTTGGGGGGGACATCAGCTGGTCGGTTTTGGTTTACTTTTCGGAGACTTCTAGATCAGACATTTTATGAAAAGAATAAATGGAAACATCAGGCATCCCCAGCCTTCAGGGATCTGCAGTTTTGCATACATTATCCCACCGCACCAAGGGAGAGACAAAACCACTTTCTCCTAACTTAAGATGATGTGGTGCTAATCCCCAAAATAGGAGGAGAAAGACCACCGATCCAAATCACCATGTCCAAATTAATTAAATCGAGCAGTTAATTAAATCCAGCATTTTTATTCGTGTATGTAGGCTTCCTCCCTGCAAGGTGGCATTTGAGAGGTCATCCTTGGAGGTGAGGAAGACAAGGGTTTTATAGCTCAGGAGTAGGGGTTCCCAACAGGGGGATTTGGTGAACAAAATAGGCAGGGTTTCAGGAGCAGAATGTCATAACAAGTTAGTCCTAACCACCTCCTGAAACAAAGACAGGGTTGCAAGGTGGGCATAACAAGGTAGTCATGACAACAGGGAGTCATGGCAAGGGAGTCATAGGTGGTCGAATGACCTCGTGAAACAGAGGTGTGGTTGCAAGATGATTATGAGCAACTTTTTGAAACAAAGACATGATTTCCTTTCCCGGGACAGGCAGCAGAGAACCATAGTAGTTAAGGTTACAGGTGGGGCATAGCCCAACCCTTGAGAAACAGAGGTTTGATCATAAGTGGGAACGAACCTAGTTTGTCTTTACTCTAAGCCAGCTTTTACGCCTAAGATACACCTAAGATGGAGGCAGGCTGGTTCCTCGTTAGGGACCCTGATTGTTAAGGCCTCGCATGTCATCGGCTTTGTTTGGAAATCAATAGTGCATGTCCAGACTTTGTTTGCCAAATCTCACAAGGCTCCAGACATCTGGAGCGAGCAGATTGTGTCCTTGTCAGTTAGCATCAAGATAGTGCTAAAGCCCTCAGTCGGAATTAGTCACGCCAGCTATCCTGGCTTGCCCCATGTTGTCCCCCGGGGTCATTAAGGAAATTGGATGTGACAGGGTCCAGCTTTTCTACTTCATTTGGAAGACCAGTAAACACTGAGGAATTCCGGGAGTTATTTCTCCAGAGCCAGCACGGAACCTGAGGTCTAGTTGTTGTGCAGATCCTAGGCCAGTTCCCCTTAGCAGCCGCTTGCAAGTAAATGTAGCCCAGGCTGGACTGAAGCTCAGGATCCCCCTGCAGTAGGGTATGTGTTCAGTCAACAGTTAGCAAAAGAGCTCTGTGCCCCCTTCCCCACTATAGCTGGAGGGGAAGGCTTAGAGGGGGCAGGGGAGAGTGGAGGAGTTAGAACTCTGGGCTGAATAGACTTGGCTCATCAGCAGTCTGCCCAGCTTTTCTGGGAAAATCACTGATTTCTAATCTTAGATCTTAGTCCTAATGAATCACTGTCTCTCCAGTGGGGCCTAAAGATCTACTTTCAAACAAGAGGCAGTTTTGAGGCCCCTGTGGCTCATTGGTGTGGACCCTTGGAGGCCCAAAATAATTCATATCAGAGAACTATGGGCAGAGCTGTACCTGCCGACATGCGCATCAAAACTGAGATTTTATATATAAAACTTTAGCAGTTTTGTTGCTTACGATGGATCTTGAAAAGCACGGGTAATTCTGCAAAGAGCACTGGACTAAGAGCCAGAATCCCGTGTTTAAGTTCCGATATCAGCTTGCTGTGTGACCTTACGCAAGCATCTCTGTTTCTCTGGGTCTATTTCCTCTTCTGTAAAAGGGGAGTCGGGGAAGGGTGACTCTAAGTAAGTGCAAATGTTCCAATTTCCAGACCGTCCATGACGCTGACCTGGGGCCATCAGGGAAGATCCCTGTGCAGGCGAAAGAGGATAGGGTGGGGGAAAGAATTACATTTAGGATGTCAAAAGAAGCTCCGAGGAACTGTGTTTCATGAAGCATACCAGACACACAAGAGTCAGAAAAAATAATGATACTCAAATCAATTTGTTGCTCATCACCTTGCTAGGAGTTTTCTCCATAGCTTCAGGCCATACATTCTCTCCTCGTGCGTCAGCAGTTTTGATTGTTTCTTTGAGAGAACAGACAGTTGTCTCCCTCTCATAGGTTTGAAGTGTGCTTTTCCTTGCAGCTTCTCGACTCATGTTGGGGTGTCCTGTGCATCCTGAGGATTTCAGTTAACCCTTTATAAAGGCCTCTCTGGGTTTCTTTCACATCCGGGCTGTAAGACTTGGAAGGTTTCCCCCATAAAGATGCTCTGACTTCCTCCATCTTAATCCTCTCCTGGTGCTGGGTGCCCTGGTCCGCATGCCTCTGAGCAATCTCTGTGCCGGCAGAGTAGGGCCTTAGGGGAGCTGGCAGAGGGAGCCTCATGCCCTTCCCACCCCGACCATAAACTCACATCTAATGTGTATTTACTTCAACTTCTCCTCAGCCGGGTCCCCAAGGTGCCTGTCATCACTCCAGGGCTGCCTCACCTGAGGGGAAGCTTGATGTCGGGGACAGAAAGTGAAGAGAGATGGGATACCAACTCCCTCTCCACACATGTATGTCTCTCTGTTCTACATGTGATCGATCTGCATCAATTTCCTATAGGAGAACTGTGCTGTGTGCGTATAATGCCGTGGGCTGAATCCTGCGGGTCATGAGCTCACATATTCAAGCCATCACCCCTAATAGTCACGGCATTTGGAAATGGACTCTGAAAATGATTAGGATCAGATGGGATCATGAGTACAGGGCCCCCATGATGGCGTCTGTAGAGGAAGAGAGAGAGAGAGAGAGAGAGAGAGAGAGAGAGAGAGAGAGAGAGAGAGAGCGAGCTGCCTCTTCCCACAGGAAGGCAGCGAGAAAGTGATTGCCTGCAAGGCAGGAGGAGCCCTTTGTGTTAGTTACTTGGCCTGCTGCTGGGACAAAAGATTCTGACAGAAGCAATGGAAGAAGGAGGGGTTTTTATGTGGCTCCTAGCTCCAGGGCACAGTCCGCCATGTCAGCAGAGGCAGAAGCCAGAGGCGCTGGTCACCATCAGCTGTCAAAAGAAGCTGGGGCTGAGTTAGCTTTCTCCACTTCCTGCAGCTCTGTCCCCGCCCAGGAAGTGGCACTGCCCAAATCTAGGATGGACTTTCCTTTGTCAGTTAACATGGCCAAAACAATCCTTCACAGGACTATTGAAAATAAGAGGTGGATTAAAAAATATACCCTTCACAGACATGCTCAAAGGATGGTCTCGTCCCTGGTCCCTGTCACACTGACGTCAGTATTAGCCATGCATCCTTATTAGGAACCAAATAGTCCAGCCCTTGGTCTGTGGCTTTCCCAACCTCTGAATTGTGAGGAATACACTTGTTTAAGGGATATGGCAACTCAGGCAGACGAACACACTCTTTATCTACCTTGTGTTTTGCTATGGCTCCGTTGCTAGAGCCCTTCCAGGGCCCGGGACCTTAAGCACAATTGGCTTTACAGTAATCTGTCTCTTTCTGACACTGGAGTTGACACTAAAACTGGCTGTGACAGTCACAGGGATGGGATTCTTCTTCTCTGAGGCTGTGTGGTTTGAAAGGTTTGTGTAGCCGTCTCCAGGGTGAAGCGGCGGTGCCTGCGATGGTGGTACAGGGTTAGCTTCGTTTTTTCCTTCTCCACTCATCCCCTGCCAGGGAAGCAGGAAGCTTGGTCACACCCTCCCAGAGAGCCGAATTGGTGATCTCCAGCCTCTTATCCTCACCCCCTGTGAGTGGGTGGGAGGGGGTGCTAAGCTTTCCCCGGAAAGGGCTGGGAAACAGAAGTGCTTCCTGTCCCCCACTTCCGGCGAAGTCAGCAGAGGACCACGGAGAACATGGCTGCCTTGGGATGTTGGAAACAGGACTCCAGCAGAACTCGCTGGAGCTCGGGAGGATAGGATGGGCTGGTGAGGGTCCTGTTTGGGTGACTTGCCTGAAGAAGCTGGGAGACACCCAGATAATCGCCCAGATGTCACAAGCGAATCAATACTCGGGAGTGTAGTTTGTGCCCAGTGGAATGAGAATGAAAGTAGATTTTGAGTTTGCTTTATAGGTGTGTGCGTGTGAGCACAAACGTGTGTGCCTCCCAGACCTGAGTCAGAGTTCCTGCGGGCTTTCTCCAGGATAAAGTCCACGCTTCCGTCCACGCTTCCGTCCACGCTTCCGTTGGCACAGCCTCCTGGTTCTACATCCTCTGTACCTCCAGTGCCTAGCCACCAATTAGACACCACCTCACGCCTACACCGGGACTCCCAGCAGGCATCACTAGCTGGCCCTCTCAGGACCTTACCCTCCACTGTTTCTTTATCTTTGCACAGGCTGCTAACTTTGCCTGCAACCTCCTCCGCTCCTCCCCAGCCGGCGGCCTTGGAGAGTTCTATTTATTCACCTCACAGGCACTCAGTGTCTCTTCAGAACATTGTCCCCAACCCTGGATAAGGCAGTGTGCAGGACTGTGTAACCACCACTGAAGGCCCTGACCTTGTCCTGCCTGACCACTCTTGTCTCTCTGGTCCTTCTGGGAGAGCCTCTCAGGTCTGTGCTGTGTGCGCAAGGTGCTCTCGTGACGGCCCTCGCCCTCCAATCAGCATCGTGTATGAGTTCTGGTGCATGTGCTCATGCATATTCGTTCCATACATAAGTGTGTATGTGGCTGCCGAGATGGCTCGGTGAGTGGGTGAAAGCCCGGTGGGGAAACCTGATTGAGTTTGATCTCTGGAACCCACCGTGGAAGAAAACTGACTCCCAAAGGTTGTTCCCTGACCTTCAAACTTGTGTCGTGGCATGCACCGCCCCCATAGCCACACACACACACAAACAATGATAAATAAACATTTAAAAATAAATGCACATGCACAGATCCTGTGCACGAGACAGATAAGCTGGAAAAGACAAAGAAACTGGGAAAGCTGGAAGCAAGGAAGCGTTGGAGGTACTGTCCAAGAAACGGTCACCAGACTGGCGATAAGGCTGCCCTTGTGACCCCCAGCACGCAGGAGGGACCCACCGGGACCTGAATTTGCTTTTGATATGACGTCACCACAGCTCTCGAGGACAGCAGTGGCAGTTCATTTTTGTGTCTTCCCTCTATACTCATGCTCCTGGGCGACATGTGGTTAGAATGGGGTACAGGCCCTGCTAGAGCAACTGTACCAGGTACTGGAGGGGAACCCCTGCCTGGTTGCTTCACAGAGCTTAGCAGAAGTAGATGGGGGCCCTTCACAGCTACTGCAGTGTTTGGGTGGAGGTTCCATCCCAAGCCCCCTCCCCTGGGAGTTGCCTCAGTCCAGACTCCACCTTTGAGAAAGCCCACCAAAGGATGATTGCTCCCCAGAGATGCTCAAGACCACTCCCACAGGGTGTTTAAACTGCCCCCAGAGAACAAACACATGGCTTTCTGGTCTTCCTTTCCCTCTCCCCTCTGGGGGCCTGGAAGGCCACCTCAAAGTATTGGTATCCATTAAACCTGGACTTTTTTCTAATTCGGTTTGATTTGGATTATTGCATTGGCAGAGAGGTTTATGGGGTGCAGAAACTTTTCACACAGGAGCCCCAAAGTCCCAATTCTGAGCCCCCATTCTCCTTAGCCATACTATTCTTGGCTGTTTATCCTGTGGGTTTCGGGCCTAGAAGCCCAGCCGACCTTTGAGTGTGACAGGGTCAAAGTGCAGCATCCTTCTAGGGGAAGCAGCCTCGGGACTGTGCTCTTCTTTCTTCCCAGCCCTTTGCTTGAGATTCCTGACATCCATCAGTGTGTTGGGTCCACAGCGAAGGCATTTTGCCTTTTGTTTTTGTTGATGAATTCGCCACACCCACAATGGCTCCTGGAGAGGGATGCCTTATTAAACAGAAAGTGGACACTGAAATGATGAATGAACCGTAAAATGAAAGAAGAGCGTTCCAATCCTTTGGCTGTTGTTTTCGGTCACTCTGTGATCTGTGGTGACTTAAGCCGCCCTCTCTAAGCAAGGACTTCATAGATAGGCTACTCCAACCTGCCCCAAGGATTCCAGGACAGCTAGACCAGGGGCAGGGAGAGCTGAAAGGGGAGGTGGCTGAAGGCGCCATGGGAGCCCTGTTGCCTAGTTAAGTTTCTCTGGCATCTGCCCTCTGGCCTGGGGCCAATGCCTAACAAGGAGGAGGTTGGGCTACAGTCAGCCCCACAGTCCAGAACAGGGGAGGGGCCTGTGTTCCAGGGTGGGAGCCCCAAGACAGGAGTCCTCGCGAGCTCTGTGGAACATCCGGTTTTGAACGACACCATTTAGAAATAGAAGAAAAGCTCGGGAAATAGGAGGGCCCTGGCAGGCTTCCCAGGAGAACAGCAAGTTCCAGCCAACTGGAGCTCCGGAAGCAGGGAATTGGTGGGGAAGGATGGGGCATGGAGCGGCAGACATCTCAAACACGGTTTCCCTGGCAAAGCTCTGTTCTGAACGGAGCATTTTTTCTGAAAACCAGGAGGGTTTTATCCTCCCAGGCTGTGGTGCTCATAGCTAGTGTACTTCCTGTGAACTCAGCCATACCGGTGCATGTGTTTGTTTTCAAAACAGAAATGTTATAAGTTATTCATAGTTCCGAGCATTCTTCGGAGTAACAGGAGAGAAGCCATAAAGTCAGTTCCACCTTTGTGTCTGAGAAGCAGGACCTGGCTTCCCCTGCGGTCTCCAGGACAGGCAGGGAACTCATTCCTCTGGGCTGCTAGCTCGCTTTCAGCCCACTAGAACCAGGGACCCAACAAGCATTTTGGACAACCGGTTATTCTCAACTTGTGGGTCCTGACCCATTGGGCGTCAAATGATACTTCACAGGGGTCGCATATCAGATATCCTGCATATCAGATATTGACGTTATGATTCATAACAGTAGCAAAAATGCAGTAATGAAGTAGGGGCGAAAATAATTTTATGGTCGGGGGTCACCACAACCTGAGGGATTGTATCAAAGGGTCTCAGTGTTAGGAAGGTTGAGAACCACTTATCTAGGAGCTCTTCAGGCTCTCAGGGATGAGGATGTGAGCATGTAGCCACTGTGCTCCGAGGGATTGATGGGAAAGTGAACTCAAGGGAGGCGGCTTCAAAGGAGGACCCAGGCAGGTAACTTTCAGAAGGAAGAAGAATTGGTTACGCATTTTTAACTGTGAACAAGGTCTAAAGTCAGCTTCATCCAAGTAAGACTCACCATCAGGTGTGGTCTTTCTCTTTTTAGGACCCCAGCCACCAGCTAACCTACCCCTGACAGGGAACCAGAGGGGGATCCTGGCTGTTTACAACTGCTTAGAATGGAAACCTCCCTCACCCTGTCATCCAGAACCGAGGGAGCAGACTGGAATCCCAGCAGACTTGGAAGCCCCTAAAACGGGGAAAAGAGACAGGGTCAAAGGGCACCTCCTGGGAAGACTTTGCGAGACTGTTGTAGCGTTGGTGACTGGAGCATGAATAAGCACACTTAGGAAAACTTGCCGCATCCCATGGGAAAGTTGAGGACATGTAACATCTACCACCCAGCAACTCCATTCCTCGTTAATATCATAGAGCACCAGTCCTCCACGCCTTTGGTCTCAAGACTACTTTACATTTTTAAATATTAGCAAAGACCCCAAATAACTTGTTTGAGTGAGTTAAACTGGTTGATCATTTTTTACTATATTAGTAGTTAAAATTAATTAAAAAATAATAAACCCATACACACTAATAAAAGTAACATAATTAATGAAAACAAACTCATATTTTCCAAAACAAATAACAGGCAGAGGGGGTCACTGTCTGGCGGAAGCCAGTTGGGCTCATGTCTGCCCTGCATGGCTCTGCTGGGATGCTGTGTACCCCGCAACTGCTAGGAAATTCCTGTGTGCACGTGGGAGAGAAGGGGGCTGAGAAGCATAAACAACACTGCTGTATATTAGCAAAATAGCTTTGACTTCACAGACCCTCCTGAGGATTTCAGGAGCCCTTAGAGGCCTTTGACAGACCTGGCCATGTTTTCGGGAGGGTTGTGGAAGTACTTTGGAACTTGGAGCTAAAGAAGACATTGGGTGTTGAGAGCTCTGTGGGCTGTTCTGGAGGAGTTTGGAAGATAAGAACACTGAGAGCAGTCAGAAAGACTCCACTGGGTCTTTTGTGTGAAGAACCTGTGGTGCGGTCAGAGGGAGCTGAGGAGTCAGCTGTGATTAACAAGACACCAGAAACACTGAAGTAAAACCTTCGTTGGAACAATGAATGCTGGCCAGCTGACTCGGAGTCAGCACATCGAAGCTGCGTTCCAGAAATGACCAACGTTGTACTTCATTCTGGCAACCAAACTTGGTAGCAAAAGAATCACCCAGGTGGGGTTGGTTTTGAAGGCATGAGGGGGTCATGGAGAGCAGCTTAGGCCTGGCACTGTATGGCAGGGCTAGAGTCCCTAGAGAGCCCAGGAGAGGCTGTCATTGAAAGAACAGCCTAGATGTAGCAAGAGACCCAACACTTTTGGAGACACCGGTACCATGGGACGGCCACCAAGCACCAGTGGAGTGGAACCAGCTGGAGCCTAAAAGACAAGCTGTGTTGGCGTCAGAGGGCAGAATTGGAGAAGTGACCCAAGTTCTTTGGAGGAGCCCAGAAGATCGTGAGTGAATCCCGGATAATTGGGCATTGAATCATTTATACTGTTGGAGTTCGGTTTTGTTTTGTTTGGACTGCACAGACTCTTTCCTCTTGAAGTAAGGAAGCATTTATTTTTGATTTGACAGGAGCTCACAATTAAGAGACTTTGAATTTTAAAAGACTTTGAATTTTAAGAGATTGCCTCTTTTAAAAAAACTGAATTTTTAAGTGTTTGAATTTTTAAGGACTGAGGGACTTTTAAAATTTGGAATGTTTATATTGTAAGGTTGATGTTAGTGTATGATCTTTGGGGGGGAAACAAGAAAGGAGAGGTTATGACTGAACAGTTACCTGTTCGTGTGTCAAGTTGACAAGGGGTCGATTGTGCTGGCTAGAGTTAGCTGAAAGGAGGGAACCTCAGGTGAGAAAATGTCTCCTTCAGGTCTGACCGTAGGGCATTTTCTTAATTAGTGATTGATGGGAGTTGGCCCAGCCCACTGTGGGTGGTGCTATCCCTGGTAGGTCTGGGTTCTGTAAGAATCCAAAGGCTGAACAAGTCATGATGAACAAACCAGTAAGCAGCACCCCTTCAAGGGTTACGCATCAGTCCTGCCTTCAGGTTCTTGTCCTGATAGAGTTCGTGTTCTGACTTTCTTTGGTGATAAACAGGAAGTGTGAGCTGAATAAACCCTTTCCTCCCCAACTTGGCGTTTTGGTTGTAGTGTTTCGTTGCAGCAGTAGTAAACCTGACTAAGACATGACCCTTGGACAACACTTTAAGAATGGCTAAATCTGGGAGAGAAAGACAACCAACTAACCAGCCAAAAACCAAACCCACATCTCAGTTCCGGCAGATAAAGGTATAAAATGTATATTGTATTGTACCAGGTTCAAGTTCTATGGAGAAAGAGGAATAAAAGTAGATGCTGAAAGAGAAGGGACTAATTAAAAAAAATATATATTTTATATATATTATATAGTTTATATATAACTAATTAAATTATATATATTTGTCGGAGAATTCTGCTCAAGAATGTTTTTAAGATGATGCACGATATCAGATTACTATCACGTTAAAATTTTATTGAGATACACTCAAATAAGTGATATGTAGATCTTTTAAAATGTTTAGACCCATCCACGCCTTAGCCCCACCCACACCCTTAGCCCCACCCACCCCATTTTAGTACTACTTTCCCAGCCCTTTGGAATTTAACCTTCGACATCTATTTAAATTACACGTGGACATTCCTAACCACCACCACAGCATTCTAGAGTGGCTCAAGATTCTTTTAAAGCTATGTAAATAAAAAGCCTTGAAGATCCCTGAGCTAGATGGCATTTATTATTTCTTTAAGCTCTTTGAATTTTGAGGAGTCTGTTCTGGTGAGTGGGCACTGCACCTACTCTAAAGATAAAGGTCTGTTTAACGCTAGGTGTCTCTACAAATTAGATATAAAGGAATGAAGCAAAGCCATATCTCCATCTCTCCTTCTTACTTGCTCATGAGTATATACACACACACACACACACACTCACTCACTCACTCACTCACTCACTCACTCACTCACGCATTCCCTCGGCAGACTCCTCTTCTTATAGCATGGATTCTGGTGCAGGGAGTTTCTGAAAGACACCGGAGGAAAGCATGAGCTGGGTTTGCCGCACGGAATGATCCGGCCACTGGGAATCCTCCAGAGGTGGGGTGACCTTAAAGAGGATCGTTAAACATCCAAACTTCCGTGGGAAGTTTGCACTGGTACAAACCCTCTTGCCCTTTGCCGTTCTGCCAGGGGTGCTACCTGCACAAAGGTCTTGGTTTAGTTCTGGTGGAAATCAATACAAGGACCAAGTTTCCCATCTGTGGGCAGACCTGGGGCACTGCACCCAGGATGGCAAAGTGACTCAAAATGAAGGATCCCAGAGGGAGCAGATTCTAGGAGTCAGTGGTGATACTGAGATTCGCGGCCACGCCTCCTGGGGCGGGCACGTGCAAACGCCCTGGTGACCCTAAGCCTTTGCGGTGAGTGGGCTTGAGCTCACAGTCTCTCTGTTCTGTCGTGTGATGTATGGTGAGCCCCATGTCCTTACAGTCGCCGCTTGTGGATCTCCTCTGGTATCGCCCAGCTCCTGCTGTGGGGAAGAGCTTGGTAGTTTTCCGTCACAGAAAGAAGGCAAGAGGGACAGAGGAGACAGAGGAGGCAGGTCTCTGAGTGACCAGAAGCCACCACCACCAACCACACCCCTTTGTGTGCTGGACAGTGGGGACTCTCACAAAGATGAGCACTGAGAGCTGAGAGGGCTCCAAGTGTCTTGGCAAATGCGTGTGAGGCATGTGGGCACTGGGCCTCTGGCTTGGCAGCCCTGAGTCAGTCTCCATTTGATGAGGGCCAGGCCCCCTTTCCTAAGGACTTCCATCTTTATCTGGGCCACACCCAGCTCAGGCAGGTGGGCGGGGCTGTTGCTCAGCATCGGTCCTTGGACCTGGTCCCTCGAAGTGGCAGTGGGACTGTTTCAAAGGCTGGCATCACACATAGATCAGCTGGTTCTTGTGCAAGGCCCAAGCTGAGGTTGCACAAGAGACCATGAAAAATGCCAGGGAATCCAAAACTCCTTTCTTTAAATGGGGTTCAGAATGTAGACTTCTGTTTCTACTTGGTCTCACTGAACAAAAAGACAAGTCTTAGCCCAGAGTAGGGAAAATGGAGAACTGAGACCCTCCAAGAACTTGGGCGCAAGATGGAGTGTGCGTCCTGTCTTTTCTTTGGCATCTCCAAAGGCTTTTAGAGCCTGCTGGCATGCCACAAAGTATCAGAGGCAAGCTAATGAGAGGACCCACAGTGTTGACGGCCACCATAGGGGAATGTGGAGTCTTCACTCGACAGTGGGAGATGAGGATATTCACACACTTAGCAACATTAAATCCCTGAGGAAATCCATAAAAAACCACCATTCCCAATCTTTATTTTAATACAACTCTCGTGACCTTTCACTGCATGGTTGTCCCTTGTGAACATTGCCAGAGTTTGGCCCCGTTTTAAAATCTGTGTGCAATTTCTGTCTCCTAAGAGACAAACTCCTCTGGGTTTCCTTAGAAACAACTCCTTGGGATCTGCTGCGCAGCTGGTGGCTGGTGACTCAGCCTGGAGAATGACTGACTTGGGGGTTGACCGTCAACACTAATGTCTTTGACCAAGTCCCAGACCGAGCCAGCTTTGAAACTATTCCCCAATTCTTTACACTGCCACCAAACTGTGAAGTCAGCTGTCACGGACTGTGACATCGGCCGTGTACGGTGTCTCTGGATGCTGTAATACATAGAATCCCAATGTCAGTTAATGTCAGAAGATCACCCACCATCAGATCACAGTACAACATCAAATTGCTAGTCAGCTTTTGTCCTCTGCTAATTTGTCGTATGCTATGATGATGTGGCCCCTTCATCCTACACCCTAGATTCTCTGCAGCGAGCTGGCAGGTATACAGAAGCTGTATCATCCTCTCAATCTTCTTCAGTGTATGCAAAATACACACAGCATTTGCCACTTCAGTATTTTTTAAGATCAGGAGTGTTAAATATGGTGACATTGTTTCATGTTTGTTACTAGAATTGTAACCACTAAACACGAACTGCCTGCTGTCCCTTCCACAACTACCCTGGCAACTACCCTTCAGCTTTCTGTCCCTTCGAATTTGACCGTTCCAGCTCCTTATACAAACCACACAGCATCCGCCCTTTTGTTTCTGGCCTACTTCGCTTAGCACACTGTCTTCAAGGCGTATCTATGTTGTAGCATGCATTCACAGTCTTTGCTCATCCATTCAGGGACCGACAGACACCGAGGTTACTTCTGCCTTTCAGCTAGTCACACCCTCTTCTTAACCATCTCCCAGGTGAACAGATTGTGCAACCCCACCTACATTCAAGGGGACCAGGAAATGCCATCAGTCTGTAGCTGGTTGGGCAGCCATTTCTCAGAACCAATTCTGCCTATGGAGGGTGAGGCACAGGTTATTGGTAGATAACAAACCCTTCACCTTTGTACTTCCTGAAGCAGCTACTTATGCTGGTCCAGAAAGAGAAATCGCTTCCCAGGTTCAGTCCTGAGAAAACAGATACTCTAAGGTCTAAATGTACTAATAATAGTGAATAGTGAATTCTGGCATTTGTGCCGTCTTCGGCAATTGATCCTTGCTGTACAGGATCAAGTTTTAATTGTCTTTCACTCCCCGTAGGGTAATATTTGTAGAGCCCTTGGCTCCTCCATAAATTCAGTAATTAGATTTATTGATCTTCATGGCAACATGAGCTATGTATTATTTCTTTTATATTTTTAGTTGTGATCCCAGCCTTTAATGGCTGAGCCATCTCTCCAGCCCCTGTATTATTTCTTTAATTGTTTATACTTTCTTTCGAGAGGATTAAATAAATTTCTCAGTTTTCCAGCTCATAAATAACAATTCATTTTCCCATCACAAATGTTCTTTAAGGCAAACATAAGCCGGGTGGTGGTGGCGCACGCCTTTAATCCCAGCTCTTGGGAGGCAGAGACAGGTGGATTTTTGTGAGTGCAAGGCCAGCCTGGTCTACAGAGTGAGTTTAGGACAGGACAGGTTCCAAAACTACAAAGAAACCCTGTCTCAAAAAAAACAAACAAACAAACAATAAAACCAAAACAAAACCAAAACCCAAACCAAAAACAAAAAAGCAAACATGAAGTTCCCAAGCCAAACTGCTGTTTGAACCATCTCTTTCCACTACGGGTAGTGGACATGAGCTGAACCCCACTGGAGAATAGGCCTGTCACTTAGCTTGCCCTTTTTTTTATGACCCCAGGGAGACACCCAGAACCCCTTTGGCACAAAAGGAACACCATTCACTGTTCCTGCCACTTCCTGGCAATGTTCCTGGAGCCCCCTCCTGTGTTTCAGGTCCGGGAGATGGACTAGGGATCAGAAATCATTCCTTTCCTCCAAAGTGTGCAGCATCCAATCAGAAAAACGGCCTTACAGACACAGAGCCCTCATGCAACACGATGGGCCGTATACAGCAACCTGCGGAGCGCTGTGGGAATTTGGATGATAGGCAATTAGTTTTGCCTGACATGTGGCGAATAATGGTAAGAGGTGACAGCTGGCTTAAGGGGATAGCTCACCTGACTTCAAAGCTCCAGAGCCTGCCTAAAAGCAAGGTGTGGCTGCACACATGCCTGCAACACGTGCTGCGTGGGAGGGCGGAGACACAGGGATCACTGGGGCTTGCTGGCTACCAGCATAGTCCTCTCTAGGTTCAGAGAGGACTCCAAGGAAGTCAGGGAGAGAGTGACAGAGGAGAACACGCAATATCCTCTGGCCTGTGTGTATTTTCACAAGTGCGCACACTTTCATACACATATGTAAACTCTCAAACAACATATGTATTGTACAGAATGAATTAAATGAATAGGTTAAATTATTAAGAAGGTGATATCGGAGCTAGATGTAGATGGCTAGGAAATAGTGGAAAGATCTATTTCAGATAGAAACAAACAAACCCTTAGCAATCCCAAAGAGTTCAGGGAGTCTGAGGCTAAAGGGCAGGCGCAGCAGGGATGAGGCTGGAGAGATGAGGTGAGCGCAGAGACAGACAGGGAGGTGGTGTGGAGGGGGTGAAGAGCCATGCCTTTGCTGAGGAGGTGGGGGCAGAGCGTCTTTTTACAACGCTTCCTCTGGCTGGGGTGCTAAACTAAATCATTTCATTCCAGCCCTATTCACTTCTAGAGGGCAGGACCACTGTCAACATGCTGGGGTAACCCCCCCCCCCATACATACACACACACTGTGCCACATTGCAGGCTCCCTGGAAGCAGGGCAAAGGCCCCCTGGAGATATTTGTTCTCCCACAGTGACTCTCTCATGGTAACTCTCCCCGCAGACAAGGAAGGATTCCTGCTAGGCCTTCCTTTTGACTAACAGACTAAGCCATCCCTGAGTCGGGTGTCTTGAAGCTGAGGTCTCTATATGACCCCTGCAAGGACAGAATTGAAGCTTGGAGATACCAGGGCCACTGGTTTATCCCTGCTCCATCGTCTCAGTGCTCAGGAGACAGAGAGGTCCTAGCAGGTGTCATCTACCACAAGTCCTCCCAGGCACTGTGCTCCCATGACACCCGCGTCTTCATGGCTCAGACTATAGATCACGATGCCAAGACTTGTGTTGCTACGTAATTTACAAACAGAGGCCAAAACCAGGAGCTTTCTGGGTTGGCAGTTGATGTGTGTCAGGAAATCCAACCCGAAGACAGTAGCTGTGCTGCCCGAGATGCCACGGGGCCACAGTGCTTCCCTTCAGAGCTGCGTGGTCCCGGAAGTTCTGTCTCCCTGTGGGCACAGACCACCTGGGGCGGAAGCCCGCTCCTCCTTTCTGTGATTTTGGGAGAACTTAGCCTTTCTGAGCATCAGCTCTGTGATGTGAAACATGCTTTGTGCACAGTGATCATTGGGATTAATAGCAGCATTGGTATTCACACCCCTTGCTGTGTGTGATTCTAGGTGACTCCAGGATGCTACCAGGAGTTCATTTGCTCCAAGGTCAAGGGCCTTGTACCATCGTGGCTGCTTTCACCAGACCTTGCTGCTTAGAGCTCAAGGATTTAAAGGGAGCTTATCTCATACTGCTGCAAGTCTTTCTTGCTTTTCCTCTGACCCTTGAAGTGATGATATTATATATTCAACAGAAATGGGTAACAGAGGAGCTTGGCTGGTAATGCTCGCTCCACATGCAGGAGGCCCAATGCTCTGTCCCAGCACACATAAACCAGGAACTGTGGTTCGGTCCTGTAATCTTAATAGCCTTACATTGGGAGGTGGAGGCAAGAGGATCAGAAGGTCAAAGTCATTCTCGGCTACATGGTGAATACCAGGCCAGCTTGGAATACTTCCGGTCTCGTCTGGGCTGAGCTGGCATGTCATTCCCCACCTCCCCCGTGTCTCCAGGAGTTGTACATGAAGCCAACACATGCATTGAAAGCTAGTAAAGTTGACCATTTGAGCTGTGGAGGAGACTTCGTTATTTTGAAGGTTTTGATTACATTTTTATTATTTTTATTTTGACTGTGTAGGGGGATGACATGTAGCACTGTGTGGATATGCAAAGGTCAGGGAATGACTCGGGGAGGTAGGTTCCCTCCTTCCACCATGTGGGTCCCAGGGAGAGAACTTGGGTCATCTCTTGGGGGCTTGTTATTTTTAATGTCTCTGTGACCATTTTTTTTTATATGCCAGTCATTCTTCTTAGTACAGCCCTCCCTAGTCTGTGTGGTGGAGTTGCTGCCCAGGATCTGTGTGCTTTTGAGAATCTTAGTGTAAGGGGAAGCCAGAATACACCATCAGTCAACTAGGAAGAGGTAAGCCAGCTGGAGCGAAGGCCTCTTATGAGTTAGCTTACCCAATAATCTCTGGCTGGAAAGCCACACTATGCAAACTTTTACCAAAACAGGCACAATGCGAGAGGCACTTTTCACACTGTAGAGCTGATGTGTAGAGAGAGGTCATTAGCTCCAGAGCCACAGGAGGAGGGGGCACAGTGTTGGAGGGGACATGCTTCTTGCCTCCCAGCACCCCGCAGGTCAGCACCTAGCCGCTCACTGGATAGCACCAAGGGACCACAGCACTGTGTGCTCTGTGATTAGCTCTTACTGCTGGATGTTGAACATCTAATCAAGCTAGTGGGTATCCGGCTTCCCCTTCCCAAACTAGCCCTCTCTAGGAGCCATGTCTAACCTTCTAAAGGTTGGACAATGCTATCATGAACTAATTCCACATGGTCCTTCAATTTGATATGGGACTCAGAAAAATCAGGTTCTCCCATTTGCACATGCCAGTGTAATGGCAAGATCTTTGGTTCAAATGTTGATTTCATCTTCCTAATTTTTTTCCAGCATCCAAATGATTTTATCTAGAAAAGCATGGGGCACTCTGCTTCCTCTGGCCCTTGCAAGGTCTGTGACTGTGACGACGTTCAGAAATTGGGGCAGAAGCCATGGCTGGGTCTCAGATGACTCTTGAATTCCTGACTGACCTTCACAGGGTATTGGAACCCGGAGTTGTTTTTCAGGGAGCGGAGATGAGGAAGTGAAGAAATGGCACAGGAAGGCTCAGGACAAGGGATCTTTGAGTGAAAGTTACAGGAAATTGGATTTGGGGTCAGGAGAGGATGGAGTCATCTGGTCCTGGTAGAAGTAGTGGGCTTTCTGTCACAGAAGCCACGTAGAGGCTGGACAACCCCCAAGCTAGATTGGAGTTTGGAGCAGATAGACTCACAGCCCTTTGCACTGAGTCAAAGCTGCATGGCTTGCAGCATCATCTGTCATGAACTCAGCTCCACCTGCCCAGCTGGAGCTAGGGAGCAATGCTCAGAGCCCTGGGTGGCCACTGATGAGTACCTGCAGACCCACACATGAGCCCCAAAGGCAAGTGAGCATGGCCTTGGGAGTTGGGTCTCTGAGTGTGGACTCCATCCAATGACTCAGAAATTCCTCCTGTCCTCAACGCTGGAAGCTGGTGGTGCTGGTTTGTCTTGTTCTAATTATTATCTAGATGACTATTTGGCTCATCCCTGGGCAAGGCTTGAGTCGAGAAAGACCTGTTAATTAATTGAATAAGGTTATATAATCACACTTGGGCACTTAAATGCACAGCAATTATGTTGGAGCTCAAGCACCTTGGTACATAAGGAGCTAGTTCTAATGTCAGGAAATGTCTGCTCACGCGTGAGGCTGCACCCCCCAACACTGAAGGTGGGGCGCTCCTGGCACTCCCGTTTCGGTGAGGCTGGGTGAGGTTGCTGTAGTAGTTATTGCATTGGATGCCTTCTGAGAAGAGCCTGGAAATATTTCAAGCAAGTCTGCCTTCACTCTGGCCCGTGGGACCCATTACCTTTGGAGCATGTCAGCATAGCATTTAGCTTGGCTTATGAGTACACTATCCAAATTTGCACTGCAAGGGGCCATTGCAAGAGGTGGGGGCCCTGGGCCTTCTGGCCACCAGCATTGCTTTTTCTCTCAAATGTCATATGTGGGGCCTGCCTCCTTGTCACCTGCATCTCTTTCTAGCTCCTATCTTTAACACTAATGTCTTCTAAGCTTGCAGGCCTTAAACACCAGTCTCCCCTAGAGAAGAGAGGAAAGCGGATGGTGGGAAAGTTACTGACAGGCGGAGTACCAGGGCTTCAGGAAGGCATGGGCTATGGTCGTAAGTGTTTACCACCCAACTCTCTAAGATCCGACCAAGCTGAAGGGCTTCAGAGGGCTCCATCCCAGAGCCTCCCCCATACTGTCTGCGTCTTTACTTGAGAACAAGAGCTCAGAAGCCCCATCTCTGCTCAGTGTTAAGAAACGACCCGGTAGCAGCCTGGAAACTTCTCACTCAGAAGCATCGTGAGCACCAGATGTTTTCCCAAGTCTTTGTGTTCGAGCTCCGCTCTCCTCACTCACTCAGGGTCTGCTGTGGTGCTGAGGATTGAGCCCCATGGAATGCTAGCACCCCAGTCCCGTTGTGTCTCCCTTGAAGTCATCAGGCTGCCCCTGAAGAGAGACCTAGAGGGAATTTCATCTTCCCAGCCCTCCTGTAGTGAGAGCCCCTCCCTCACTCAAAGTGGAATCCTTGGGGCAGGTTTCACTGTAAATACATGGCTGAAACATGTTACATGTGAACTGGCTTGTTCTCTGTGCCAAAGGACACTGACTTTCGATGGGTCAACTGAGACCCAAGCTGATCTCTTCCCATAGATGACAGAAGCACAGACGAGCCTCCTTAGGTTGACTCTTTCCTAGGTAGAGATCATCTTAATGACCTGCGTCTGGAACTGGAGCTCTTGATGGAAACATTTGACTTGATCTGGTTTCTTGGTCCTTTGAAATTTAGCTGTCATTGGCTCTTACTTATTCCGGGCCATCCCTCCATCGCCTTCCTCTCAGGGCATTTGTGATTAAAACCAAATCTATGGCATGTGGCAAAGCTGGTGGGAATGCTGCATCTAAGGCATGGATGTGAGAGCGGGACTGAGGAAGCGTTCCAACCAACCCTTTCATGCTGGGAACTCAGCAACCACAACTACCAAAGTCAGGCAGCAGTCCCTGGGAACTGAATCACCAGAACTACCAAAGACAGGCAGCAGCCACCAGGACTAAACACAGGCAGCAGACTCCGCTGTTGTCAGAGTAAAGGCCATATCTTTGTGCCCAGAACTCAGGAGACAACAAAGCTCATCCACCTGATAAACTTCTATAGACAATGCTCTGGTCCCAGGTCATAGGAAGAGACAAAAACCGCCATCCCTTGCCCTGGAACTCTGGTCTGTGGGCCACAGACTCCCCAAGAGGCCTGCAGGTCACTGCTGAAGCTCTGTGGTCTGGGCTCAAATTTGTTTACATCACTCTCTCAGAGGGCAGTGACCAGTGGCTATTTTCACACGACACAGATCCCCCGGGGTTCCTGCCTCCCCACTATGACCTTTTCAAGAGTGACTCTTGCCACAAGTCCATAGAGACAAAGAAAGCCCTTCTCCTGTGATGTCACTGGGAATTTTAAACTTCCAAGAAAGTAAATAAATCCTTAACAGGGAAAGCAGATGGCTCGGCATGTCTCTGTCATTGTACTCCTAGCTCTGTGGGCAGAGGAAGCAGACAGAGCAGTTAGACACCCCAAAGGAGAAGATCACTCTCCAGCCTTGAAATCTGACCCTTCTCATCCCAGCGCTAAGCTATATAGTTCTGCCTCCAGTTCTGAAACAGGAGGTGACCAGATCCAGAGTTCAAAATGTCTAGGCAATTGTTTGGAAATAGATGTTTAAAAGCAATTTAGGGTTGGGGTAA
Source organism: Microtus pennsylvanicus (assembly GCF_037038515.1). NCBI lineage: Eukaryota > Metazoa > Chordata > Mammalia > Rodentia > Cricetidae > Microtus > Microtus pennsylvanicus. Next base: position 80,142,267 of record NC_134590.1, read on the forward strand.
CAGCTGGAGAGATGGCTCAGTGGTTAAGAGCACTTGCTGCTCTTCCATAGGGCCCAGGTTCAATTCCCATGGCCTACAATTGTCTTTAACTCTAGTTCCAGGGGAACCAACCCCCTCTTTTGACCTTCGTGGGCACTGCATGCATATGGTGCACAGACATACATGCTAGCAAAACAGCTACATACACAGAATAAAGACAGCAAATAAGTCTTACCAGCAACAATGGAGCTGGGCAGAGTGGTACGTGCCTGTAACCAGCACTAGGAAGGGAGCACGCGAGGACCAGAAGTTCCCGTCATCCTCCCATGGCTCATGAGCCCCAAGCCTGTCTCATGAGACCAGCTGGGAGGCAGGGATTTGGGCATGAATCTCGTGTCCATTTTCCCAACGGTGCTTTGGGAAATAGTCATGGTTCCAGCCACTTGTAAAGACTCTTGAATCTAACTGTCCTTTTTCTGTCTGCTGCTCTTCTCTCTACACTGTCCTATGTTAGCTAACAAATACAAACTCCTTTTATCAGGCTTCCATCCCTGGCCACTGAAAAAGTCACCTTTTCCTCCTCCAGCTTCCATTGCACTTCTCAGATGGCTGCTTTCCAGTTTTTATAAGCTATACCGTGCTCATGTTATTAAAAAATGTTTCAAAGATCAACTATTAGTTTGCTCTGTGAACACAATAGAAGTTAGGTATCAATAAATAACCTAAGTAGTGACATGTATTTGTGAATCAAATAACATGTATATGTTATTTGATATATATGTTATATTATATATATGAACATATATATTATGAATCAAGAAGAAATTTTAAGAGAAATTAGAAAATATACTAGGTTGGGGTTCTATCTCAATGGCAGAGTGCTTACTTAGCATGGCCAGGGCCTCGGACTGTTTGTGTGTGTATGTGGGGGGAGGTGATATTCTAATTGAATGATAATGAAAATTCTTTAATACCTTTAAAAAACTGTGGGGTGCAAATAAGCAGTGGTTATAGAGAAATTCATAATTTTAATTTAATAATATTAGTAAATAAGAAATATTTAAAATCAATAACTCAGATTTCTACTGTAAAATAGAGAAAAGTTAAAGAAATTAAACCCAAAGAAGATGGAAGAAAATAATAAATGTAAAATTAGCATTAAAAACACTGGAAAAATAAGCTTCAAAGATTATTTTTTTTAACAAAGTGAAAAGATAGTTCTTTGAGAAAGTTTCATAAAATTGATAAGCCCCAAGAAAAGCTGATTAATAAAAAGAGAAAATTGAATTGACTAGGGCGGGAGATTGTTACGGATCCTATGGACACTGTGATAGTCGGTAATGCTATGAGGGATTTCGTGCCAGCACTACTAACAAGAGAAATGACCACGGCTTATAAAAAGAATCAACACAGCTGGGGAGTTCAGTGCTTGCTGTCTAAGTGTGGGGACCTGAGATCAAACTCCAGCACCCATGGATATTATGAGGAGCAGGATATCATGTGTCTGTAGTCCTAGCACCGGGGAGATGGACACAGGGGCCCCTTTTTGCTTGGTGCCTGCCAGCTAGTGTAGCCAACTGCTGATACCCAGGGTCAGTGAGAGCCCCTGCCTCAAAACATAAGATAGCAAGTCATAGAGGAAGACATCTGAGGTCAGCATCTAGCCTCCACACACGTACACATATACATAGCATGTGTACATACGGACTCATGTTCACATATATGTCCATGGCATATACACACCAAAGAGAGGGGATTAACAAAAGAAGACAAAGAAAATTAGAAGGAATCTGTATTCTGTAAAGAAAGGGAATTGTTAAGTGGGTTCCACAAAGGAAATTCCAGCCAAGGTGATTCTGTCATGAGTTTTTTTAAAACAAAATTACAAACCTTACATAGACAATTTAGAAAATACAAATCTTACATAAACAATTTTTAAAAAAGAGGAGAAAGGAAAATGTGCTAATTCATTTTATAAAGTTACCCTAACTTTGATGTTGAGACTTAACAAAGAAATGAAAAGGACAGAGTGTAGCTGTAGACATTGACACAGAACCCTTCAGACAGAGCCAGCAAGTGGAATTCAGTCATGACAGTGACAGAATGTTACAACCAAGGGGCTTACTTCAGAAATGTACAGTAGATATAAGAAAAATTAACATAATTCAAAGCAATTATAGAATAAAGGGTAAAATGCCATCTCAGTGGAAACAAAAATAGCATATGACAAAATCTGCCAACATCCTAGGCTACAACAGACACTTTCTCAATAGACAACAGACAGACAGACACACACTCCCCACAAATAAAAACCTACAAGAGATTATTGAAAGGTATCAAGACAGATCTACAAAACACAAAAGGCACATGGATTATAAGATGCAATGTTGTCATAAGTCAACTTTAATTAAAATAACTTGAAGATTCAGCATGATATAACTTGTAAGAGATGGACAGGCTAAGCCTATTGTTTATTTATTTGTTGAGACTGGGTCTTATTATATGGCCTAAGATAGCAATAAATTCTTGATCTGCCCGCCTAGTGTTCTGAGGAGCTGGGACAACAGCTATCTCACATGTCTAGCTTTTGCTTGCAACCTAAAGAGAAATACAAAAGACTCACAACAAACAAAGTCAAAGGATTCACACAACCCAATAGCAATACTCACCATAAAGCTACTGTAATAATGGTGGGTTGTTATTTAGATAAGGTCACACAAATAGTTCAGCTGAACAGTATAGAAGTATAGTGTCATGCATATGTAGAATACAGGCACATATGGAACACTAAAATTCTTTAAGTTTTGAGAGAAAACTTAGAACACTTTCCTGAGGTTAGACAAATTTTTTTTCTTAAGGAAAATAATAACCAAAGAAGGATAAATTAGTACAATTAAAATCTGATCATGAAGACAAGCCATTAAGAATATAAGAAAGGCACATTACAGAGGAGGAAATGTTGGCAGGATGCATCTGACAAAGGACTTGTTACTAATAAATGAGGACCTCATACAAATTAGCAAAAACACAACTGATAAAAATTTAAATAATAGCCAAAAGATCTGAACAGACAGTTCATAAAAGATTAATGAACACAAAATAAACACACAATATGCCCAGTATTCATAGTCATCAGGAGAAATATATATTAAAATCACAGTGCGGTATCATTTCAAACCCACTATTAATTACTAAATTAAAAGTCCTTAATATGGGTCAACTGGACTTCTCTCGTATTTCTGGTTGTACAGATGGTATCACCACCTCAGGAAAACATTTGATGACTTTTTAATATAAACTTAAACAAGAACTACCCTACAACCCACTAATTTCACTAATGGGTATTTACTCAAGGGGAATGAAATATATATATCTAAAAGGAATGGGGTGACAATGTTCATGGAAACTTTATTCCTAACAGCTCTCAAATAACTCAGATGCCAATCAACATGATGGATCAGCAGTTGTGTAGTCATACAATAAAGTACTGCTTGGAAACCTCAACATATGCACATCCATTCACAGTGGTTTTTATTTTCTGTCTGTCTGTCCGTATGTCTGTCTTCCAGTTCAACTTCCTCATTCTCCACTGGGGCTTGAATATACTGAAAGGTCCCCACTGGAGGGTCCATCCCTTGCTCTGTTCCCCCTTGGGACAAAATGGTTCAGGAAAGAAAGGAAAGCAATAAGAAGAGGAAGAGAAAAAAAGATGATTTATCTACTGAATTATTACTATTATATAACTTTAGATCATTTTCTTTACGTGTTCTCTCTCACGTATGTGTATAAAATTTGCAGCCAAGTGTGGGGGGGAAGCAAGGAATTTTCTAAACCAGAAGTACAGTTCTGTCTCTAAGAGAAAGCTGCTAATTCTCCAGGAGGTATATGTTTAGATAGTCACCAGTTTTAAAAATAATTTTTCAAAAAAAATAATTTTTCTCTTTTTCCTTTAATATTGAGTCTGTGTCAAAGGCATTGCTCTCCATGCTGTGACTCCTCTGAGCTCTCAAGAGTTTTTTGAGTGGTCAATAAGTTAATGTATATAAAATGTTTTAGAACTGTGCTAGACACATAGCACAGGTACTCAAAAATGTGAGCTGGGATGAGTGCTTGCTCTGGTCTTATCATGCTGGCCCTACAAGAGGTAGGAGAAGTTTGTGATGGGCCAGAGGTCACCTATGTTCTCTATCAGCTAACTTAGATTTTCCTTAAGCCAATGAGTATAAGTTATCTGCCATAAATAAAGCAGAAGCTTCAGCTTACTTCCAAAGATGGATCCTGTTGCCTTGGCAACTCTTAAGACACCCAACATTGCTGGGCATGGTGTTGTATGTTTGTAATCCTATCACTTTGGAACTGCAGATAGGAGTATGACAATCCAAGGCCATCTTGGGCTATATATTCAGATCACATCTCAAACAAATACAAACAAAACCCTCTAAACTGTACTCCCAGTTGCCATCAAATCTCCAGACAGTTGCTTCTGAGCAGCAGAAAATCCACCAACATCTCTCTGTGTTCTTCTGGTTAGAGGATGTTTGTGGCATTCTCATCTTCCACTGGTTTGAACTCTTCTTGGATCAATGGGTGGAAAGAATAAAATGGTAATAGGGCATTCATTTTAACACCCATACCTGAAACTCCAAGGCTCAATTTGGTGCCTTCAGGCACGGTCCACGTGACACTTTAGGTCTATTTCTGTTTTCTGTTTTCTGGTTTTCTTTAAGCAGGCTGTTTGTGCACAGTGGCTCCATAGCTACATACTAACAGTCTACTTGGTTCAAATCATACACAGAGGGAACCCTTTCTTAGCACTCCAGTGAAAGTGTTAGGGTCAATTGTGAACTTTATTACTCAGGTCAAGGATACAACCCTGGGTCAATGCTATGTATAGGGATGAAACATATCAGCTGTCCAAGCCAGACTTAGGTCTCTACCCAAGGGGAAAGAAACCAATAAGAAGTAAATGGTCTTTAAAAATAAAACAAAGTCTTTAAAGAGACAGAATAAACTTGTAGAAAAAGTAATAGAGTAAGAAAAAATAAGCCACATAAAGATGGACTATATACAGAGAGTCTGGATTATGTATACTATTGTGTTTTCTTTAAATTTTTTGACTGTGAAGGTGCTAAGTACAAAGAGACATTTCATTGTATGGACTGTTAAGCTAAACCAACATACATATTTTAAAGGTATCTTGACTTCAAAATTTGTGCATAAGAATTTGTTGTTTTAGAAAAGAGGTTCTTCTTTTGTTTCCACAGAGGATGAGAACCTGTGTATTCCTTCCAGACTAATGTAGTTTGATGGACCAAGACCACCTGAAAGTCTCCATAAAAACACACAAAATTACTTTGCCCAATAAAAAGCAGGAAGCAGTTTGGAGAGAACTATGCCCAAATCCCCTAAATGATTGTTTATAATGTTTCTTTACATTTAAAGGGGGATATACTATAGCAATGAATATTTTGCATTGGTACAGATCTTGCCCCATTGATACAAACTTTAGGTCAATTTTGTTATAAGTATATTTCTACTCTTGATTAAGGTTTTGTGTTTGTGCATCTCATTTAAAAATTTAATGTATAATTAAGAAATATGGGTTAATAGAGAGTCATGTTTAATAGTCAAGCATGTAATCATGTTAGTTAGGTTTTTCTAGATGTACAGAGGTGTATTTCAGATGGATAAGTTTTCTTCAAATCTTTCAAAGACTACCAAATATGGCATTTAAAATGTTTTAAGAACTTAGGACTTTTCATGACAATGAGACACATCTGCTCCTGGCAGCACCAATTACTTCAAGAGGATGATGGGCATTGAAGAGGCTCCTTATGGAGTTTATTAGCCATTTGGACAAGAAACTGCTCTTGCCTGAACTGCTTGAGTGGACTTGCAGGACCCACAGAAAAATGACTGCTGAGGCTGCCTAAAGAAAATGAGACAGTCCTTTGGGGTTTTTGTTTCATGAAAGAGTCTGCCAGACATTTTGCAGAACACTAAAGAAAGTGACTGACAAATTGCCAGTATAGGTGGAACTGTCTTTCAAATTTTCTGCTTCATGGAAAAGTCTGCTGGATACTATGGGCCTGTAGGCTGAAGATGGATTCTCCAATGATACAGAAGAACTTTGGGTGACTGTCCAGGCAGCAAGATGTCTCTGTCAATTCTAGAGTTTTGGAAGTTTCTTATAATGCACTTCCTGTTAACTTAGGTAATATTAAATCCTTCTGGAGTCTTTGATAAAGTTGAAGAATAGATAATTAAAGTTTTCCTTAGTTATGATAAAAGATAAAGTAGATATAAATATTGCAACTGTAATTCTTACTTGATACCTGTTTTGTTATATGTAATTTTACTATGTTAAAATTAAAACCTTCCGTTTTATTTAAACAGGAAAGGGGAAATGGTGTGGGAAGTCCTTGTGTCCTTCTGTCTATATTTTGCTTTTATTAGTTAATGAATAAAGCCAGTGGCTTGGCAGAGTAGGGCAAGGTGGGAGTTCCAAACAGATAAAGGAGGAGAGAGTAGGTGAAGTAAGCGAGAAGCCATGTAGCCCCGCTGGTGACAGATGCACTAGAATCTTGCCAGTAAGCCACAGCCACATGACAATACACAGATAAATAGGAAAGGGTTAATTTAACATATAAGAATTAGCCAGAAATATGCTTAAGCTATTGACCAAACAGTATTGCAAATAATATAGTTTTTGAGTGATTATTTCATGGTCTGGGCAGCTGGGAAGGAACAAGTGGCCTCCCCCAACAAATTTGTGCCTAAGTGCATCTGGATCCCGCCCCATGCATTGGTGGATCCTGATCACTGCTTTGCTCAGCACAAGTGAGTTTCCAGATGGAAACAGCAAATTTTCAGATAAAGGCCTTCTTTCACCCATCCCGAAAAAGCCACTGTTACATGAGTGTCATATCCATGACCACTGAGAGGAAATTCAAGTTCCTTCTGTCCTCACTCTTGGGTAATAGGACACAGGTCTTCCGCAGTTGAGTCTCCCTTAGGAATGTGAACATGTGTACAGCAGATGCTGGAAGAGTCCCAGCAATATTTCCTCAGGCCTCTTGTGTGAACAGCAGCCAGGCTGTGACTGCCCATGGCTGCCTCTACTCAAGTCTGTCCCATCTGTGTGCACAACAGGCAAGTTCCAGAGAAGCAGCCCCTCCCAGGCCTGCCTATGGATGTCAGGATAAAAACTACTCCTAAGGGGAAATTGGGTGCTTGTGTGCACTGACTGCCAGAGTCCAGCAGTAGAGTTGTGTGTGTACATATATATGTTTTTTCCCCTAAAGATCAGCTTTGTTGTTTGTCCAAACTCTTCTCTTTACCCCTGGATAATGTCCTTTTCTAATGAGGTGTTACACACACACACACACACACACACACACACACACACACACACACACACACACACACACTCACTCACACACCAGAGTCACAGAGCCCATGGAAACTGTCCTTACACAATTCCACACCGTCTAAGCCTCAGTAATTGGTGTAGAATGAAAAGCAGATGACTCAGGAAGAACCAAGGAGACTCTTCCTTGAGAAATTTCCAACTGCAACCAAGAGACTTCCTCGCCCAGGAGTACACAGCCTCTGTGAGGCAAGACTCCTTTCCTAGCTGGGCATATCTCTTCTCTATGGAGGCCTTCTGTCATGAGTGGATGAAACATCTGTGGGTGCCACGGCCAGAGTGGGAGGGTCAGCTATGCATCTCTGCCACATTTAGTCAGTCAAGGCACATGCCGGGCACTCCATGCTCTTGGAATGCACCAGTGAGCAAAGACATGTCTCAGATGAACAGCCACCTCACCTATTTGAGAAGCACCATCTTCTTGAGGATCTTCCTTATCAGGCCATGGACCAGACCTTTCTCCTGGCCCACGATCCAAAGAGAACAGACGGCAGGGCATGCACAAAACTGCCCTATGTGCTGGGACTGAATACGACCATCTTAAAAAGATGGGAAAGCCCTGTGAATAAAAAAGTCACTCCTGTTGGGCATGGTAGCACATGCATACAACCCTAGCACTTAGGAGGGAGAGGCAGGAAGATGACCATAAGCTCAAAGCTGCCCTGCTCTATAGACTAAACTTCAGGCCAACTAGGGCTACATAGTGAACCCCCCCCCCCGCAAAAAAATAGCGAACAAAACAGATAGTCCTCAAGGTACATAACTGATGGAGAGCATAGTGATTGATACAAAGGAGCCCATCCCGATGATGGGAGCAAGAAAAGGTTTGGGGGAGTTCTTCTTTCATTTATGTTGCTGTGATAAAATACCTTGGAAGAAAGAAACAGAGCCAAGAAAGGGTTTGTTTGGCTTCCTCGGGGTTAAAGTCTATCCTTTCAGGGAAACCTCAGCAGGAACTGTGACAGTCACATTCATAGTCAAGAACAAAGAGAACGAATGGGTCCTTGCTTGCCTGCCCTCAGTTAGCTTTGTCCTCTGTACTGTTTAGGACGGCCCCCATCTGGCCTAAGGAATGGCATTTCCCACCATGCCCTGGGTCTACCTACATGCATTAACCATCGAGACTGTCTTCTACAGATATGCCCGCAGGTCAGCTGGGTCTAGATAATTCCTCACTAAAACTTTTCCTAGGTGATTCTAGGTTGTGTTAACTGACAGTTAAAACCAACCAGCACAATCTACCATTTGTAAATTTGACACACAAACACATCACTTTAAGCCATAATTTTCACCCTTGTCCCCAAAATTTCATGTTACTATCATAATACAAAATATAATACAAAACTCCAGTCTTCAAAACTGCTATTGCTTTAAATGTCCAAAGTTTCTTGGAAAGCCCAAAGTCTCTTAGTTGTAGGCTGCTATAAAATACAGAAAAAAAATTACACACTTAGACATGATTTTTTCCAAAAGGAAAGAGCTGAGGCATACGGATTGTGCCGAAGCGAAAACAGAACCCAGCAGGGTGACTCCAAAGCCTGTAGTCCAGTGTCCAACATCTGGGACTCATACTGTATCCTTCTAGACTCCAAAGGGAGCGGGCAGCCCACCTCTCTGACTATGCCATCTGAAGCACACAGAGATTAGCTTCACACCCACAGCCTTGCTTAGTGGGCATCCCACAGTCCTGATAGCTCCAATATCCTGGGATTTTTATAGCAACCGAGACATTACCTTCTACAATGACCTCTCCTCAGGGACTCCTGTAAACTGAGACTGCTCATTCACTTTCCAGCCACCCAGACCTATATTAATTACAGCACTGTTTGGCCAATAGCTTAGGCTTATTCCTAGCGAGCTCTTACATCTTAAATTAACCCATTTCTATTCATCTGTGTATCGCCATGAGGCTATGACCTACCGGTAAGGTTACAGCATCTTTCTCTTTTGGCAGCTACATAATATCTTCCTGACTCAGCCTTCTTTCTCTCTGCATTCAGTTTAGTTTTTCCCACCTAGCTCTATTCTGCCCCGCTATAGGCTAAAGCAGCTTCTTTATTAACCAATGGTAATAAAGCATATTCACAGCATACAGAGGGGAATACCACATCAGATTCCAACCTTGCCAAACTTTTTGCCTAGCCTTAGATGCTCTCCATGACCCCTTCATGTCTTCAAAACCATATGGGTGATTCTTACATTGCCAAATTCTTTTGTGAGTTCAAGATGTAGCCTCACCCCGGAGATCATAGCTACACCATCTTCCCTATCCTGATCCTGAACTAATACTTTGTGTTGTCCTAATGAAGGGAAGAGGATCTCACCTCAGTGGTGCTGATCTCCTACCAGTCACAGCCTCAGCTGGATCAGCACACAGAGATTCTTGGCTAGAATATCACACAGATGACCCCTATCCCTGGGAGAGTGCCCACTGAGCCATCCTGGGGTCATCTTCCACATTTCCTTCAGTACTCTTGTTCTGTAAGCCCCCACTACAATAGCCCTTCAGCCTCTGCTCACAGTATTTGACAGCTTCTCTGGTCCCAAACTTCCAAACTCCTGCACACTCGATCCACAAACTTGTCCAAGGCACAAAAGCTGCAGTGTGGCACCCGTACCACCTGGAATCGCTATCAGGCAAGAGTCTGGAGATTAAAGAATACACAGAGACATAGGTCATTCTTGAAACAGGAAGACCAATTTCATTGTGTTCCTGGGCAGCTTATATAGGGCTCTCCTTGACTAATGGCCACACCGTAGCTCTCGGGATTTTTCAGATGCAAGCCCACCAGGAATTACTCCCCTGCCATCAGGAACTCATAAGGGTCTCGTGCTCAGAGCAGCTGCAAGCACAGAAAAACAAGCTGTTTACTCCGGCAGGCAAGGGGTCATAGAAAATTCAGGTCTGAGAGTCCGCAGTCCCCAACACTGCAGCCCCTCTTCTTGGGTACCAATTTCTGTTCTGGTTTCATTTCTGTTGCTATGATAAATACCCTGAAAAAAGCAACTGAGAGAAGAAAGGGGTTTGTTTATCTTACAGTTCCGTGGTACTATCTTATCAAGGAAGTCAAGGCAGGAACTCAGCCAGTCACATCACATCCACAGTTAAGACCTCACAGAGAGGAGTCAGTGTCAACAGGCCTGTCTGCTGAGCTCAGCTAGATGTCTCCATTCTTATAGGCTCCTCTTAGGAATGGCCTTACCCTCGTCAATTAACTTAAGAGACTCCCCCATGGACATCTGAACAGGCCAAGCTGATCTAGATCATTCTTCATTAAGACTCTTTTCCCAGCTGCTTCTAAGTCACTTCAAGCTGACAGTAATAGGAACTGGCACAGACACTAATTGATTTAGCTTTTTCAGTGGTGCTAGAGATTGAACACAAGGTCACAAAGCATGCTGGGTATGCCCTCTACCAGTGAGCTATGTGTATGCTAGGCAAGCACCCTACAATGTAGCCAGCTCGAAATTTCGAAATTTCTTCTCCTCCTCCTCCTCCTCCTCCTCCTCCTCCTCCTCCTCCTCCTCCTCCTCCTCCTCCTCCTCCTCCTCCTCCTCCTTCTTTTGCTGCTGCTGTCTGGTATTCCATCTAATAACTATATTACAATTAATTAGATTATCCAAGCCTTCATTTCAAGGCACACCTTTCCTGGTTCAATACGGATAGACAGGAACCACTCAGTAAGCTTGGAGAGAAGGAAAAATCTGAGCTCCTCCACTGTTAGAAACCCACAGACACAGAGGCTATTTTGAGATCTCAGGAGCCTTTGGGTTGCAGCAGAACTGTGCCCAGTTTTTTTCATGAGAAGGAGGGTGGTGGCTCTCCTGACTCTGTGGCAGGCACACTGCTAATCATCTCCCCTCTTTACTTGCCCTGACAACAGCTCTTCTCAGCATTATCACTCCCTCTTTAGAGATGAGGAAACTAAAGCCTCGTAAGATGAAGTGACTTCTCCAACAGTCACTACAGACAAGTGGAAATAGGAGGAATTACATGCTTAAAAATAGTTGAGTAAATTAGTGGAGAAGCTTGATGACTGTGAGTACAAAAACTAGAAGCTAGAAAGTGTGTGTGTGTGCATGTGTGTGCGCATGCGTGTGTGTGTGCGCGTGCATGCGTGTGTGTGTTCCATATATATGCAATGCAAAAAAAATGTTCTAGCTGAGGATGTGGCAGTGTGATACAACACATTCGAGCATGTGGGAGACCCGGGTTCCAGCTCCACTGCTGTAGAAGAACAACAACCAGGCAAACAGACCCCACCCACAGTTCATTTGGGATTAATTATAGACACTTAAAATCCTTACACTGTTAAATTTTTTAATTAAAAATATTGCGCCTCCTTTGTTTCTCTCTCCAACCCTCAGATCAGATCTGATTGTCTATCTCGTTTCTCCTAAGATCTTACCTTCTCTGAGCATGTGCACGCCCAGCTTTGCAAGATGAGACTTTTTTTTTGTAGTGTCAGCTCTTTGCTTAGCAAGGCTTGCTCTGGGTTGATAATTTTTGCCTTTATGCTCATAAAAACGACTGAAGCCTTTATTATTCCACGTAAATAAAGACATCGCCACCTTGTTGTCATGGATACAGCCCCTCCCCACCTCCAGCCTGTGAGTCTGGTTTGTGCTGCTCCAACCTCACAGAGGTGAAATTGGGCCCTTGGCATTCCAAAGCCAGAGACAGTTCTTCTGAGATGGAGTCAGGTGGCTAACTGCTCACAACCTCTGCATTTCGATTGGTTTTGCCCATGTCATGACAGGTATTGATCCAGTGGTTGTTATTCAGTTATCTAAACAGAAAATAACAGCAGCTCCAACCAAGCAGAGGTTGATCTTACTCTTCCCTAAGGAGGCCAAGTGCAGTAATGGGGTTCTCTCTTTTTAGAGACCCAAGTTGTTCTTCCTCCCTCCTCTCCTCTTCCTCTTCCTCTTCCTCTCTTTCCTCCCTCCTCTCCTCTTCCTCTCCTTCCTCCTTTTTCTTCCTCCTTCTCTCCCTCTTCTTTCTTCTCTTCCTCCTTCTCTCCTTCCTCCCTCCTCAACTCTTCCTCCTTCTCTCCCTCCTCCCTCCTCTCCTCTTCCTTCTTTTGCTTTGCTTTGATAAATTCTAGATATTGCCCTCATTTGCTTTGTCTAAGACAGTTCCCCCACTGTGTCCACATCCTAGCCAGAGAGATGGAGAAAGGAGTGTGGAGGGTGGGCTCCTCCCTTTAACATCCTACTGGGCCAGAAGAACTCATCACCCCGGCATAGACATCGGACTGCACTTCAGGAATGAGGACTCCGGGGCCTGATGTGGGAGTGTCATATATCAATCTGTTGATTTCATTGGTTAATCAATAAAGAAACTGCTTGGTCCTCATAGGTTAAAACATAGGTGGGAGGAGTAAACAGAACAGAATTCTGGGAGAAAGAAGCTGAGTCAGGAGTCGCCATGATTTGCCCACTCCAGGCAGATGCAGGTTAAGATCATTCCTGGTAAGCCAGCTCGTGGGCTACAGCAGATTATTAGAAATGGGTTAGTCCAGGTGCGAGAGCTAGCCTAGATAGAAATGGGCCAAGCGGTGTTTAAAAGAATACAGTTTCCGTGTAATTATTTCGGGTAAAGCTAGCCGTGCGGGCGGGGTGCTGGGGACGCAGCCCCACCGCACCTATTTCAACAGGGGCCAGAACATCTGGGCTTGCACCCTGGTTCTGTCACTTACAAAGGGGTTAACCTTAAGCTGGCTATTCCCTTCCTCTATGCCTCGGTTTCATCAGCTGTAAATGGGTGATTGGGTTAATTCCTTCCCCTCAGAGCTGCCTTGAGTTTTACAGGAGCAAGCATGCATACCGTAAAAAGAATGATATCTGACACAAAATAGGCATTGAGTAGACACTGAGTAATAGAATTACCATCAATGCTTTACTGAGACATGAGGTAGCCACGGGCAAGAGTAATGGTGGTAACACAGAGCTGTTGTTGCGGAAGTGGCGATGCTGTCTGTGATGGCTGTAGTGTTGGTAGAGCTAAGGGCGGCGAAAATAGAGGTGATGGCAGCAATCATGGCCGTGGTGGTGACATGAAGGTGGAGAGGTGGTGATAGTGGAGGTGAGGGTGATGCGGGTAGTAGGGGCATGGTGGTGGCACTGGCTAGGATGTGGTGATGGTGAGGCTGGGAACTGCATTGCTCGCTGGCTCACGCTCAGCCAGCTCTATGTACAGTCCAGTATTTGCATAGGCAAAGTGCTGCCCCCAATGTGCTGGGTTCTCCCACATTATTATCAATCATTAATCAATAGTCTCTCACTGACAAGGCAACAGGTTAGTCTGATCTGGGGAATTACTCAGCTAAGATTCCCTCTTACCAGGTGACTCTAGGGTGTATCACATGACAATAAAATTTAACTAGGAACCCCACACCCAGCCTCCTGCAGGAACCCCTCACCCCTGCTCCTGTAGGAACCTCTCACCCCTGATCCTGCTGGAACCCCTCACCCATGCTTCTGCAGGAACCCCTCACCTCTGCTCCTGTAGGAACCCCTCACCCCTGCTCCTGCAGGAACCCCTCACCCCTGCTCCTGCAGGAACCCCTCACCTCTGCTCCTGCAGGAACCCCTCACCTCTGCTCCTGCAGGAACCCCTCACCCCTGCTCCTGCAGGAACCCCTCACCTCTGCTCCTGCAGGAACCCCTCACCTCTGCTCCTGTAGGAACCCCTCACCCCTGCTCCTGCAGGAACCCCTCACCCCTGCTCCTGCAGGAACCCCTCACCTCTGCTCCTGCAGGAACCCCTCACCTCTGCTCCTGTAGGAACCCCTCACCCCTGCTCCTGCAGGAACCCCTCACCTCTGCTCCTGTAGGAACCCCTCACCCCTGCTCCTGCAGGAACCCCTCACCTCTGCTCCTGCAGGAACCCCTCACCTCTGCTCCTGCAGGAACCCCTCACCCCTGCTCCTGCAGGAACCCCTCACCCCTGCTCCTGCAGGAACCCCTCACCCCTGCTCCTGCAGGAACCCCTCACCCATGCTTCTGCAGGAACCCCTCACCCATGCTCCTGTAGGAACCCCTCACCCCTGCTCCTGTAGGAACCCCTCATTGTGTTCTTATAGGGACCCCCCCATTGTGCTCCTGGAAGCAACCCCAGTTAATTCATTTGTCCACCAAGCCAAACTTGGGTGGGACTGTTTCCTTGCTCTGTTGATGCCGCCCGATCTGGGGTGAATAGCTGTTTGTTTTTACCTCCCCTGGAAAAGTCAACCGAATGCTGGGGTACCAGAAGAGAGAAGAAAGATTACATCCTGTTTCTTGGCAACCACCATCCCAGTGCTGAGTACAGCTCCAATGTATAAACCCAGTCCCCAGCATCCCAGACCCAAGCCTAGTAAGCCGAGCTGTCTGGAACATGGCACATAGGGAATAAGCACCTCACTCCTGCTGTGCCTCTTGCCTGGCCCGGAGCTGCCCCTCCCTTCCTGGGTACCATTGTTCATCCAGCTGCTCAGAACAAGCCATTGGAGTTGTCCTTCATGTCTTCCATGCTGGTTTGTGGTCAAGGCTTTGTTTGGGGTTCTATTTCCCGATGATTGTATTTCATTGCTCCTAAGGCAGATTTTCCCTTTATAATACTAGTTTAATCAGTTAATTTCCTAGTGAAATTGGGCTGCCCTGGCTCTCCTTCAGCAGCGTCATAGTCCAGGATGGCTACTCCCCGGGCCCACTGCTGCTCGACATTCTTGGTCCATCCCACGTGGCCCAGGAGCTCTTCCCACACCGCGAGCGAACATATTCAGCGGTTCCCTTGCTTACACAGCTTCTCCAGTGCCCCTTGAGATCCACAACATCACACTCAGTCCTGTGGACTACCCTGCCCTATGTAATTGGGCTCCTCATTCCTTGCTCTTCCTCTAGACACCCCCATTAAATGCTCCAATCAAGTTCTGGAGATTTCTTAGCTGTGTCCAGAACAAATCAAGCATATTCTTATCACAAGGCATTTGATAGCAGTTTGGAAATCTCTTCTGGGCCATCCCCTTTCCTTTATGCATACTTTTGTCCAGACATGCCCCCTAGAGGTTTCATCAACCATCTTTGCTTATTTCGTCTTTTCTTCTTCGTCTCTTCCCCCTTTCTTCCTCCTCTTCCTCCTCTTCTTTTGCTGTTCTGAAACAGATTCTTGCTGTGGAACCCTGCTGGGCTTGGAACTCACTCTGTGGTTCCAGGCTGGCTTTGAACTTGGGATCTTCCAGCCTTCGTGTCCGCAGGGCTGAGGTTGAAGTTATGTGCTGTCGTTCTCAAGTGCCTATTTGCTTTATCTGAAATCATGTGGTTCACTTTTGTGATTGCCTGTCTTCAGTCTGCCTACCCCTACAGATCACGGAGAAGAGGGCCCTTGCCTAGGTCGCCGGCTGCTAACAGATAGGGTGCACTCAATGCATATCTGTTGAGTCAATGAATGAATGGATATTCAAAGCCCTCATGGGAAGGCTGGGTAATACCACCGCGGGGCAGCTCTGTACTGTTGTTTCCCGCCCTTCTGCAGGAAGAAGAGGCTATTGTCTCCACCGCCCCTGCTGGGTGGGAGCACAGAAGATGTGTAGGTTGTTTGAATTTCACTCTGAGGTCAGCTTAATGACTTATTTATTTGCGATATCCCACCTCATTCCATACAGGATTAGCTGTGGACTGCAATGCGTTCGTGAAATACGAAGATGGAATATAATTCGGTGAGGAAAAGGGCCCATCATGATAGATTGCCCAGAGTCCAAAGTCATCTATGCCTCTCAGAGTTTGCAAGAGGTCCACAATAGAAGACACAAAACTTCCTCTAAAACTAGATGATGTCATAAGATGAAAAGTGGGACTTTGGGGTGCTGCAGGTAGTTATGGTGTCTCTTCAGAGGGCTGGGTTGGTGGATGCAGCCCTACTTACTGGTACCATAAGTCGGGGGGTCAAAAAAAGGGAAGGCCTGGAGGACTCACTTTGAAAAATCTAACTCCAAGTGGCTATATTTCATATTGTCCCATGCTCTCCATGCTGGTCCAGTGGACGGCTGTGTCCCCTCTCACCTTCTTCCTATGGGAGCTACGTCATCTACTTACTTCCCACTTTCCCAGGTGAGTGGGAGCCACTCTAGCTGGTTTTGTTTGGGTCTTTTGTGTTTGTCTGACCTAATCTCCCGCTGAGGTTCCCACTCAACCTCCAGTTGATTCGTCCGTGGTGCACATGGCAGGTTCGTGAGAGCAAGCCCAGTTCATATTCTGATGGTCATACTACAGAAGGCCATTGTTCCTGGAGCAGTTACTCACCGGAGCCTGCTGAAGTGGCAAATCTGGAAAGGTGGGTTTGGCAGCCAGCCAGCAGGCAGCTTTGTTCCCTGGATTCTGCCTTACTTTAGCTGCTCCTCCTACCAGGGATGCCACACCAAACAAGATCTCACCCCTTGAAACGCCAGTCATCTCTTTCCAGCAAAGAGATCCCAGCTGTCGGAATGCCATTATAGCATTGAATTCCATTCCATAGACATCTGAAGATAATAAATAGAATAAATAAAATAAATAGAAGTGGAACCGGGCAAAGGGTTCCTACCGTCAGCAACCATGGCTCCAGAATACCTTAGCATCAGTTTAAAATGAGAGAAACTGGAAACAGCCCAAAGCCCACCTATGGGAAGTCAGATAAGCCATATTCATCCATGGGGTGGATTATAAAAAGAATAAACTCATCAAGAAAATGAGCTACTGATTATCAGAGTGCCTCGGGTGGATCTCAAATGTTCAATCCGTTCCGGAAGCCCAGTGCCAAAGACTTCATTTATATCAAGTCTGTAGCAGCGGTTCAGGAAGCCAGAATGTGGCTGCTTGGGTTGGGGTGGGGGCGAGGAAGGGGGAGACTTGGATGGAGATAACCTGCTGGGGACAGTCCCTACCTGCTGTGTAACTGCTCTCCAAACATTCCAGACTGTACGTGCGTGCGTTTCCTTGCAGATTTTATCTCTAAGAATTTTCAAAAGATGCAGAGAGGAAGTCATTGTTGACCTTAGTCTCTATGTACCGCTTCATTGGGTTTGAAACATCGATTGGTCTCAATTCTTGTATAAATATATCTGGAGCCAAAAGAAAAAGGGGCTTTCAAAGGCACTTAACTGAATCTGTAGGAGCCCCACCCTGAGTAAAAAAAATGAGTACAAAGTCACACATTTCTGTGGGGGAGGTGATTTGCTGTGCTCCAGCCCCTCTCCCATCCTCCCTGTCTTCTCTAGTTTGGCTTCCACGCCTTTCTGTGAGCCCCTAAAGAGACATCACCATGGGCGCACAAACCATTCTATAACTGCTGCTGTGATTTCGCTCACCTTTCCGGGCACCCCTGCCTGTTGTCTCTAGTGTCCCCAAGGTGCCATTGTGCTGGGAGGACCTTCAAAGACTTCCTTCTGGTGCCTGGTCCCAGAAGTGTGTAGTTGGAGGGAGGGAGGGAGGGAGGGAGAAGAGGGGAGAGGAGGGGAGAGACAGGGGAGGGGAGGGCAGGTAGACCTGCTGTCAGCTTTGGGACATCCATCTTTCTTGACTCTTGGAGTGACTCCCGGGACTGTGGAGAGGCTCTGCTTCCTGAAGGAAGGCTCAGTCAGCAGGCTGCTCTCATTGCCTGGCACAGTGTTACTTCTAAGGATCCCTGGAGATCATCGTCACAGGAAAGATGAACAATGTTATTGAGAGAGATTCTCCCTCATGTTCGACAAAGTACAAAGTCAAAGCGTTGGGTATCCATGGCCCAGCATTGACTGGGTGCTCAGCACCAATGGCAAATGGATAACCCAGTGGCTCTCAGTCTGTGGGTCGTGACCCCTTTGGGGATCGCATATCAGATATTTACATTACAATTCACAACAGTAGCAATATTATAGTTATGAAGTAGCAACAAATTAATTTTAGGGTGAGGGTCACCACACGAGGAAGTATATTAGAGGGTCACAGTGTTAAGAAGGTTGAGAACCACTGTATACCCTGTGTTTCCTGGCAACAGGACACTCTAGGAAATCCCCTCACATTTTCATCGTCTAGGTTGTCATATTGTTTCCGGGAGCGACTTTGCACATCCCTTTGGAGGTTTTAGAGGTCAATGCTAACATTGTGCTCTCTTAGGCTGCTTTCAGGCCTTTTGGGATGAGAGGTTCTGTTCCAAGAGTAGGACCCATTTTTTTCCCTGGGTCTTTCTGTTGGCTTTCCTCTAGAGTTCCTGCTGGTGGGAATATCTAGAAGGCAAGGGTACAGGACACATTGAATAGTAGCACATTCTCGCTGCATGGTGGCACTGCCTGCAATCCCAGCACTGGGGAAGCAGAGACAGGATCAGAAGTTCAAGGCTATCCTCAGTTACACAGTGAGTGGAAGCCAGCTTGGGCTACACATCTCAAAAGAAGAAACAACAGCCCTGCAAACAAAACCCACCACCACCAAACCTGATCATGTTCTGGGAACACTGGGGTTACAGATCAGACAAAAATCAAAAGAAAAGGCAAAAATCAAGACTTTGGTGTGTGTGTGGGGGGGTGGGGGGGTGACAGGAGGCTAGAGATATGGCTCAATGGTTAAGAGCACTTGCTGCTCTTGTAAGAGGACCAAGGTTCAGGTCTTAGCACCCACATGACAGCTCACAGCCACCTGAAATTCCAGTTCCAGGGTTCCAATGCCCTCTCCTGGCCTCTATGGGCACCAGGACACATGTGGCACACATATGTTCATGTAGGCAAAACACTCATATGCATAAAACTGAAAAATATATTTTAAAGGTGTTTTCAGGGCTGGAGAGATGGTTTAGTGATTGAGAGCACTGGCTGCTCTTTAAGAGGACCCAGTTTTGACTCCCAGAACACACACATGAGGGTTCACAATTATCTGTAACTCCAGTTCCATGGCAGCCAGTGTCCCTTTCTAGCCCCTGCAGGCATCAGACATACACATGGTACACAGTCATATATGTAGGCAAAATGTCCATACACAAAATAAAAACAGTAAAACACGTTAAAAACCCGTTTTCTATGTTTTTGCTATAAAATTCCCACGAGAAAACAAATGACAACTCCCGTTCAGCGAAGTGCAGACCAGCCTTCGAGTGGGTGACAGGCAGCGGCAAACGGTGTGGTGTAGTCTGTGAGGAACACCGTCCTGTGAGAGAAACAGCCAGCAGGGAACTCAGAGGGAAGCATTGTCCTGTTCAGATCTGAATGGGCTATGGCACATGGGAGGCTGCAGAGTGTGGGTGGAGCCATGGCATGGGTTACCTTTAGATCCGTGCAGCGATATCTGAGGACACTGATGGAACCATACACACATGGCCTCTGTTCTCCCCCTGATTCTAAATATTCATCCATGCACTCATGAAATCTGCGATTCATTTTAAGTTTAAACAATTTAGATAAAGGTCCTACTTTTATAAAGCCTGCACACCAAAGAGGGGCTTTGGTAGCTCTCTGTGCCAACCTTGCTCTCTCGACTCGGGAAGTAGATTCCTATAGCCTTGTCCCAGAGTATATCATGAAGTCACCCTACCTGCTTCTTCAAGGCAGACACAGTACCATGAAGCCCACGCTAGGGGTGATGTCCCCAGCCAAGCAGTACTTTTTCAAAGTGAACACAAACGCCCCCCACCAGAGGCTAAAACCTGGCACCCTTCACAAATGATCATTTTCCAGGCTCAGCTGTCACACACACACACACACACACACACACACACACACGCACGCACGCACGCGCGCGCACACACACACACACACGCACGCACTCCCTACCATTTCAGGGTAAAACCATTAACTGTTGGCTTCAGCTGAGCCACCTGGGGGTGGGGCCACCTGAGTGTGGAGTTTGAGAAACTGGCTACATCCCAGAAGTTTCCTTCTCCTCTTATGAAGGGCAATGATAATTTATTCCATGCTGTTTTATTTTTTAGAACCAAATGTGTTAACACGTAAGCACTACACGGAGCCCCTGCGCACAATGCCGTCCCTTATTTCTCTTTTCTTTAGCAACAGTGGCTTCCCTTGATCCTCTGGAGGCACTGCACGCTCATTTGCCTGGTGAAAAACACACTCTTCCCCAAAGGTGGTTTACATTTCCTGGGTCCCTGGGAGCAGGGCTGGGTTGCAGGAACAGGGGTGTAGCTGTAAGGATGAGCTTTTGAAGCCTTTGAGGATGGTAGTAAGAAAACCTCAGCCAATTCAGATGCTCGGAGACATCCAAACACGTGCTAATAATGGCTCAAAAAGGAGAAAATGCTGATGATCTCAGGAGACTGATGTTTCCCACAGTGCAACACTCTCCATCTATGGATCTAGCCACATGATAGCGATTAGATCTACATCAACCTAACTTTCATGGGCCCAGCAGTTAAAGACCTACAGAGCACCTTCCCTACCTCCCCTCCCGCCGTTAATACCCAGCTATCGTCGGCGACGTCAAAGGTATGCTCTGAGCGAGTCCCAGCGTTCAATTTTTATCTTGAGACAGCTGGCACTCTGGGTCACAGCAGCACCCTTCTGCTCTGGCCTCTGCCCAGCACCCAGTTCTTTCTGTGTTCCTTCGCCAAGAGGAACTGCTCTGCCCATGGCTATGCCGACCCAGGAGAAGTAGCTGATGGGCCCCTCAAGCCTTGAGCAGGAAAGGAGAGCCTCCAGAGGAGGCAGCGAAGGGGATAAGAAGCGCTTGACTTCCTCATGAGAAACGCTCTCTTGAATCAAAATGCTGTTGAAAATGAAGCCTGGGGTATGGGATGGAGTGGCAGAGTAAAACCAGCTGCTGCTTCACTGACTTGGGTCCTAACTGGGTTACAGAAAGGTCTTAGCGTTGAGGGGAGAGCTAGGTCTTTATCCTGCGTGGCTGGTGATCCTGCTATGGGGCAATCTAGCCTCTACCAGATGAGGAGTTCCCCACCCGCTTCTACAAGGTGACTTGTGAAAGCCTTCCTTTTTTCTAGCTCAGTCCGAGCATCGGCAATATCTTCCCACCTCTGAGACCGGAAGGTCCCCCAGCGGCTCTCCTCTGACCGCATCCGCGCTGTATAATCTGTGACAGGTACCCTGTCAAGCTCTGCAGATGTTTGCAATCCCTTGGGTAACCTCAGTGGAGAGGATGGGAAGCTAAACACGCCCTTCCCAGTCTTGCAGCTAGTAGCCACCGGGACTAGTTACAGACAGTGACCCTTAGCAGAGAGCTAAGGCGAGGCTTGTCGCAAAGACTTTGCTTTTAAACCCAAGGCGCTGCTAGCACAGCCGCTTTCTCCTCTCTTGCCCCCGTGAAAGGAGATGTGACGACCGAAGCTGAGATGGCCATCTCATGACCATAAGGTATGGACTTTGGTATGCTAGGAGAACTCTCCACTGAGCTAAATACCCAGCCCCAAGAACTTCTTAAAAACAAACATCACTTCCTATTTGCAGAATAGATGCAGGAGCGCTATTATACCCAGAAACAAATGAGAACACAGCTGTAGCTCAACACGTGAACACCTCTGTGTACGTCACTGTGAGCAGGGGTAGGCTTCCACAGAGCCACAGACAACTTTTGAAATGTAAATGAAGACAGGCTCATTCTACCCCCAGCTCTTACCCCACACTGGAGTTCTGTCTGTTCCTGTGCAAGGCTGCACACTGCATGTAGTGGCCTCTTTAATTTCCTCCACTATGCCTTCTTCCAGCTTTTCCTTAATTGTGGCAACTTGGACACTTCTGAAGTGAAGACACTTTTACAGAAGTTTGCCTCTCCTCTCACAGCCATATAGAGCCCAGCTCGCTTGGGACATCACACTGTAGCAATGATATGTTCCGGGCATTCATATGGCTTCATTTGGTGGCAGAAATTTCGACTTACCCTCTTACTGGGGATATTTGATTTGATAATTTAAGATAGTATTTGCCACTCTCCTGTTGTAAATTTATATGTATATAATATATATATATATTTGTATATATATTTGTGTATGAGAAAATACTTTCAGATTGTATAAACACCTTGGTTTATATCAAACATTCCAAATATAATTCATTCGTTTATTTATATCAGTAGGTATATCAATTATAGTTCTTAAGAAGAATATAATTCACTATTATCATAATTTTCATCAAATTGTCCCAGATAAAGCCAGTGAGAGACCCTTGACGTAGCCTCTGTGTCCTTCTGTCCTGCCTGTGGCTCATAGAGCTTTTCCTGTCTCTCTGGTACAGGAAAAATCAGGCCAGTGCACCATGACCCAGTCCTAGTCCTGGTTTAATACCCAAGGTGCCTTGACTCCTGCTTGGTGAGGATTGGTCTGTATGAACAAGATGCTGGTCACTTTGGGAATGCCTCTCCTCTCACTGAACTCTGCTCAGTCCCTGACGTGAAGGCCTGGGCTCCCCTGGGCTTGCTAAGTGGGTCCCATCTGTAAACAGCAAGGAGGATGGCTGTAAAGAAGGCACCAAGACGCGGTATCGGTGACAGTCTGCATTGGAGGTGGAGGCGGGGCCTCACAGGTTATAGTATTTTACATGCAATTGGCCCCATAAGCTCATAGGAGAGAGTCTATTAGGAGGTGTGGCATTGTTGGAGTAGGTAAAGCCACAGTTGTTGGAGGAAGTGTGTCGCTGTGGGGGTACAATGCTTAGTGTAGAGACAGTTAACTTCCAGTCACCTGTGGATAAGATGTAGAACTCCCAGCATTTTCTCCACCACGTCTGCCTGCATGCCACCATGTCCCACCATGATGATAATGGACTAAACCTCTGAAACTGTAAGCCACCCATCTAAATGTTTTCCTTTGTAAGTGTTGCCATGGTCATAGTGTGTCTCCTCCCAGCAGTTGAAACCCTAATTAAGACACAGGCCTTCTGTATACCTTGCTCGGGCGCCTCTCTGTACTGGGCACAGTCCTGGCTGGGACACTGAATTCTGGCTAGCAGTAGAGCTGAGAAGACCCAGTGCTGGGAACAAAGAAGATGTGTGTGTAGCTAGAAAAGGGTCTGGAGAAGTGAGGAACAGGCCTGGCCTGGAGCTCCACCTGCCATTCCTGAGAGCACGGTGGGGCTCAGGGATCCCATCAAATGAGGCCTCATAACCTCTATCACTGTCCCCAGGAGAGAGTGTTGTGAGAGATGACCTTGTGGAAAGGAAGCAGAGAGGTGAGGAAGGCCAGGCTGAGAACGTGGGCAGTCTGAGAAGTCTACACCTCCTGTCTACTCCAAGAGTCCTCTCCATGGTGGATGATACAGTGGTCAGGCTGTCCCGAGGCAGAAGAGGGGAGAGTAGCTGGCAGGGAAGCAATGCCGCCTTGTAGGAGAGCACATAAAACTGAGAGACCAAGGCTGACAGACAAAATGAACAAAATGAAACAAACCCCTCTGGATAGCCAGGACCTAGAGTAAGAGGCGCCGTTGTTGTGGAAATTAACGGGTGTAGTCCCTCACCAGAGAACACACTTGGTGGAAAATCTGTGGGTGGTTTCCCCTTCCTCTCATCCCCTCTGCAGACCTTATCGATACAAGCTGTACAACTGTCGGTTCCATCACATTGTCAGTAAGACAATTGCAGCTTTTCTTAGTTTTCTCTTAGATTTATTTACTTTACATGTATGAGGGTTTGGCCTGCATGTACATGTGTGCATTATGAACATGCTTGGTGGCCACAGAGGTCAGAAGAGGGTGTTGGGTCTCATGGAACGGGAGTTTGTGATGCTTGTGAACCACCGTGTGTGTGCTGGGAACTGAGCACAGGTCCGCCGGGAGAGAGGAAGCACATTCTTGGTTTATGGTGGCTAGACACTCACAAGGAGCGGATGAGCTCTCGGGGGACCACATCTGGTGCCACATGGGAGGGAACATTGCCACAGGTTTGGGAATGAGGAAGAAGGCAGAGAGGACATCCCTTGGGTGCCTTAGAGGTGGAAGAGAGGGAAGAGCAGCTGCATTCCTCAGGCACAGGTCACACTTTCTGGGAGAGCCCTGATGACTGTTAGCCTGGGAGTGGCTGCCAGGCAGGTCTCTAGGCTCTGTGTGTTTTGCTTTTCTTACCCCACCCCTCCACTTCTCCTGTGACCTAGGCTGACAGTTCTGCTTGTTGGGACACTAGCCAGGACTTGCTCAAGCAGGAAAACTCACACCCTCCAAAGACCAGTTTTCTAGCTGCCTGACCCAGCAGACCTGGACTGAGGTTACACGTGAGAGAGAGAACACAAGAACATGCATGCGTGTGTGTGGACATGCAGGCACACAGAGCCCTGTGGAGTCCCTGTGGAAGGAAAGAGTCCTTCTTGTGGGTGTATTCATCAATGTATTCTTCCTCGAGAGTCTAGGGAACACAGTCCCCAGCCAGTGACTCCATCCCTACCCCTTACTGTCCCTCTTCTCCACTGGTTCACAAGATTTTATTTTTCTTTTATTGGAGGAACAAAGGGCTTGCATTTAATGACAATCCCAGCAGTGTGACCTAAGGGCCCAGTGGTAGACCTCACAAGGAGTCAGAAGGCTATGACTCTCAGCTCCACTCTCTAAGGACGGAAGATCACAAAGGACTTCCTTCCTTCTCAGAGTCCTCTGAATCCTGACTGTCCCCTCCATGATCCCCTGCCTTCAGGAGCTCCTCCCCCTGCTTCTCAGTAGTCCAGTCCACTCTCGCTGTGGTATGTGGAGTCTTTTCTGCAGACTGCCACCAAGCCCGTGTAGAATCACCTACGATGCTGGATTGTTTTATGTTAACTTGACAAAAGCCAAAGTCTTCTGAGAGGAGGGACCCTCAACTGAGAATATGCCTCCAGAAGATCCAGCTGTAGAACATTTTCTTAATTAGTGATTGATGGGGGAGGGCCTAGTCCACTGTGGGTGGGGCCATCCCTGGGCTGGTGGTCCTGGGTTCTGTCAGAAAGCAGGCCTAGTGAGCCAGGAGGAGCAAGCCTGTAAGTAGCAACCCTCCACGATCTCTGCATCAGTTGCTGCCTCCAGTTTGTAGTTAGTCTTTTTACTCTTTGGGGGACCCACCCCCCAGCTCCCAAATAAATACATGGAGACTTATTCTTACTTAGGAATGCCCGGCCTTAGTTTGGCTTGTTTCTAGCCAGCTTTTCTAACTTAAATTATCTGATTTCTCTTTAACTACATTTTGCCTCTGGGCTTTTTACCTTTCTTTATTCTGTATACCTTTCTTTCCTTCTTACTCCATGGCTGGCTGTGTGACTGGATTGCTGGCCCCTGGCATCCTCCTCTCCTTCTCCTCTTCTCAGACCTCCCCCTCTTCCCCAGATTTCTCCTATTTATTCTCTCTGTCTGCCAGCCCCACCTATTTCTCTCTCCTGCCTGGCTATTGGCCATTCAGCTCTTTATTCGACCAATCAGGTGTTTCAGGCAGGAAAAGTAACACAGTTTTACAGAGTTAAACAAATGCAGCACATCTTTGCCTCATTAAGCAAATATTCCACAGCATAAAAGAGAATAACACATCTTAAACTAATATACCACAACACCAGGTTTTTACCCTGTTTGAATCTTTGTCCTGACTCCCTTTGCTGATGAACAGAGATGTGGAAGAGTAAGCCAAATTAAACTCCTCCTCCCCATCTTGCTTTGGTCATGCCGTTTTATCACAGCAATAGTAACCCAAACCAAGACACCTCCTTTTGGGGGCGCACAATTCCCTACTCCCTGAAGTTCCTTCTTTGTGTGGGGATTTGAACCTGGAAAAGGCTTCCAGAGTTTCAGGATAGTTTCATGTCAGGTCACCTAAAGCCAGCTGGGTCTCCTCAGAGCTAGGATGCTGTGCCATGGCCTTGACCCCTGGGATGATGAAGGACATGCTCCCATGTTGCACTGGAGAGGGTAGGGTGGAGATGGAGGGGAGGGCAGGGGTGAGAGCCACCCTGAAGTCTGACACCAGCCTCCCCGAAGGAGCTTTGGAGAAGAGATGGCACCTCAGAGATGGTGTCACTTGACACAAAGGGGACTGAGTTTGCACCTGTCAGTATCAACTGCCTTCAATCTTAAGGCGCTAGATCAGTTGTCAGCTACAGGTGGCCTGGGGGTCTGTGGTAGTTTGGATATATTGACCCCCATAATCTCAGAGAGAGTGGCACTATTAGGAGGCGTGGCCTTGTTGTATGACCTTTTTGGAGGAAAGTGTGTCACTGTGGGGGTGGGGTGGGCTTTGAGGTCTCCTTTGCTAAAGCTTCTCCTAGTGTCAAACCATTTCCTAGACCTTTGCCTTCTTATCAAGAGGTAGCCAGCACCATGTCTGCCTCAATGCCACCATGTTCCCTGCCATGATGATAATGGACTGAATGAACCTACTGAAAGAGAGTCACCCCAATTAAATGTTTTCCTAAGAGTCACCATGCTCAGGGTGTCTTTTCACAACAATAGAAACGCTAAGACAGGGCAAAGGGCCACACACCCCTGGAATTTCCTCTCCCTGAGAGTAAAGGTAGCTCCACACATCCAAGGACAAACTTTGTAGAAAACTAGGTACAGGGTGCTCAAAGCGAAACTCTCAGCCAGGAGATCTAGCCCAAGGCTACCAAATACATCGGGGGTCCCAGAAAGCCTACTCACCAGGGCAGGGCTGTCAGCAGGAGTTGAGGTCTCTGGTGCTGGTGACAGAGGTGTTCTGTCTGGCTGGAGATGGGATGAAGTTCAGAGACTACCAGGAGCATCCTCCACGAGCTCTCTCCATACCAAGCTTCAACGGGACCAAAGGCTTTCATGGGCTTTGGAAATTTCTCTCCCATATTTGTGACGTCTTCCCTTCCCACTCCGCTTCTTCTGAGCTCGTGATTTTTCATCCTTTGTGCCTGTACCCCCTGCTCTTTGTACCATCGGACCTGCTCATATTGCTGTGCTCTCCCTTCAGGGGTGCGAGGAGTATGATGCTCAGCCTGACACATCACATAAACTTGAGGGAGTCTAAGCCTCTCCGAGCCTCAGTTCCCTCCGTAAAAACCCTAGAACAGAACCTGTCCGTAGCTGCCTTTCTCAGACAGCCAGCACCCAAGTTATGACCTGGAGACTTGTTATGAATTATGAATGCTCGGCCTTAGTTTAGATTTATTTCTAGCTAACTTTTTAAAACTTAACCCATTTCTGTTCATCTGTGTGCTGTTCCGAGATTTGCTTACCTCATCTGCATACTGTCCCACCCTGCTTTCCTGCTTCCTCCTGTCTGTCTGGCTCCCCTTTCCTCTTCGCCTGACAGTCCCACCTATCCCTCCTCTTCCAGCTCTTGGCTGTTTAGCTTTTTATTCAACCAATCAGGTGCCTTAGGCAGGCAAGGTAAAATGGCAGCACATCTTTCCATAGTTAAACAAGTGCAGCATATACAAAAGCAATATGTCTTTACAAAGGTCCACAATTATTCTGCGACACAAACAAATGTAGCCCATCTTTACGTGGTTAAATAGATATTCTACTCTCCAGGACTTATCTCCAGGGAGGATCTTGGAAGCAATGGATCTGCCATGCCTGTGCCTGGCGAATGCTGTTGATGGTGTAAAGATGATTGCTTTCATTCTGTGTGCAGACGAGGTCTCCCCAGAATGCCAGGGCCCCTGAGGTCAGGCACCAGCCATAGTATTTTCCCAGAGAGGCATGGGTGTGTATGTACACTGGGAAATCTGGGCAAGAGAGAAGCCAGTTACCACATTTTAGTACTTTAACAGAAAGGTCTAGACCAGCCCCACTCCTCGCTGAGTTCAATCCTTGTCCACATCAGAACAGGGCAACCAAGAAGGCCCTGCCAGGGAGGGCTAGTTTTTTAGGAAGAAATACAGAGCCACAAGTAGAGGGTGGTAGAAAGAGGGCTGGAAGCTATTCCACAAGGGAGGGCAGCGGGCAGAGCCAGGGCACAGACTGACTCACAGTCTGGTTGCTTGGATGTGACTCAGCCCCAGGCATAGCTACTCTCACCTCCCTGTGAGTCCATCTTCCTAGAGCCTCAGAAGTCCCTGGACTATCTCCCGGCTTCAAACCTGTGTTTGTCCCCCCTTGCCAGCACCAGGGAGAATGAGGCCAACTGTGAAGACTATCTCTGTAGGGTGGGACATCCCAGCCTCGTCAACAGCTGCTGTCCAGCAAGGGTCACCTTCTAGGAAGGGTGCCTTCAGGGTGCTAGTAAAATAGGCTTTAACCTGGAAGGTACACGGAGGAAATGAAGTACTTGCACTGGAGAAAGGGTGGGGGAAGGCTGGTGTAGTTCAAGACGGGGAGAGAGTGTTGGTGGCAGGTCATTCTAGACATTGTGAACTGGATTACAAGTATGAGAAAATTTGACTCTGCCACGGGACTGGCCCAGAAGAAATGGACACAGCTGCCTGTCAGGTGGCACCCACCAGTCAGTGAAAGAGCTACAAGTAGCTCCGGAGTCACTATTCAGTATACACTGGGTCGGGCACACACACGCATGCACATACACACACACACACGCACACACTGGAATGGGCACACACACACATACACGCGCACACACACACACACACACACACACACACACACACACACACACACCCTTCACGCACAGGTTTGCTAACAGGCAGCAACACCCACAATAAACCCAAGAACAAATTTCCTCAATTCCCAAGTGCTCAGAAAGAAGTTTGAATGGGTTAGTCTTGGGGCATCCATGACACATTGAAAGGGGAGGAAGTGCATAGATAGTTCTGAGTTGTCTGGAAGGTCCTTAGCACCAAGTCAGCGGCATAGAGAGGCATAGAGTCCTGGGTGCTGCTGAGAGGGTCCCAGTGAAGCTGTAGGTAGAGGGGAGCAAGCTCTGAGCCACCTCCACTGCCTGCAGCTGGGTTGAGCAGAAGTGTGTGGTGAGGCTGACAGAGACACAGACACTGCAAGGGACTAAGAGGATGAAAAACAAGGTCCCAAAGATGACCGTTGGATCAGGCAGTGGACAGTCCCTAGGGACTTGATGAATGCCAGGGAAGGCAGCGGCTCCACAGTGTGCAGTCACTCTGGACATTTGGGATGTAGTGAAGAGTAGGGGCGTGCAGCTGCAGCTGGAAGCTCAAGGAAAAAGAGGTTTTTGTTTTCCTGTGCCAGGAATGGAACATTACACTCAGCAGGCAAGCACTGTGCCTCTGGCCGAGCCACACCCTCATCCTCCAAGAAGGGAACTTTAAGGTCGATTTTTCCTGCTAATGGGCATGACTCCAGAGGAAGAGCAGCAACATGGCAGGAGAAAGGATAAGAAAAGATGCACGGAAGAGCTGGAGAGATCTTCCCACAGGAGCAAGGACCTTGGGAAGATATTTAATTACAGTTTATGTTTGAAAGAAGTTAGTCCATTCAGGTTTGCTGGGGTGGGAAATGCCTGGGTGGTTTGTGTTGGGAGGCAGGGTGGAGAAGGGCAAGAGAAGTTGTCTTCAACAGCAAGATGCCTGGAGTTAGTGTGAGCAATTCAAACTCCCCATCCTGTTCTAATCAGAATTTCACATGGCATCTTTAGATGTTCTGTAACAGATCACAAACAGATTGGGCTGTTTACTACTATCTGGGTCACACTGATTAAAACACAGAAGCCCGAGCTCTCTATAATCCGTGAGATGAAAGCAAGCAGCAGACAGCAGCAAGAACATGAAGGAATGTTTCGTCAAAGTGACCTCAAAATCGCAGGGTTTTTAGAAAGAGTACAGTCGATGTCCTGGACAGATTTACAAAGGAGGGCCAGCCACCTGTCCCCCTGTAGGTGACACCTGAAGTAGCCGGTACAGATCTACTCCACTGTAGAAGAAAGCGGCTCCCTGGGGAATACAAGTGATAACTGTGTATGAGCTTCTGTTAGACCACGTCTTCTGTGGACACAGTTGCTGTGTATCAGCTCTGAAAACAATTTACTTACTAATGGGGAAATGGATCTTATCATTATTTGCGTTTTTATAACTGTATTTCTTGTAAATCAAGAAAGAGATACATGAGGAAATCAAAACTATGCAGAACTATGTTCTTTTACCTGATTCTTAAGTGCTCACAAGTAAAGCAGGGGCAGGTAGACACTGGCCACACAAAAACATGGGAATTTCAAACCCTTGAGTTTGAAGAGACAGAGACAGTGCTGGGGACGGAGTAACCTTCTTCCACATGCATTTTCTTCAGCATCTTCATGTTGCCAAGACTCCTGTCAATTCCCAGGCTCTTTTCAGAACTCTTTAACCATTTATTGTCTTCAGAACACTG
This sequence comes from Microtus pennsylvanicus, assembly GCF_037038515.1. Lineage (NCBI taxonomy): Eukaryota > Metazoa > Chordata > Mammalia > Rodentia > Cricetidae > Microtus > Microtus pennsylvanicus. The sequence continues at coordinate 80,172,834 of NC_134590.1, forward strand.
GTGATGTCCTTAGCCTGCCTGGGTCACAGAGTGTTGTGGGAGACTGTTGGTTCGTTCCTGGCTACTCAGACTCGAAATAACCACTCAGAAACTGTATTAATTAAATCACTGCTTGGCCAGTTAGTTAAGCTATTGCTAGCTAGCCCTTACATCTAGAATTAATTCATTTCCATTATTTTATATTTTACCTACCAGCAAGGTTCCAGCTGTCAGCTAGTGCCTTTCCCCTCTGGCAGCTACATGGCATCCCCTGACTCTGCCTTCATTCTCCCAGCATTCGTTTTAGCTTTCCCCACCTACTTCTATTCTGTCCTGCCAGGTACAAGACAGTTTCTTTATTCATTAACCAATAAAAGCGACACATACACAGAAGGACCTCCCACACCATTTCCCCTTTTCTGTTTGAAATAAAAAGGAAGGTTTTGACTTTAACAAAGTAAAATTACATATAACAAAACAGGTATCAAGCAAGAGTTATAGTTACAATATTTATATCTACTTTATCTTTTATTATAACTAAGGAAAACTGTAACTATAAATTCTTCAACTCCATCAAAGACTCCAGAAGGATATAATATTACATAAGTAAACAGAAAGTGAATTTTAAGCAACTTCCAAAACTCTAGACTTGAGAGGGACATCTCACTGCCTGGACAGTCACACAAAGTTCTTCTGTAACATGGTGGCATCCATCTTCAGCCTACAGGCCCATAGTATCCAGCAGACTTTTCCACAAAGCAGGAAATTTCAAAGACAGTTCCACCTATATTGGCAGTTTGTCAGTCACTTTCTTCTGTGACCTGCAGAACATCTGGCAGACTCTTTTATAAAGCAGGAATCACGAAGGACCATCTCACCTTTAGGCAAGTTCAGCAGTCATTTTTCTGTGGGTCCTGCATGTCCAGTTCACCAAACAGTCCAGGCAAAAGCAGTTTCATGCCCAAATGGCTAACAAAATCCATAAGAAGCCTCTTTAATGCCCATCATCCTCTTGAAGTAATTGGTGCTACCAGGAGCAGATGTATCTCAGTATCATGAAAAGTCCTCAGTTCTTGAAACATTTAAAATGTCATATTCTGTAGGTCTCTGAAAGATTTGAAAAATACCTATCTAACTGAAATATATCTTTGTATATCTAGAAAATCTAACTAATATGACTACAAACTTGACTATTATAGATGAATATTAACCTATATTTATTTATTAATTATACATTGCATTTTTAAATGAGCTGCACAAATACAATACCTTAATCAAGAGCAGAAATATACTTATAACAAAATTGAGCTAAAATTTGTATCAATAGACCAAGATCCATACCAATGCAAAGTATTCATCTCTATAATATATTCCCCTTTAAATGTAAAGAAACATTTATAAACAATAATTTAGGGAATTTGGGTGTAGTTCTCTTCAAACTGCTTCCTGCTTTTCATTGGGCAAAGTAATTTTTGGGGGATGTTTATGGCGACCTTTTGAGGGTCTTAGTCCATCACACCACATTAATCTGGAAGGATTTTACAGATTCTCATCCTCTGTGGAAACAAAAGAAGAGCCTCTTTTTCAGAGCAACAAATCCTTAGACCCAAATTTTGAAATCAAGATACCTTTACAATATATATGTTGGTTTAACTTAGCAGCCCATACAATGAAATGTCTCTCTTTACTTAGCTCCTTCACAGTTAAAAATTTCAAAGAAAATACAACAATATATACAATCCAGACTCTCTGTGTATTTTCCATCTTTACATGGCTTAATCTATTTACATTTTCTTACTCTATTACTTTTTCTGCAAGTTTATTATCTGATGGAGGAAGGTCATTGGTTAAATAAAAAGAAACTGCTCGGTCCTCATTGGTTAGAAGATAGGTGGGAGGAGTAAACAGAATAGAACGCTGGGAGGAAGAGGAAGTGAGCTCAGACTCCACAGCTCTCCTCTCGGGAGCAGACGCCTCAGAGACGCCATGCCCCAGCTCTGACTCAGGATGGAGTTAGGCTAGAATCTTCCCGGTAAGACCGGTGCTCACAGATTATTAGAGATGGGTTGATCGGGATATCAGAATTAGCCAGTAAGGGCTAGAGCTAAAGGGCCAAGCAGTGTTTAAATGAATACAATTTGTGTGTTGTTATTTCGGGGCATAAGCTAGCCGAGCAGGCGGCTGGGGTGTTGGGGACGCAGCCCCACCGCCCACATTACTACAATTATCTTTACTGTTTTAATCTATGTCTGTCTGTACTCTTTTATATTTTCTGTCTCTTTACTCTTTTTCTTTTCTCTCCCAAGCCTATGTACATTTTTTAAACACACTTTTTTTTAAATGCCAAGCAGGCATGACTTGGGCAAACATGGCCCTGCCTGCTTACTCTGCCCAGTCCAACATGGGGCAGCAGGTTCGCTGCCTCCAAGAGTCATGCACATTGCCCTATTTTATGCACACAGTGGTCTATGCTGCCATTAAATAAATTGTAGCACTCTGCTCACAAACCCCCTTTAAATTCTTGGCCTCCTGAAAGACAGAGTTCGTGCTGGCAGCATGAACCAGGAAACTACTGGTTTGAAACTGTTTTTTTTTTCTGCTACTGCTGAATCAGGAAGACTTCTCTTAAGGGAGCTGAGGCACACTGCCAACCCCTCCCCTCCAAAAAAATGCAAATAAATTTTGTGGGGTGTGTGTGTGTGTGTGTGTGTGTGTGTGTGTGTGTGTGTAGAATTCCTTTCTAAGCTTTCTCAGGTTTTACATGGATTTAGCCAGACCCACATTGGTTTGTCAATCTGTTGTAGGAGGCCACTCATTCGTTCCTGGCTACCCTGACTCGAAATAACCACTTAAAACTAAATCACCACTTGACCAATTAAATCACCACTTGACCAATCACTTAATCATATTGCTAGCTAGCTCTTCCATCTAGAATTAACCCATTCCTTTCTTTATTCGTTAACCAATAAAAGCAGCACATATACAGAGGGACTTCCCACACCAACAGAGGGGCCTTTCTCTTCAGTTTCCTCTCTTAAGCTTCCCAGTAATTTCCACGTCTCTGAAGAAAATCCATTCTGGTAGAACAGAACATAAAACTGTATTCACTGCAGCTTGGGTTAGCGATAAAACACGGTCCGGCAGGGTGCCCCGCAAGTGCTGTTTATTTTAGCCTCACAGTCTCCAAGTCCAAAATTCAAAGTAGAAGGTGACCCTGAGAAGATGGTGACTGAGTGTTCTGTTCACCCCACTGCTTTTCCCGGGGTATGCTGTGGCCTCAGGGAGTACGCATACCATTAGTGTACCCAGACATAGGGTTCACAGTGTCATTTCAGGGCCCCTGGGGAGAGTGGGAATGAGTGGGGATGTTTGGGAGGGGCTCGGGTGGAGTCCAGGAGTTGAAAATGTGCCAGCCAGCTCTGAGGGTGGTGACTCACTGGGAAACTACGTTAGAGGAGAACGAGGCCCCAGCCAAGAGTGGGATGAGGAGGAGCTGCCTCTGATACTCTGTAACGCTGAAGCGATACAGTGGCTCAGTCAGCCTTTCTGCCCGGGTGCATTGTGGTCTCTGACCTTAGGCCTATAGGCTGGCTCTAAACCTGAATTGGGGAGGGAGCTGCCGTGATGGCTATCCTCCCACTCTCTTACCCATCTTTTCAACCACAGTGGAGGGAGCAAAGGAAATCAACAGCTATCTGAGGGGACCTGCTGACCACAAACCCGAAGAGCTGCGCTTGTGGCTTAGAATAGCGTCCCAAAGGATGCGCGTAATCCCGAGCATGCAGAAGTTTGTCTGTGGTTGAATGTGGGACAGATTAGTCTGCCATGTGTTTCTAGTAAACACTGATACTCTTTCCCTGGGATTATTATTAGACCAAAGATGCCACAGGAAGAGAGACTCAGCAAGCCCACGGCCTCAGATCCATGCCTGTGGGCTGGTCTGTGGGCTCTCCAGACCCTGCCAGCCTCGAGAAGCCTGACCGCTTCTGCCTGTGGACTCTGAGGGTACCTGAGTAAGACACTGCCTTCGCGCTGTGGCGACCCTGCTCAGCAGTCCCTTGCAGAGAGCTGGATGGCTTCTAGCTCAAGCATAGCCCTATTTTAGTATCATTAGGAAGCCTTATTGCTAGACAGGAGACAGGCAGAAAGAATGCCACACTGATCTATGCAGGATTCCAGGCCAGTCAGGAGTACATAGCAAAGCTCTGGAAAAAAAATCACATTGACAACAAATTACTAAATATTAATACTTGACAGAGGAGTGGGAATACGGGTGAGGGAATGTGTTCCACAGTTATCTTTGCATATAATTTTGAGTTTAAAACCATGTGTTGATGTGGGATGTCCTTCTGTATGCTGTGGATATGCCTTACTACCGTTGGTTAATAAAGAAGCTGATTTGGCCAATAGTCAGGCAGAATAGAGCTAGGTGGGGAATCCAAGAAGAGATAGAGGGAGAATGAGGGCCGAGGCAGGAAGATGCCAGCAGTCTCCGGGGAAGCAAGATGTGAGGTAACAAGCCATGAGCCTTGTGGTACAATGTAGAATAATAGAAATGGCTTAATTTAAGTTGTAAGAGCTAGTTAATAATAAGCCTGAACTAATAGGCAAGACAGTTTGTAATTAATATTAAGCCTCAGAGTGGTTATTCAGGAACTGGCAGGAGGGAGAGAAACCTCTAGTTACAATGTGTTCATATTATGTGTGTATGGGTGTGCATATACATACACACATTACAAAAAAACTTATTTCAAAATGATACTCTTGACCAAGAACTTCCAAACAGTCACCAGACTTACAGTATTCACATCACGAGTTCTGCAGGTTATGTCCTGGTCTGTAGCTGTAGGCAGTTTCTTCCCAAAGGCCAGGGACTCCCTGTCAGACACCAAGACTAGGGTAATGTTATCTTCAGTCTCCAATAATCTCATTACCTGTGGGCAAGGTGACGTGGAGTGAGGTTTATTGCCCTGCGATCCTTGAAAGGCACGAGTGAGGCCAGAGGGCCTTTGTAGAACGGAGCTGGAATCTACAAGGGTCACTAATGTCCCTGAAGTGGGTGCAGCTCACACGCAGCTGACCCCCATGCAGCACCAGCGCTGTGGACAATGAAAAGCTGAACCCCATGGTTTTAACAAGCAGTTTTTTCTAACGCATCCCAAAAAATGAAAATGGAAGAATGTGTTAAAGCTGACATTATTTTAGGTTCCAATGTTTGATTTATCCCCAAATTCAATTTATTGTAACTTTGATAGCGTTTGTGTTAACTAAATATGTAGGGTTGTCGCATATCAGGAGATAGCAACTGTTAACCGTTAAGAACTGTTAAGGGTCTGGCGTTCCCTTAAGTTTTGCTCTGCCCTGGCTGTGAGCTACCTCCTGGGGATGGCACTTGTCACACTCCTGTCTTCATTCAGGTCCTCCCAGACATGGCAGTACTTGCTTCTGCATCGCTCTCCTTATCAGAGCTCTAATCCCGGGGCCGGCTTCAGGAATGTCCTGTTCACACAGGCAAAGCTGTGTGGAGACTGGCCGGCCACTGTGCTCCAGCCTTTGGCTAGAGGAAATGTACCTCACACTTCTCTGAATCTCCGGGATCCCTCGAGGCCTTTGCCCTCTTCTGAGGCCTCTGCCTCACCCGGTGAGCACAGGGAGCCTTTTCCTGAGGTGACCAAGTGAGAAAAAGGACAACTTGCCTCAACCCTCCCCACCCCTTCTCACTTCTCCCCGCCCGTTTTCCAGAGGCCCTGGGGGAGAAGGAACATTCTAGGGCACTCTCATTTCTTCAGCTGCGTCTCTGCCAGATGGACCCAGTTTACAGCGGGAGAGAGGGGTGGGCAGTTGTTTCCTTCTAAGAGGCATGAATATGACTTTCCGCACGCTGACTCATGGGACTGCTGGTGTCCTGGACTTTGGCACATGGTTCTGTCTCTTGCTGACTTGGGGATGGAGTGGGGGAAGCTGCTTTGATGTAGCCATATAATTTCTTCCATGACTGGGTCACGTCACATAAGGACAGTGATTTTCTTCTCCAGTCTGGGCACACACTGAAGTGACCTCCTCCAGCCTCCTGCAGCCTGAGGATTCATCTGGTAATGATTGAAGTAGTTTGGGCTGAGCTGCAGTGTGAGGTGGCCTGTCTCAGTGTGCAGAACCAGATGAAAACGTTTGTGGGCATTCCAGCTCACCCAGGCACCTCTGACGGTCTTTTTAACATCACCCAGCTATATCAGGGACATTTGTCTGAGGCAGTCTTTCCCTTTGATGGTTCTGCTTCTTTTCCTCAGCCTGCTGGTTTCCTTGGTTTTTACTTCCTGTTTTCTTTACTGGGTTCCACTCACAGCAAGGCAGCAAAGTCTCGCTGGCTCCCAACCTCACCCCCATATCCAGAGCACGGCAAGCAGCAGGTAAGAGCAGGTCCGAGCAGGTCCAGTCAGATGGGAAGTTAGTTAGGCCATCCACATCTGGGATTTGGAATATTGTAAAATAAAGGAGATTATGTGTAGAACAGTGTTCTGTGTCAGAGTCAAACGATATTTTCTGTTGAATTCCTCGATTAACTTTTGTGTGATAAAATAGCTATAAGTGAGTATACAGGTGAATTCCGACTTAAAAATTCAAAGAGTACAGACATCTACAGCTTAAAAAATGAAGGAGTCCTTCGCCGGCCCCTCCCCTTCCCTTCCTTTCTCAGTGTTAATGATAGCGCCTTCTGGACTTGTTTCTGGCGAGGTGGACAGCTTATCATCTGGTGTGTGGGCACAGCTGTTTGCTGCGGAGCAGAGGAACCACAGGACCATGGTGGCCCTGGGAGGTTATTTTGCTTAGTGAGGCCATAGTGATGACCTTACTGCAAGTACCTTCTGTGATGTTAGCGCAGTGATGAAACTCTCTAAGGGCGCACCCCCATGCGCCCACATAGTGAAACAGCCCATGACTACAGAGTCGAATTGTAAAGACCTGAGTGAATTCTCAGCAGCCTGTCTCCTGCCAATCACAAGTTCTCCTTCATTATCCCCTTCTACGTGACGTCTGATGGGGAAGGAAGATTTCTAAGGAGCCTGAATAGGTGTTCTTATCCCAAGACACACACACACGCACACACACATACACTTGCACATACCTGCCTCATATACATACATAAAAATATAGATGCAATTGTATGCGCTTTTTAACTATGTACTGTTATGGGAAAGAGTCACCTGTGTTCTTGAACTTGCTATGCAGCTGATGCTAGCAGTGACCTTCTGATTCCCCTCACCTCCACTTCACAAATGCTGGGGTAACAGGTTACACCACTATGCATAGTTTATGTGGTATTGGGGATCAAACAAAAACTATGACCTCAGAAGGCCCCAGCCACAACCAGGGACTTTGGAAGAAGGAAGAAATAAAATCAAGGGGCCTGGAGAGATGGCACAGCGGTTAAGAGCACTGGCTGCTCTTCCAGAGGTCCTGAGTTCAATTCCCAGCAACCGTAGGGTGATGCCCAGCCATCTGTAATGAGATCTGGTGCCCTCTTCTGGCGAGTAGTCACACATGCAGACAGAATACTGTAGACATAATAAATAAATAAATCTCAAAAAAAAAAATAGTCAAGATCATTGCTGTCGGGGTCCAACCCCAACATAAATTATTTCTCTGGACCGGTGTGGATGCGTGGGAATAATTGATACACAGTTCACACAGCAATGGAAGGAAGTTTCAGGGTACATTCAAATCCTGACAATCACCTGTGTTTATTCTCAAAACAGCTTTTGTATCCAAAGGTCAACTGAGAGGGAAGTTCATTAGCATTCTGTTTCCAGGGTAGCAGAAATAAAGTCACATCCGCAACTATGGCTGCTCTGTCACTGGCTTGGATTAACACCTCTTTCCAGGTGATCTCCCAAATTACAAAAAAAGGAGCTGAATGATATCATATCCCGACCCTATCATTCAGGGTAGCGATAGCCCGTTTAGAAGGCTATGTGACCACCTCAGGTGCGATCTATGGCTTGAGAGCCTGGCCGCCATACAATGTAGAAATACGTGGCCTGTATTGTCCCACACACTGTTCTCCTGTCTTCTGAAGTGCCTACTTCAGTGATTTCCAAGGATCAGCTCCACCTGCAATTGGGACAGAGAGGTATAAGTGGTCTGGGAAGGGGAAGTTGGGGCAGAGAGGTATAAATGGGTCTGGGAAGGGGGTGATGTGAGACTAGATGGAAAAGACTCATCATGCCCGATGAGCTTCCGCCTCCGGAGATGGGAGGGAGAACAGAAGCCTGAGTTCGAATATCCCAAGCGAGTCCCCGGGCCTCCATCTACACCACAAGTTCCCTGGTGGCATTTGGCAAAGGAGCCAAGCAAAATCTCAGGATGCCATCTCTAAATTGTTTCCAATTCTATTATGGATCAGATGACCTAAGACAGCGCTTGATTAACGCTCCAACTGTCTGCCCTGCGAGGGGGTGAGGGTAACTTTGTTGTGTACAGCAGAGTCAAGGGCACAGCTGTAAAGAGACTAAACCTCCAGCTCAAGCATGGCCTTGTTCTTCCGAGGTGGGCGTCTCAGGGCTCTGACCAAAGACCAGGAAGGCACGCCGATCTCAGGGCAATAGTAGGCAAATGATATTAATATAGTCCATACGAGAGAATGGAGCCACTGAGCAGAGGGAACATGGTAACTGCTGGTAGACCAGGGCTTTCCACCCCTGAGCCGGGATGTGTGCTGGTCAGTCTGCCACCAACTAGATACGCACATGATCTGCAAAACTCGGGTTTCAGTTTATGTAGGTGGCTACTTGGCAAATAGAATATTTTGTCAAGGAAATTGCCCAATACCCTGCCAAGTTAAACCTAACTCATGGAAGTGGTATAAAGCATGACCTCAGAGTTTGCTAGGATCAAACGAAATTCGTGAATTTATTAAGACCTCGGGAAATTGTTTAGGCCAGAAAAAAAAAAAAACAAGCTGTTAGTAACTTAGGTTCTGGTACTGGATTCCATGGTTTTGAATCCTGTCCCTTACTAGTTATGGGATCACGAGTATAAAATAGAGACTCTGTCACCGATCCCACGGACTGCTGTGAGGGTTAAATGATTAAATGCAACACTCGCCCATCCTTAGACCTTTGCCGACGCGTGATCTACAGGATCACCCTCCTCTTCCGTGTTCTCGCACTGTGTACTGAGAATCTGCTTTAAGTGTGGTGTCCACACTGGGATTGGGTGGTCAGCAAACAACAGATACTGCCAGCCGCCATGAACTGAAAAGGAAACATTGACTGACAACCACAGACAGATACATAAGTGTCTGCGCTGGGTTCCAGAGCCCAGGGGAAGCCAGAATGAGTAAAGAGCCAGGAGAAAGCCACAGATGAAGGATGGCCACAGCAGGCCAAGACGCCTGTATATTTGTTCTCCAGGGTTCTTCAGGGTAATGTTTCTGGACTCTGTTCCGTGGATCACGGGCCACACAAAGTGCTCTAAGGGTTCAAGTGAAAGCAGCTGAAGAAATATGCACTCTGTGAATATGTACCCTTGCGAAGAAGACTCACAGTGTGAACCCACAGTATGCACCGTAATTCCAAAGAGTCCAAAATTCCTGCTGTTGAAAACGAAACAAACCCTACCCCCTATCCCAGCCCCCACCCCATCACACCTTCCAGACACATACTGGGTAAATCCGTGTCCACCAGCAATGAGTGACAGGAGAAGGCAGGAGGAATCTCCATGGCACCAGAGATACTGTAGATGGGTCCTGTGTCTGTAGCACCCTGGTAGGAACACTGAGAGAGAGGATGGTCTAGGCTGTTGCAAGCACTCTTGCATGGGGCTGGTGCCGATGCCCAGAGACACCTTGAGAAGGGCTGTAAAGTCTGAGGAAGAAGTGAGAGGCAGTCTAGATAAAGAGTATTTTGAAAACAAAACCCATGGAGCACACTGCTTTCCCTTATTAGAAGGACCTCAGAAAGAGGTTGTCAACTCTCTGGCTTGGCTTGTACCCCTGGGAAGTTACTAAGACCAGGGAGAGCAGTGTCTGCCCAATACCCCAGGCTCCCACACAGGCTCTGCAGAACCTGCAAAGAGTAGTTTGTACTCTTTAGATACTGGGGTCTCTCTCTCTCCCCCTCCCTCTCCCCTTCTCATTTCTTCTCTCCATTACCCTCCCCCTCCCTTCCTCTCCTTATTTGTAGCAGGTATATAAGCATCTGGGACTGCAGGCTGGACACTATGCTCCACAGTCCCACTCCCTCTGACAGACCCTGAAAACCAAGGTGAGAATCTGCACACACACACACACACACACACACACACACACACACACACACACACACACCTGGTGGTTTCTGCATGTTTCCTATTTCCAGTTAAACCCACCAAAGCAAGGCATGGCAGATAGGAGGGCACCCCTTCTGCCTTTAGAGTAGAATCACACTGGCTTAGAGCTAGTAAGAGAAGTGGTGAGGCCTGCTTGGAAGGGTGTCATGTGAGCAGACATGCGACTGCATGTGAACCAGGCACACAGTGTCTGTCATTAAGTGTGCAGAAGATGCTATTCATCCCCGTCCTTGTCGCCCACGTACACAATAAAGCAAATCCTCCGCAGGACTTCCAGTCAACGCTTTGTCTCAATTCCATGACTTTCTTTAAAGAATATGTTTCATGTGTCTGCGTGTTTTGCATGCTGTGTATACGTGCACTACGTGCATGCCCATGGCGTTCAAAAGAGGACATCAGATCCCTTGGAACTAGAGTTACAGAAGGTTGTGAGCCACCATATGGGCACTGGAAACTGAGCCTGGGTCCCCTGCAAGAGCAGCAAGTGCTCTTCCTGATGGAGGAGCATTCTCTCCGCGCCCCCTGAATCAACGTGGGTGACTCTGGTCCCCATAAGCTTGATGCTCCTGAAAGTCACAGGACTCTTGGGCTCCTCCCCTGGGCTCATGATGCCCAACACATTCTCTTGCATGCAGCCCTGTCCTTCAGCAGATTTATTTCATTTTGCTTTCCTCTCTTCAAGTCTCTCAAAGAAAAAAAAACTGGGGAAATCTGTCTGAGGAGACCCTCAAGGGGTCCTGTGGGTCCAAGAGGAGGTTCCTGCCAGGGCTTTCTAGACCCTTGTAGGAGCCTCAAACAGTCCGTTCTGGGTCTCAGAGGATAGTTTACTTTACCCCAGCTAGAAAGAGTATCTGGGTCTGCCCAAGGCCAAAAGATGAATGGCTGCATAGAGCCTGCCGCGTACTGCCTGTTTATAGTCTCGGCACGGTTTAAACACATTGCGTTCGCCAGAGCCCTGGGAGGAGGCTGTCTAATGACAAGGGAGAGGCCTAGAGAGGTTAAGTACCTGTAAGTGGCTAGAACAGGAACTTGGCATTAGCTGCCAGGCTCTAGGGCTCGTGCTTTCTGTACTACTCAGCCTGCTTTCCCAGGAGGACCGCTGGTTCTCCCCAGACATCCCCTTTTGTCTTAGGAGCTAAATGTGCACTGGCCAGCAGCTGCGATTGTGGTACAGGCTACAGCGGAAGTCGCTACTTCTGCACCTGGTATAGGGCAGACAGCATCACGGTGAGCTGGGGTCCTACGTGATGAAGACAAATACATTGAGCACGCTACAGGAGAGCTCCGCGCAGGCCTGTTTCCATACGGGACCTGTGTTCTTTCTGGTTTTGATTGCCACCGTGCAAATGAAAACAGTTCTGATTGGTTGATGTTTTACTCTAGTAGGAGCTGGGATTATAGAGTAGCAATTCTGTACTCAGGGCAGAGGGTAAATTTGATTGGCCATTCTCAGCCACACGGTTTCTCTAGTGTCCCTCACCTCCCTCCCTCACAAATACCGCGAGACTTCCTCATGCCCTGCTGGGTCTTGGCATCGGGGACTTCACTGGCCAGCACCTCTCACCCCACTCTTCACTCATGTCTTCTCTGATACAACTGATTGGATGGGAGCGGGGGGGGGGGGGGTCAAAGAAACAGTCACTCATCTGTCCCGTTAGCGAGACTGACCGAGACCTTCTCTGTGCCTGCCTCCGTGCTGCAGGATATAGATGAAGACATGAGCAAGGGTGTTGGTCTCTGACGGGCAAGTAAGCATTCTGCCTTCTGTTCCAGGTACCAGGGACAGCACGTGCAAAAGAGGCAAGAGCCAGTGTCTCACCTGAGAGACCAGCAGGAGCTGAAGAAGGAGCATCGCAAGTTTGAGGCCAGACCAGCAATGGTTGCTGGTCTTCCCCAGGGATGAGACCCCAGCTGATGATCCAATACCAAATGGTGCAACCTGAAATCCTATATAGACGAACAACAGTTAAAGGGACTGAGCAGGTTGTGTTTACATACTTACGCGCATATATGTGTGACAATAATAAAGAAAAAGAAACTGGATTTGAGAGAGTAAGGGGTTATGGGAAGGGTTGGAGGGAGGGGACATGAGAGAGGTTGGAGGGAGGAAAGAGAAGGGGAAATGACATAATTATATTTTCATTAAAATTTAAGAACCTGTAAGTTGACAAAGTAAATAAGAATAAGCAAAGAGGAAAAGAAAGAATAGGCACAACAGATGACTGAACTAACACGAGTGCCTGGAGGATATTTGAAAATATCTGAAACTTTTTCACCTTCTACAAACCATGAGAGGATATGTGGGTGGAAGCTAAAATTGTGTCAAGTATTCTGCAGTGCGGTAAAGTCCCCAGGGATAAAAATTGTATCTAGCCCGAGATATAAACAAATGCTAAGGTTGGCAAAACCTGGACTTTAACCAACAAATATGAGGACACACTGTAGCCACTGCCAGAGAAACCCCACAGGATAACAGGAACACATTGTGGCCACTGCCAGTGAAACCCCACAGGAGAACAGGAACACACTGTGGCCATTACCAGTGAAACCCCACAGGAGAACAGGAACACACTGTGACCACTACCAGTGAAACCCCACAGGATAACAGGAACACACTGTGACCACTGCCAGTGAAACCCCACAGGAGAACAGGAACACACTGTGGCCACTGCCAGAGAAACCCCACAGGAGAACAGCAACACACTGTGGCCACTGCCAGAGAAACCCCACAGGAGAACAGGAACACACTGTGGCCACTGCCAGTGAAACCCCACAGGAGAACAGGAACACACTGTGGCCACTGCCAGAGAAACCCCACAGGAGAACAGGAACACACTGTGGCCACTGCCAGAGAAACCCCACAGGAGAACAGGAACACACTGTGACCACTGCCAGAGAAACCCCACAGGAGAACAGGAACACACTGTGGCCACTGCCAGTGAAACCCCACAGCATAACAGGAACACACTGTGGCCACTGCCAGTGAAACCCCACAGGAGAACAGGAACACACTGTGGCCACTGCCAGAGAAACCCCACAGGATAACAGGAACACACTGTGGCCACTGCCAGTGAAACCCCACAGCTGAATAGGAACACACCAGTAGCTAGAGAGAACAGCCAATGGTTGAGGACGACTGTGAGAACACACGGGACTTTAGTGGCATGAAGAGAGAGTTCCATTCTAGTTGTAATTCAATAGACTCTTGAATCCCCAGGTACTCATTGAAAATGTATTAAACTGGAGTCATGCCAACCTAAACAATAAACGCCAAAACTAGTCCCAGTAAAGTACCAAGAGGAGACTCGAGAGAACCTTTAAAATCAGACAGTAGGAAAGTCCAATCCAATTTTAACTCATACCTCAAACACAATAAAACGACAGCTTGATATAAGTATTTAGTGAAAGTTTGAAAAACATGGAAAGGGGTGAATTGTTGAAAAATATGTTTTCAGAAGGCATGGGAAGGGGGGATAAGAGAGAAAATGAGGGAGAGTGGATATGATCAAAGTACATTATGAAACTGTCAAAGAATATATTAAAAATTTTAAGTTTGGAAAATGTTACATTTATACATTTTAACCAAACAAGAGAACTTGCATAAATCCACAAAATCAAATACAAACCCAGAAATAACATGGAACTCAAAGCAAAGGACAAATCTTAAATTATAAAAGTATTAGGACAGTGTCTGCTGGCTGGAGAGGTGACCCAGTCAGTGAGGGCACTGACTGTACTTGCAGGGGACTTGGGTTGATACCAAACACCCACTTAGTAGTTCACAACCGCCTGGTACTCTAGTCCCAAGAAACCCAACCCCTTCTTCTGAACCCCACAGAAGGAAAAGGGGGAAGAGAGGAGGAGGGGAGGAAGGAGGGAAAGAGGAGTAAAAACAAGAAAGGAAAGAGACAGAAGCCATATAAGCAGAGGCTGAACACATGAACAGATGGTGATCAGCGTCTCTGTAAGGAAAAAGCAGGTGAGAAGCACTGAGATACCTCAGTCTCTCCCTCTCAGATTAGCAATTGCCTGGGTTTGAAGATGTAGTTGGCTGTGAAGGCGCAGTTAGCATGAAGACGCAGGTGTTCCTGCGCCTTTCCTGTGGACATATCAACCAGCACAGCCACTTGTCACATCCATCACGTAAGAACTTGCAGGCCTCCAGGTCCAGCAAGCCCTTCTCAGACCTTGGCCTGCAAGTGTCCGCGTGCATACGAAGTGACAGACTGCAGAAGGATCCAAAACCGTTTGATCTCATTAATAGAGGACGGGTTGCATAAGCCGGGGACATTCTAGCTCCAAAAAGCCAAAGCAGGCTCTTTGCCTGGGTTTTGGGGGTTTTCAAACTAGGGAGAGCTTTAACATTTTGTAGGGAGGAGGGCTAAGACAGGGTCCCACTCTGTACCCAGTTTGACCTCAAACTTATGGTGATTCTCCTGACCTAGCCTCTTGAATGCTGGGATTACCAAGGCATGAGCTGCCACACCCAGGTTTTAACATTCTAATATAGTTTTTAAAAATCAGAAGGAAAATTCTATTTTCATGATTCATGAGCTTTCTGGAAAATTCTTTCATTGCCCATAAATAAATCTTACTGAAACACTGCCATGTTCCTTTGTTTGCATATTGTCTCTGCCTTCTTATACAAGTGAGTTCAATAGTTTCCACCGAGACTCTAACCTCATGGGTCCTAAAATATTTCCTATCTGACATGTGACAGGGAGAGTTGGCTGGATTAGACTATGTCCACGTGACTGAATGCACAGCTATAGAAAGCAACGGAAGGCTCTTTGGAATTGCCATGGAAACACTCCTAGAATCTATTACTAAATTTTTTTTAAAAAAAGAGCCACTGTAGAAAGCGTAAATCACATATTATTGTGTGAGTGAAAGGGGAAGGATATTTTGCTTTATTGAATATGTATATTTTGCATACATTATAATTATCTGGAAGGCAATGCAAGCAATTAGTTTAACTTGGTTATCTTTTGGGGGGAAGAGAATGGTGAACACACACCAGAGAAGAAATTGAGGGTGTGTATTTGTTTGCATATGTGGCCCTTACTCAAAAGGGTAAGCAAAACTAGGTTTAGTTATTTTTAAACATTAACTGTGCTCATTTTACATGTATGAGCACTCCACCTATACATGTGTGTGTGACACTGAATTTAGGAGAGGGTGTCAGATTCCCACACACCTGGAGTCACAGGTGGTTGTGAGCCATTTGTGGGTGCTGGGAGCCATTCACCAGACCTCGGCCAGCGCATCGAGTGCTCTTAACCACCGAGCCATCTCCAGTCCTATAAAACTAGTTTTTAAACTATGCTGTGGTAGGGTGCAAGGATTTTGATGGCTGCAAGGGGCTGGCTTTGTGAGTTATATTAAGACCAGGCATGTTTGGGAGTCTGATTGGAAAGAAACTTTACACTGGATTCAGAGTGTGTGTGTGTAAAAATTCAATTTGTTAAAAAGAAAATTCTGGAAACAGAAGTGGGTAGGGAAAAGAGGAGGGAGGGGATCAGAGGCTACCTCTGAGGAGAGAACTTGGGAGACAAGGAACCTCCTCCGGTGAGGGGGTGGGGCATTCTTTACTATAAATCTTTTGACTGATTTCTAGTATTTTCTTTTCACACACACACAAAAGATCTTCAGCAAAGCTGCACTGGTGACATGGGACATGGGGAGGGGTAGAGGGGTACACTTATGGGACATGGGGAGGGGTGGAGGAGCACAGTTATGGGACATGGGGAGGGGTGGAGGGGCGCAGTTATGGACATGGGGAGGGGCGCAGTTATGGACATGGGGAGGGTTGGAGGGGTGCAGTTATGGACATGGGGAGGGGCACAGTTATGGACATGGGGAGGGGTGGAGTGGCGCAGTTATGGACATGGGGAGGGGCGCAGTTATGGACATGGGGAGGGGTGGAGGGGCGCAGTTATGGACATGGGGAGGGGTAGAGGGGCGCAGTTATGGGACATGGGGAGGGGTAGAGGGGCGCAGTTATGGACATGGGGAGGGGTGGAGGGGCGCAGTTATGGACATGGGGAGGGGTAGAGGGGCGCAGTTATGGACATGGGGAGGGGTGCAGTTATGGACATGGGGAGGGGTAGAGGGGCGCAGTTATGGGACATGGGGAGGGGTAGAGGGGCGCAGTTATGGACATGGGGAGGGGTGGAGGGGCACAGTTATGGGACATGGGGAGGGGTGGAGGGGCGCAGTTATGGACATGGGGAGGGGTAGAGGGGCGCAGTTATGGGACATGGGGAGGGGTGGAGGGGCGCAGTTATGGACATGGGGAGGGGTGGAGGGGCGCAGTTATGGACATGGGGAGGGGTGGAGGGGCGCAGTTATGGACATGGGGAGGGGCACAGTTATGGACATGGGGAGGGGTGGAGGGGCGCAGTTATGGACATGGGGAGGGGTAGAGGGGCGCAGTTATGGACATGGGGAGGGGCGCAGTTATGGACATGGGGAGGAGCACAGTTATGGACATGGGGAGGCGTGGAGGGGCGCAGTTATGGACATGGGGAGGGGTAGAGGGGCGCAGTTATGGACATGGGGAGGGGCGCAGTTATGGACATGGGGAGGGGTGCAGTTATGGACATGGGGAGGGGTGGAGGGGCGCAGTTTGAAGGACCAAGACTGATAGGAGCACAGTGCAGCCGATCAGCTGGCTTGGAATGAATTTGGCCCTGACTATCCCACGCACCGCCACTCAAGGAACAAAAATGGAGAGGGTTTCTGGCGGTGGGAAGGGAGGGGCCTAGAACCAGACCCAACTTCCAAGGATGGAAAGAAGAGGGTGGAGAAGCCACCTGTCCCTTGGTGACTAGCTTCTGACCCCCAGGCCAGGCCATGACATAAGCTGTCCCTCAGTGACCTCAACAGTGCTCAAGGCAGTTACTATAGCACTGACCTGAGAGCACCCCGGGTGCTGCTGTCAATCTGGCCCTCTGTCCTTTACTACACGGTGACCTCACAGGACAGTTAGAGCTTCTGCACCAGACTGCGAAGCCCAGCCAAGGCCACCAGGCACGCATGCGCAGTCCCTCGCATCGTCTTGCCTCCTCCAACACCCATCTCCACCTCATTGCCATAAAGGCAACTTCCCCACACCCAAACTAGGAATTTGGTTTTTGGAGTGCAGCTCGGACCTCTTCCAATCCATGTTTCCCCTTCTTACTCCTATGTACTGTGCCTGCCTGCACCAACTGCACCCATAAGTTCCCTGGGGGTTTAGAGGTCCCCGCCGCTCTAGCAGCAAGCCAGTCTCTGCTTTGGTCCACTACACAGCCTCGTGGCTTGCATTGGACCTTTTAAAAATAGCTTCCACTCGTGACTGCCCTTTCGCCTGAGAACTTTCGATGTGACTGGGTATATAGGTAAATAGAATAGGCATAAATCAAATGTGCCCTGATAGTAAATCATAAAGAAATTTACTTTAAAAAATGTCTTCGATATGCACATAGTTTTATCATTTATTAAACATTGAAACAAATGCAAACATTAATAAGATGGATATGCTTGTCTGTCCTCACGTGAAGAATCAAATCGCAGCTGGATATTTGGTGCCGAAGTACATGGTGCTTCCTCAACAGTTTCCGGGCTGACTGCTATTTTGATTTTGTATTTTGATTTTATAATCATCAACGCTGAGACTGCCACGTCACATAAACATGTAGTAAAAAATGGCGGAATCATGTTTAGGGCCTTTTCAGAAATTGCTGGAAATTCCATCCTAATCACAGATCAAAACTTAGTGAATGGTTTTTAGAGCAGAACTACTCAAGTCAATAGTTCAAACAACAGTTCTTGGTTGGTTTATTTGTTTTCCTTTTTTTCTGAGACAGGATTTCTCTGTGTAGCCCTGGCTGTCCTGGAACTCACTCTTTTGACCAGGCTGGCTTTGAACTCAAGAGATCCTCCTGCCTCCAGAGTGCTGGGATTAAGTGTAGGCCACCACCACCTCGCTCAAACAACAGTTACAGTTCTTAAAGTCAAACATTCTAACAAAACAATCCCAAATTTACTAACTTGATGCCTGCTGAGGAACGGCAGAAGGAAATACAAAGAGCCTTGTTTCCCATAATTAAACCACCGTGTTTCTATAAGTGCAGAAAGCCCTGTCCACATAATCAAAACATGCAATCATACAATCATAGCATACAATCCCACAGTTTAGGCAGCGTTCACTGGCATTGCATGGTGACGGTGTACACAGCGCAGTGTCTGAGGTGAGTGTTCGGGACCAAGGCTGCAGTGACGTCACTCAACACAGATTGGGCACGTGCAGACAGAAACACCTCTTAGTGGTTTTGTATTTCTTGGTTGCCTAGTTTTTGCTCAAACCCTGCATTCTGTTATGTGGCCGCTTATGGGGTCCTGACCCACAGAAGAAGCTATGGCTGGCCGGGAAGTGGTAAGGCACGCCTTTAATCTCAGCACTCAGGAGGCAGAGGTAGGAGGATCTTTGTGAGTTCAAGACCAACCTGGTCTACAAAGTGAGTTCCAGGAGAGCTAGGGCTGTGGCTTGGCACTCTTTTGCCATAGTTTGGAAGCTGATCATCTGAGACAAAGGTGAGATAAAGATTCTGCACTGCAGTGGGAACAGGGGTTCCCCCAGAAGTTTTCCTGGGATGCACGGACAATAGCTAGATTAGGAGGAGAAAAGACACACGGACTTAGTATTATGTGTGAGGAAATCACCGGGTGTAGTGGCTCGGTAACCCAGTGCAGACCTGTCCCATACATACTGTGTTTTATCCAGAAGGGGAGAAGGGAACTAGACAAGTTGACAATTTGAGAAGCAGAGGGATAGAAAATGATACCTGTTGAATGGATGAATGGACTCAGTGCCCAGACAATAATAAAAATTCTATAGGAAATAGAATTGGCGCAGGGGCAGAACCGTCCAGGTGTGTCCACTTTCTTTAATCTTCCTGTAGGTGTGTGTGCCTTCAGTTCATCAAACCTTAACCCAGCGGCTCTCAACTTGTGGGACTTGACTCCTTTAAAGGGGTTGGACAACCCTTACACAGGCGCCACTTAAGACCATCAGACAACACAGATATTTACAGTATGATTCATAACAGTAGCACATTACAGTTATGAAGTAGCAACAAAAATAATTTTATATCTGGGGTCACCACAACATGAAGAGCTGTATTAAAAGGTTGCGGCATTAAGGAGTTGAGAACCCCTGCCTTAACCAAAGGAAACGGTTTTCTTCTTAGTGGTTTGGTCTTTAAGAAGCCAAGGGAATGTTAAAGTAAAGCCCCTGTCAACAGTTTTTGGTTGCAGCAGCCTTTAATTTAACAAGCAGCATAACAGGGCTAACTGCTTAGGGAAGATACATTCTGACCCCAGCAGAGTCCTGTGAGGGCCAACTTCTGGTGTCACAGACAGCTGGCTTCTCATTGTGTCCTTGGTGGAAGAGGTTAGGAGCCTCCCATCACTCCTGCCCCCCAACTCTACAGAGTCCAGCCTCTCACACCACAGCAACCCCATAGATACGGAGGGGAGCAAGGGAAGGCTGGAGCCTTCATATTCACCGTCACTGCCAAGGGAAATCCCATTGACCGGAAGCTGTCTTTTGTCTGACGGGCATCTTGAATACCAAAGGGACAGTGACAGTGAAGATTACAATACAGTGGGCTTCATTTTAAGGAGACATAAACCTCAGCATAAGCACGGAGACCCGCGGGTGTCAATCACGTTTTCTGCACACAGAAAATGCTATTCACCAGCCTTCAGGTGTGAATTCCGTTCAAGCAGGAATTGCTTCAGGGCCTAACAGCACCAGGACCGTGCTCTCGGGGCTGAGAGATTAAAATAGCTATAATCTTTTAAACTGTGCGAGGGATTGAACTGGAGACAATGGGCTCCTGTATTCTCCAGAAGGGCAAAGCCTAGAATGAAATGGCCTGAGGTCAGATTCTGCGGCCAGGAACAGAAGTCTTGGCTGCTCTCAGAGGGATTTGTCCTTTTTCTTTTCTTTTCCCTACCACCTCCTAAGAAGGGTTTTTTTTCTTCCTTTCTTTATGCACCTCAGGGTGTGGCAGGGAAGTTGAAAAGGATGTTTATTCTAACTTTATTTATTGCTGGTACAGGACTTGGGGGTTCTCTGCATCAGGTCTGGGAACTGCCTTCCACAATCACATCCGGAAGGGGCCTGGGCTGGCAGTAAAGGCAGAGGCTCCTGACCCGAGCTGAGACATGATGGGTTATTTTACGTCAACTCGACACAAGTTAGAGTCATCTGAGAGGAGGGAACCTCAACGAAGAAAATGCCTCCATAAGATCAGGCCGTACACAGCCTGTATGACATCTTCTTAATTAGTAATCGATGGGGAGGGCCCAGGCCATGGTGGGTGGGGCCGTCCCTGGGCTGGTGGTCCTAGGTTCTATAAGAAAGCAGGCTCAGCAAGCCATAGGAGCAAGCCAGGGAACAGCCACCCTCCGTGGCCTCTGCATCAGCTCCTGTCTCTGGGTTCCTGCCCTGTTTGAGTTCCTGTCCTGATTTCCTTTCACAGGAACAGTAATATAGAAGAGTAAGCTAAATAAACCCTTCCCTCCCCCAGTTGCTTTGGCCATGGGTTTTTATCATAGCAATAATAACTTTAGGACAGATAGGAAGTCGCTTTGTGCTTGTGGGATGGATTGAGATAGCACCTGAAGCCTCTAGTAAGGATAGTGCATTGCTGGGAAACCGAGCCTCACCCCAAAGCGAGCGGTGTTTAAACTGGATTAATAACGCGAGGGTCTAGCGCCACCTAGCGTCTTCTTGGATCTTGTCGTGAATAGGGCGCACTTTCTCTTTTCTCTGTGAAACTATCTCTAACCTCCAGTGAGCCTGAAGTGAAGGAAATACTTTCTTTTTTTTCCTTCCTTACGGGGCTGTCCTTCTGCCCACGACGAGAGACTAGAATTTGGTGGGAGATGCTGGGAAGCCACAGTCCTAATGTGTCTCAGACAAGATTGTTGGTGGAGGGGAAAGGAAGCAGGAATGACTCATACGTAATATTTAGAGCCTTAGTCTCAAAAGACTGGCTCACTCCAAGAAAAAAAAAACTTGGCTCTATTTTATAGTCCCTGTGTTTTTTCAAACCAGTTTTAAGAGCTCTCAGAACCAGTACAAGGGCTGTTCACAGAATCCTTCAACCTGCTTGTCACTGACCCACCAAATCTTGCCCATCAGTCCCTCTTTTGTGCCCTCACACCCTGACTACCCTCTAACTTTCTGCTAATTAGAGTCAGTATGTGCTGCTCGTTCTCATTAAAATATTTATCATTCAGGGAAACAGCTGAGTGTCTATTAGTATCCCCATTTCACACCAATCCTCGGAGGCACATGGCTGCCCCAGGTCCCTAGTGCTAGTATTATGGGATGCACCACCGCACCGCACCACACTGCTCTGCACCGCACCACACCGCATCACACCGCGCCGCACGGCACCACACCACACCGCGCCACACCACACCACACTGCGCTGCACCGCACCACACCACACCGCGCCACACCACACCACACCACACCACACTGTATCGCACCACACCGCGCCACACCACACCACACCACACCACACTGTATCGCACCACACCGCACCGCGCCACACCGCACCGCACCACACCACACTGCATCGCACCACATCGCACCACACCACACTGCATCGCACCACACCGCACCACACCGCGCCGCACGGCACCACACCACACCGCGCCACACCACACCACACCACACCACACTGTATCGCACCACACCGCACCACACCACACCACACCACACTGCGCTGCACCGCACACAGCTTTCCAAGAGGCTCGCAACCCCTTCGCGCCCTCTTCCCACCTTACTTTAAGCGCCATTTGTTTTTATTTTCTGGGTGTGAGTGTTTGGCTGCACAGATCTGGGCGGATCTGTGTACCAGGTGCATGCCTGGTGCCTTCAGAAGCCAGAACAGAGTGTTGAAACCTGTACAATGGAATTGGAGAAGCAGACAGCTCTTGAGTCACAATGTGTGTGCTGGGAACTCCTCTTAACCACTGAACGATTGATCCAGTCCCTGCAGGAGGAGTTTGAAGAGGTAAACACCTTGTACTTCACTTCCTGCCCTGGGCCCATCACTGTGACCCTCAAAGGTGGACTCTGGCTGTATAAACATCTATCTTCCTCAGGGCATCTGTCCCGCCAGGAGCCCTCAACACAGACACTCCCTCAGTCTGTTCTCCTCCAGGCTTGGAAACCACCCAGCGGAATACCCAGGGCACCGAGCAGATATGCAGTGTCAGGAGAATGGAGTTGTCTCTGCCTCCTGCACTTTGGCTTTCTGCAATGGAAAGCTAGGAAAATTCCCTGCCGGCTCCTCCCTTCCGTTCCCTTCCCTCCTGACTCGGTTCACCATGCTCCTTCACAGGGACACTTCTCCAGAGGAAGGTTAAGTGAGGCCGCTCTCTGGGTTCCCTCCTGGCACAAACTGTTACTTAAGCATCAGGATTCTGAAATGAGGTTTGAGTGGGGTAACAAGCTGCAAGGCCCAACCTTGGCTTCCAGCAATGATGCAAGATCTCAGGCCACTTGCAGCCCCAGGGGTGGTCTGTGGACACACAGGAGGAACACGGAGTGGGGGGGCAGGACCTGGTCTCCAGTCGCCTCTGCTCCTCTCCTGATATGTTGCTTGCTGTCTCACAGCCTCAGTTTCCCCTTACCTTCCCGCTAACACAGTAGCGGCTCCCTTTCCAGCTTTAGTTTTGCCTTCTCTGGTTTTAGGTAACCCATGGTCAACTGAGAGTTGAGAATATTTTAATTTTCTTTTAAAACACTTTGATTAAATTATAATAACATCTCTTCCCCTTTCCTTTCTTCCCTCCAACTCCTTCCAGGTCCCCTGACTCTCAAATTGACAGACTCTTCTTCCCCAATTATTATTGTTATATATATGTTTATATGTGCATATGTGTGTATATGCTTATATTTACAAACATATAAATGCAGTCTGCTGAGACTGTTTTGTTTTGTTGTTTATGAGCATATGGTTTTAGGGCTGACTACTTTATATCATACAACCAATTGGGGGGCTCATCCCTCTCGCTACACAGTAGAGAGAAAGAACTGCCTGTAGTTCTTTGTTCACGGGTCTGAACCTGTGAGATGACCCCTTCCAGGTTGGCATATCTATTGACATTGCCATTGTGGACTTGAAAATATTGAATGGAAAATTCTAGAAACAAACAACCTTAAGTTTTAAACAGCTATTATTATAATATATTGTTAGAGTTGTCCTATTTTATGGTGAGTTGTTATTGATTTATTATTATACTTAATATTTCTATATTAATATATTGTATTTCCACACGGTTTGGCCCTGTTTACTATTCCGTTAGCCCGCCGGGGGGCCTTGGGATGTCTTCTCCGCAGAGAGGACTGCTGCAGGTAAGGAACGCTCTGCGGAGCCTTTCCTCTGGGTGCAGGGTCTGTGAAGGGACAGAGTAGACACTGCAGAGTCTCTCACTTTGCCCTTTCCTTGCCTTCTCCCCTTCCTACAACAAAGTCTGTCTCCTTCTGCAAAGTGGACCCTAAGACACAATACGCGCGCGCGCGTGCACACACCCCCCCCCCAAAGCACACAAACCCAACCTCCACACACACCCTCCAGGCCCCACAGACCACACACATATACCTCACACACTCTGTAATGCCTACCTCCATTCCCCATCCCATACAGCATACACATCGCACTTCTACCCACCAACCCCCACACACCCCACCCCCACCCCCACCCCCACACGGTTTCCCATCCTTGGGGAACCAGTGCTGTTTATTTTCTGGAGTTAACTCGGAAGACAGCTTTTTCCAATAAAAGCCGGGTGGCCAGGACTGCATGCACGTCCTTTATCGGAAGCAGGAAAGGCAGAAGCAGGAAGCACTATTCAGCATCTAGATTTGCAGAAGGAAGGGTCCCGGAGGCTATTTCCTGTGTCACTGGAAGGACACAGAGGGGAATTGTCCCTGACAGCGCAGCAAGGCCAATGCAGCCACAGGACAGCAATTTAGTTCGGCCTTCGGGGGAGGCACTGGGCACAGACGCCGTTTTGACAGCCTTCACTCCAGAGACACCGGCTTTGAAAGTCTCTTGATTTCTTCACAGGCTTTTCTAATTTAAGATGCCTCCACCAGCTTGGCAAATGCGGAGCCTCTCCACCAGAGCAGAAATAGCTTGGAGAGGCTGCAGAGGAACAAAGGCCTCACTAGGATCAATCACTTATTCTGAGTGCACATGGCCAAGAATCTTTATTGATGAGCTCATAGACGAATGCGGTGGTAATTAAGAAGATAATGCAAACGACTTGAGTTTAGAAACTCCCTCTGTAGTAGGAATTTACTAAATTAAGTCTGAGATTTTTGAAATCAGGTCTTTAAAAAAAAAGTCTCCTCTATTATAATTACTCTCTCCTCCCTGGCATGCACCCCTTGGTAATGTAATTAGTTTAAAATAAGAACCATGATGCAGTTGGTGGTGCCGCCCACTGGTACGGTGGTAGCACTAGCTCTAGGAGGCTTTGGTCTCCTGTGACCCATCTAGGGAAGCGGGAGGAGACGGGAGGGGAGGGGAGGGGAGGGGAGGGGAGGGGAGGGGAGGGGAGGGGAGGGGTCATCAAGGCCAGTTAGAGGAGGTGTGGCTGTGTTGCCAAGCGCACACTGGACCAAGTTCGGCCTTCCAGGCAGTCAATTCGCTTCTGTTCTGTTTCTTTCAGACCCGACACAAATTAGCTGCCTTTCTAAAGAAGAAGTGATGGCCACTTCACTGCTCCAAACAGAAACTGGACAAGAGCCAAAGGCACTGGGGAAAATGAGAAACTCATCTCTCTGTCTCAGAGGTCAGAGACACAAACTAGACAGCCTGGGAGCCCAGCCCCTGTCTTCGGTGCTGCAGCCATTGGGGGCTTCAACTCTCCTGATCTGCCCCAGCAGAGGGCAATGCCCACCCACCTCAGCCTGCCCAGAGCCCAGACTGAGACAACTGTACCAGGAGCTCCAGACAACAAGCAAGCAAACAAAAGACAACCCAGCAGCAGCAACAACAGTTAAAAACAAAATGCTCTCTGGAGGGTCTTGCCACCCTTTAAACGTGCATACACCTGAGCGGGGCCATGGCAGCCCACGCCTTAAATCCCAGCACTCGGTAGGCAGAGGTAGGTGAATCCCTGTGAGTTCGAGGTCAGCCTGGTCTACAGAGAGAGTTCCAGGACACCTAGAGTGTTACACAGAGAAACCCTGACTCAGAACACCAAAAGTAAAAAAAAAAAAAAAATATGTACGCCTGTTTTTGCGTCACCAGCTCCTCTCACTGGTGTTGGTAACCTTAAGAAATGCTTAACGGCCAAATGTCTGATGTCAGAGGCGAGCTGCAGGGTTGTTTCTGGAGGCTCCATTAGATAATGAGATAAATACAGGCCCTGGCAATCCTCTCAGGATAAGCCCTGACTTGCTGATCCGGGTTCCCATCGCGGTTGGTGCCGAGTCAACGTTAGTGAAGTGAATGAATTAATGACTCCTGTCCAAAACTTCTGGGCCCTTCTTAGTGGAATGGGAAAATGCTCTACTTCCGGGTCTTGAACTGAGGATCCTGTGGCCAGATGCCAACCTATGGCTGCTGGGTCCACTCAGCCAGCCCTGCACACTGTCTGTAGGAAACATGTCATCAAGCACTCAGTTGGCACAGTGTTCCTGGCCAGGACCATGTTTGACCGTTCCACTTCACCTTCATGCACAACACCCGCAGCCGGCACCCACCGAATATCAGCTGAGTGACTCTGACCATAGCCAGTCAACGTCCAGCTTAAATATTACCACACCAGCAAAACGACCCCCCCCCACATCAAACACTGCATCTTGCCCCACCACCTCTTATGGCTACCCTCTCTGTGCTACCCATAGGCTTCATCTTCCCAAGCCTTCTCCTGATGGCGTTTACCCACACCCGGCCACACTTCCACTCAACCCTCTATTCCTTGTGATCCCACTCAGGCTTCACGGTCAGTGGAAATACCACTTTACCTCACAGCCCAGAGTCACACTGTCTCTCCAGCCTGCCACAGCAGAAGGCCCCATGGACCTGAATGCCGTATTCTTTAGGTTCCAGCATGTACGTTTTCTCCTCTTCACTGGTAGAACTCCTTGAAGACAGCAAGTCGCTCTCCGGCTTCTCACACAGCTCATGGGATCTGTTTCAACATGACTTTATAACTTGAGGGAGCTAAAGATGCGCTATTGGTTTGAACAGGCTCCGTTCCACTCCGCAAGACCCTAATAAGCGTCCCAGAGTACTTGGCTCTGCATGCAGTGCTGGGGGTCCAAGAATGGAATAAAACACGGAAACTCACCTGGATTCATGTCGATTTTATATTTCGTGCTCTACTGTCCTTTCAGACACTCAGTTATGCAGACAACTGGATGACCTTCCTCATCTAATCAAGGGAGAGGTTCCTACCGTTAAAACTAAATGCCAGTGCTCACCTTGATTTAGTGTCTCTGAGACTTGGAAGGAAGTGTCCTTTTCAGGGATAAGCTACATGATATAATTCATTGAGACCATGTGAGAAGCAGATGAAAGAGAGGGCAGGCCTTTTAAAAATGTCAATTATTAAACTACAGGACCGCTCTGAGAATGTGCACTGGGTAGAGAGAGTCTCCAAGACCCCCAGCCCATCCTCTACATGGTCTTCCTGGGTCACACGCCCACGTCCTCCCCCACCCCCAGTCCCGACGGTCTGTTATGGTTCACTAACACAAGCTACCTTTGGGAATTGGTCAACAGTGACTCACAGCACTGAGAGAAACTATGGGAACTGGTCATAGCTGGTCTCTGACATGTTAGGACCCCTCTGTCCGTCTGCTCATCACTCGGCACAGCTGTGCACCTTAACCCGCCTCCCACACCCACATCGGGATTAAAGTCATCTTGGCCAGCCCTATCCAGGTTTCATGACCACTGAGGCCACGTGGAATGGGAGAGGGGCTGTTACCCAAGGAAGGATGGGTGCCTGGCATTTTCACTACAACGGTCGGCAGACACTATGCTGTAATAACAAGCCAGACATTGAGCTGGAGAGCCACACAGAGCCCAGAGCTGACTCTGTCAGCAGGTCCCACGAAAGGCATCTGCCTGCCGTGCAAACGAAAGGGCAACACAAGTTGCTTTTCCCGCTGCTGCCACTTCATTGCTGGCTTTGAGACGTTGAGACCTGCGCTCTGTGAAATACATTCATCATCTACTTAGGACCCGGAAGCCAGTGGATTTCCTCTGGTTGTCTCTGTACTGCTTGTCGCGAGACTAAGACCGTAGTGTCTAGTTGTTCATTCTGGATAATTTAAGCTTGTATCTCTCTGAGAATCTCCATAAGGGGAGAGAAGCCTCATGGTGCTGTATAAGAGGCTCCATCCCCTGTCCCATTGCATAAGAACACACATCCTAGCTAGGTATGGTGGCTCACGCCTTTAATCCTAGCAATCAGGAGGCAGAAGTAGACAGATCTCTGAGCTTGAGGCCAGCCTGATCTACAGAGAGAGTACCAGGACAGCCAGGGCTTCTCAGAGGAACCTTGTCTCAGATTAACAAACAAGCAAACAAATGGAGAAAAGAACACATATTCTCTGGGATAGCATTTAAAAGGTCAAGTAATCCGGTTAGTTGAGACTAAGAGCTACGATTCTCCCTCCATCCGGCAGAACATCTGCCATCTGGGGTGTTTTCGTAGGTCCTGCATTCCACCAAATGAAGCATCTCTCCTAGTCAGCTTTATTCCACAGCCAGTTATTGCCTGTATTTCCCTCCAGAAGAACCGAGCTTTGAGACTCGTTGGCTTACCACCACAGGAAAGTGGGTCATGCAGGGGCTGGCTGCCACCTTTTCCAGGAGTCCTCTGCCCTGCCAAGAGTGTGGCTTCTTGGGTGCAGAGATCGCTCAGGTTAAGATCAGCCCCCAGTGTTCCCACTACGCTGCTGATAATGGCTAGCACGGTAGGCGCATAATAAATGTTTACTGAATAAATGAATGCCATTTCATTGTCAGGTGATGAACAGAGAGCTATTGGAGTCAGCTGGTAACTCTGGGCCGAGGTCACCGTGCACGCTCTAGGCAGCAGGGACCCTCCTTTGCTCATGAGTTTGAGACACCTGCAGTTTTCATGCCTGGCTAAAGTGAAGGGGTCTTCCTCTGATCTTAACACACATGTCAACTCACTGGGTAAATACTGTCGTAACACTTCCACACCGCCGACTGCCTACAAACTTAAAATTAAGTGGGTTGTCTGCAGACGCCACGTCTGTGGCAGAGAGCATCCATGTAAAGTCAGACACGCAGAGTCCAATGACCACACATGGAATAGCACCCCGAGCCTTGACATTTGCATGGCACTGTCCTGGTCTGATGTCACCGAGTCAGGTAATCATATACGGGGCGCTACCATCATCTCCATTCTACAGTGGAGAAAGGTGGTTTCGGAGGGACTTACCCACATAGCAACTAGTTAGTTCAGGGCAGAGTCTGTGCGGTTTCAGGCTTGATGCTGTCTTTGAAAGCCACACAGCTTCCCTATACCTCAGACTGACCGTTCTTCAGGGACAGAATCATCTTGAGGGATAAATGTTTTATATTGGCGCACTCTGTAAACTGTAAACAGAAAGCGCCATGCACCTTTTCTGTTACTATTGCTCTTACCTCCAACTCAAAGTCGCGTGCCAGCAGGCAGCATTGGATGGCTGAGTGCTTTTTCTTTCTGCACCAGCAGTCCTTAGTGAATACACACTTTGTGTTGTCTACATAAAGATAAAAAGAGCATCCCAGGAAGCTCATGATCTTGTTATCTTCAAAAGTTAACGAGGACTCACCCTTCTCTGGGAGTCCCCTTTGCTTGGTGGTCTGGTGTGCTGACTAGACATGAGTTCATTTTGGACGAGAGAATCTCAGTTGAGAGAACGTTCTCACCAGATTGGCCTGTGGACAAGCCTGCAGTACATCTTCTTGACTGGTGATTGAAGTGGGATGTCCCAGCTCACTGGCGGAGGTGCCCAATGCGCTGGTGGTCCTGGATGCTGGAAGAAGCCAGGCCAAGCAAGTTGTGAGGAGCAAGCCAGTAAGCAGCATTTCTCTATACCCTCTGCATAGTTCCTGCCTGGATTTCCTGCAGGATTTCCCTGGATGATGAACTATAAGCTATAAGGTGACATATACCCTTTCTTCCCCAACTAGCTTTCAGCCATGGTGTTTTATCACAGCAATTTTAACTATAACTATGACATCTTGTTTCTTTGGAAAACAAGATGCCATGTGGTCAGCTCCCTGGGTCATGGGGGCAGGCTAATACTGAAGATAAAGCTGTCCAGGCTTTGGGGGTCACTTCCCAGAGAGGAAGGAGGGCGCCTCCTTCCTATAAACAGTAACAGCGAGACAGAGCAATCAGTGGGGTCAAAAGTAGCCCTCGCTTTCCAGACCACAGGGCCTCTGGTAAGTTACTCAGCCTTGCTAAGGCTGTTTCCTTATTCTGATGATAAGAGAAAAGCATGTGGGTCAGTGCCCAGCACACAGCAAAACATCCATCAAGGGCCAGCCAAAGGCTGTGGGAGCCGTGTCTGCTGCGGTCATGCGCACTAGTGTGCTGGGGGAGGGTCGTGCGAGCCACTTATCAGAATGAGGGGAAATCCCTCAGGCCCAGGAGAAGGAGAATCAGGAGCCAGCTGCTGCTGCTCACAAAGCCCTGACTTAAAGCGTAGCGGTGAGACACCGGGTAAGGAAGCTTCAATGCCGTTTCCTCATTAAAATCGGTCTTGCTTGAGGATGAAGAACAGCCACGGTGTTATCGTCCCACTATCTCACTAGATCCTCAAAACAGCCCAACAAAGGGCCCAAGGAAAAGATTGTGCCCGTTTCACAGACAGCGAGGTGAAGCCATTTGACTAAGGTTATGGAATCCAGCGCACACTGGAGTGTGGGGTGCCACTGTTTCAAGAACACCTCGGTGGAGAAAAGTAGGGGAGGGCAAGCACTGTCTGCTGCTCTGCTCCCCAACCCTACAAACCTTCCACCAGCTCCAAAACTCTGGGCATTCTCTCCTACCACGGGCTTTGGCACATTCTGCTCCCTCTCTGGAGTGCGGATGGTTCCCACTCTATTGCCTGGTCCTTCCTCGATCATTGCCTCCTCTTCCTTTCGTCATCAGCTCCTGCAGGATGTCTCCTTCACTGGAAGTCCGGGGCAGAGCCTTTAGATACATGTTATCTCTTCCACAATGCTACGTGCCATTGATGGTACTGTGTGCTGAAAAGTGAGGTCTTTGACTTGGGTCCATCAACAGAGGCAACTCCCAGAAGGCAAGTTCCCTATCCGCTCTTCTTTCCCATGTGTTTTCAGTGCTTGGCACCCAATGGCCGTTTATTTGGAGAGTAAACCTGGGAGATGTGTGTATGTGGGGCAGATCAGGGTCCTCCTGCCTTCTCCTCTGGATCCCCAGCAGGCAAAGCATTGGAGGGGCCAGTCTGATGGAGCCATTTCAGCACTAAGACCCTTCCAAAGTACAAAGCCATGGGGTTGTGTTGCCATGTACCACGGTCAGTGATTCCCAACGCTGTACTCTTTATAACCCTCATGCTAGTCAAAAGGGACTCCTTCAGTCTATGTGTAGCTTGGGTTTTTATGAAGTGAGTTATTCAGGAGATCAGAAAAAGCTATAAAAGTAAATTTCAAAGTCTGCCAGAACTGGTTGTGACTCTAAGGCTCTATTTGTTCTTTCCCTAAAAAATTGCAATTTGGAAGAAATTGTATTTAATGTGTGTCTTTATTGAAGGTACTTAAGCACTGGAAACGTAACTGAATGTTCTTCTAAACCCTCTGGAAAAGGGGTGATATTATGTTTGGAATGTCCTCTTTGCCCCCAAAACCACACTGTTCAGTCGCCGGGCCAGCAGAGAACTCCAGTAACAGAGACCTGTGTTCTCAGAGGGGAGGGGCCTTGCTGCTTTGATGGACAGTCTTCCTGAGAAGGCTGTGCAAGGGAGGCGCTCTTCTCCACCACATCTCCTCCAGACTCCTGAATCAAGCTAAATTCTTCCCTGTGTAAGAAAAGACCAGGAATGGGGTGAGGTCATTTAGTAGTGCCAAGGACTTCTTTTTTAAAACCCAAGGAGTTCGTGGTTTGTTTGTTTGAAAGATGAGTTTCAGAGACTCCTCACAGGAAGAGGCTGTTCCCAGTCGTCATTTCCTGGGATAATTCTGTCTGCCAGTCTGCCATGACCCTGTGTCTTAGATCATTCTGGGCTGTTTGTATTAATCTATTTTCTGTTGCTATGACAAAATTTCAGAGGCTAGAACTTTATAAAGGACAGAGGTTTATTTGATTCATGAGTTTGGAGGGTGGAGAGTCCAAACAGTGTCACACAAGCCTTCTGGCTATGATGTCACAACATGGCAGAGAAAGGGAAGGAATCAGACACCTGTAGACAGGAGCAAACGTGTGACTGGACTCTGTGGCATTCAGTTTTATGAAAACTAACTGTGATCCCTCGAGAGCGACACCAGTCCCGCCAAGGGCAGCATCCTAGATGCTCTATCTGCCTTCCATGGCTCCACGTCTTAAATGAGACCAAACTTCAGCCCATGAACCGTGAGATTCCTGTAACAGATCACCACAAACTGCGTGCTTTAAAATGAGCAGAAATTCATGTCTCATGGTCCTGGAGGCTGGGAAGCTCACGACTGAGGGGTTGGTATCTGATGAATTTTCTTGCTGTGTCATCCCATGATGGAAGAAAGAGACAGAGACCTGTCCCTTCATAAGGAACAACTAACCGTCTCCTGTAGCAGCCACAATCCACTCACAGGGACAGATCCCTCATGGGCTAAACCCACCCCTTGAGGGCACTACCTCTTTATGCCATTACAATGGCAGCATCATGCCAATGCGTTTGGGAAGACACATATTCAAACCACATCACACGGGTCCTGTCTTGATGCTTGCTTCTCACTGGAGAGAGTTTCTCATTAGCAGTAAGAGATGGATGGGTCTGGAGAGTGTGACATAAAGGGTTTAGTAACAACAGACATATCATGACCCATCCTGACTGAGTGAGGTCACTTTTACCACATTCTAGTGACTTCCAACCACAGCGGGCTTTTGCTGCTAACCTGTAGCTGAGCTTTGAACATAGGAGTAGAAGTGGGAGCCAGAATAAGGTAGTTTTCAGCCAATGACACAGAGCATTCCCTTCTAAATTCACTTTGAGTGGCCTGGGAGATCTGTAGGCAGATGAAAAGAAGCTGACTTAACTGTGGGCTCTCTCTCCGGTAGGACCACTGTAAAAACCCAAGGGTTTAGGCAAGTGTATAGCTAGCGGAGAACTGTATGGGACTGCCTTTTGGCAATGACTCGGGTGGATGGATGGATGGATGGATGGACGGACGGATGGACGGACGGATGGATAGAGATGGATGGAAAGATGAATGGATGGATGGATGGATGGATGGATAGAAATGGATGGACAGAGGGATGGATGGACAGATGGATAGATGGACGGACAGATGAACGGGTAGATGGATGAATGGACAGATGGATGAATGTATCAGGGCCCATGGGCCCCGACATAGAAAACTATTTTTCCTAACTGGACTGGTATGGAGACACAAGGAATAACCAGACACAGCTTACACCATTATCACGGAAGGGCATCTCAGGCTTCTCTCCATCTTGAAGATCTCCCTGTGTTTATTCTACCAAACATCTTTATCCCCCCTTCCCTGCCCCGTAACCCAAGGTGGATACCTCATTAATATTCTCTTTCAGGGGGATGCCAGGCTCAGGAGAACACCTGCAACTTAAGTCATCAGCTTTGGCAAACACCTCTCCCCAGGTGATCTACATTTGTTTTGGTTTTTTTTAAAGATTTATTTATTTGTTATGTATTATTTATTATATATACAACATTCTGTATGCCTGCAGGCCAGAAGAGGGTGCCAGATCTCATTACAGATGGTTGTGAGCCACCATGTGGTTGCTAGGAATTGAACTCAGGACCTCTGGAAGAGCAGCCAGTGCTCTTAACCACTGAGACATCTCTCCAGCCCGCGATCTACATTTGTAACAAAAGAGAAAGGAGTAGCACATCCTGGCTATTGTTGAGGCAGTGACAGCCTGTCTGCAGGTCTTCGTGACCACCTCAGATGGGACCCATGGCTTCAGAGCCTGGCTGCCACTCCATATAGAAATATGAGCCTACATGAATGGATAGAGATGGATGGATGGATGGATGGATGGATGGATGGATGGATGGATAGATGGTTGGATGGATAGGCAGATGAATGATGGACAGATGGATGGATGAACAGATGGATGGGAGGATGGATGGACAAATGGATGGACAAACGGATGGATGGATGGATGGATGGATGGATGGATGGATGGATGGATGGGTGGATGGATGGATAGGCAGATGAATGATGGACAGATGGATGGATGAACAGATGGACAGATGGATGGGAGGATGGATGGATGGACAAATGGATGGACAGACGGATGGATGGATGGATGGATGGATGGATGGTTGGATGGATGGTTGGATGGATAGGCAGATGAATGATGGACAGATGGATGGATGAACAGATGGACAGATGGATGGGAGGATGGATGGGAGGATGGATGGATGGACAAATTGATGGACAGACGGATGGATGGATGGATGGATGGATGGATGGATGGATGGATGGATAGATGGATGGACAGACAAACAGATGGACTGACAGATGGGTGGATGGACGGACAGATGGATGGATGGACAGATGGATCCACCTGTGACAGAGACTGTTGATACCCTGCCTGTTATTCTCTCTGCTCTTTCGCTTGAAAGACTGCTCACCCCACATGCCTTCTGCTATCTCTGAGTTGTTGGGGAGTCTTTATGCATGGGAGATAGGAACGCAGAGTTTATGTCCAGGAAGCAACCTTCAACTATGCTGCCTGGAGCCCCTAGCTTCCCTGTATCTCTGCTGAGGTGATTTTGGGGCATGTGGTGGGATTAGATCCCAGTTGCCCTCGGTGGCCACAGTTTGATAGCACATCCTTTATTCATGTCCCTTTATTGTTTGGCTCCAGTGTCTTCTGGATTTGCCTTCTAAGTGAACTGATAGTTTTCATGCTTCGGGGGAACCCAAACTCACACATCCATGTCACTGACTGCTCTGAGCATGTGACCAAACAGTCCCCAGGATTGCCTTGACTCTCTGCCTCCTAAAAACAGGAATAATCTAGTTAGGAGAAAGGTTGAGTTTAAACTGCAGGACTGGAATCCTAGTAAGCCCTATCAAAGAGCAGGCACGAAGCTTCGCCTCAGCCACGCACAGCCTCCTTTGTATTTCTTTGCCTTGACTTGTTATGTTACTATATTGTAGAAACACCACTTTATTCTTGAGTAACACCTGCTAAACTCTCATCTTACTTAGTATCCAATGAAGCTCAGCCTCATACCAAGGCCGCACAGGCTGAAGAACTAGAAGGAAGACCGTGTCAGACCCACAAGCCTGTTTTCATTGTGCTTGCTTCTTCGTCACCCTTCTGCATTAACAGTTTTGCTAAGGGAACTGACTTTAAGAGTCTCGCTGCCTTTCCTCTGGTTATGCAGTGTTCAAATGCTGCCCGGGTCTGGAGAGCAGCTGCAGGGGTCTTGGAGATGTGGACGGGTTTCTGGCTTTGCTTCATCAGAACCCCGTGCAGCACTTTCTGTTTGGGGGATTCCTGGAGCGCACCCCAGAGCAATGGCGGGCAGTGTTCAGGCAGCAGCATCTGGGTGGCTCTGGTGTGCAGTCAGGAGGAGGATCACGGATGGGGGTGGGAAGGGTTAAGCCATGAGTGTCACAATTCTGGACCAAAAGGAAAAGCTAAAAGTGTTGTTGACGGCAGCCCCAGGTAACAGCACATCGCAATCAGTCACTGCATCTGTTCCTGGCTTTTTACTACTATGTCCTCACTCATCCCTCCTTGCACTTGAGCCAAGGTACTTCAGGAGCCTCCTCAGCATGCATGCGTGCAATCATCTAACATAGCCAAGCCCCCTTCTTCCCAAAGACCTTTTGAATTTTTTATGTTCTCATTTGCAAGTTTGGGTAATGGAACCTTATATATTACCATTTTCCTGTCTCCAATTTTAATTTCCCTGTCTGTAACCCATGTGATTTGTGCTCCTTCCGCTATGACCTCAGCCATGGTTGAGTGAAATCGCCTTAGTGCCTGGATGTAACTCTGAGGTGTTCCTCGTCCCCAGAAACAAAGAAATCAAACTGAAGCCTGCACACCTGGCCATGCGGTTGTGACTGGCCCTTGCTTAACTACAAGCTGGCCGCTGTCAGGTCTAGGACTCTGGAGAACTTCTTTAAGCCTCACAGTCTTCCCTCATAAAACCTGGAGAAACCACAATGACCATTTGAGACTCTAAGCCACAGTGACACAGCTTGTGTAGGTCCCTGAGAGCTGAGATATTCACATACTTAGTGTGGACACTATTCAGCTAGGGTCTTCACCCCAGCTCCTGGCATAAGCTCCTTCCCCTGGGATTGCCTCAGTCCAAACTCCACCTTGAAAAAGCAGGCCAAATGGTGACCCCTCTCCAGGAAAGTTCAAAAAAGCCCACCAAACGGTAACCCCTCCCCGGGGAAAGTCAAGACCATGCCCACAGAGTATTTAAACTGCCCCCAGCAAGTAAATACATGGTCTCTAGGTTCCCTGTGGTCTCCCCTTCTCTCTCTTCCCCTCTCTGTTTTCCTGTACCCCCCCCCTGCAGTATTGTCATCCATTAAACATGGGCATCTTTTAATTTGGTCTGATTTGGTTTGATTGGGATTATTTGCATGAGCAGAGAGGTTCATTTAAAGAAAATACTTAACATTTGGAGGACCCACAGGGGTGGGCTGTTTTTCCCACGGGTCCAGGGTCACATGTTGGAAACAGCCCTTCTCTCTCATGCTCTCTGCCAGGCTAAGATGGGCTTTGTCTCAGTGAGTTTCCTTTTTGGAATAGATGATGCTAGGGCCTGGGGCACATTTATGTTTATTTAACTTTGTTGATTTTCAGGTTGTCCTGTTGGAGACACGGGTGCCAGGTGCCCATGCAATCTCGCTGAGGTGGGATTGAGTGGGTAGAGACGGCTCCCATTCATTTCTCACGATCCCCCTGTTTTTGAGTCAAGAGCCCTGCCCCGGTGGACACAATATGATAGATTTGAGTCCCAAGATTTGACATAGACTTCTAAATGGGCTCTTGCGATTCAAGCCTGATCTCCAAATGCTGTTGGGCTGTCTTTTACAAAAATCCCTTTAAATCGGGGCTAACTTCTAAATAAAAACAAACAAGGCTCCGAAAGCCCATGACTTCTGGATGCGGTGCTCCTGCCCCCACTCCCACGCCCTACTCCCCTCCCTACTTCTCTAATCTTTACAATGGATCCGGATCTGTTTCCCCCCTGTCCTTCCACTCTAAAACTGTATAGTTCCCCAGTCCTTTTGTTTTTATTTCCCCTTGCAGCATCTGCTAATCCTCTGTGCTTCCCTGGCTTCTGCCGCTTGCCTACACTGGGATTTTTAAGTTGGTCAGCTGACACAGGTTCCTAAAAAAGTTTTGTCTGTCTGTTAAAATAACGTGGCCACAGTATGCTTGTTATATGTCTGTGTGAGTATATGGGTGTGTTTCCATAGTATGCTTGCCTTATTTCTTTGTGTGCATGTGCGCGTGTTTTAAGATTTGTAAAACTTGTAACTCCAGATTACAACAGCTCTGGAAAAATACAAACACGTGGGTAACTTCCATTTTGACCACATTGCCACCTTGGGTAAGAGTACCCACATGTGCTAGTATTTTTTGACTTCTTAAAATATTCCTTTTGATCTTCTTACATTTACTAGCATTGGTAAGCTGCAACTAATTGGGCAAAGTACATGTCTAAATTTAGCTTATATGTCTAATTTAAATATAACAGGCAATGGTACCCAGTTCTCAAGTGCCTTTACAGATCTGGAGTATGGCATTTAACAAAAGAGCTCCTAACACAGAGATGCACCAACTCCTGCAGCATCCTATAGCTCCTCCAAAAAGATACATAGTTGCAAAAGACCTTCCACCTAGAGGCTTGCCTTCTGCTTGGCAAAACTGCCCACACAGCAAAAAGTGGCCTTCCATCTCTTCAGCTTCCTGGATGCAACACCCCGGGGAATTGATCCTCTTGTCCTGCCAAGATAGGTAAATTAAATCTTCCCCAACAGGAAAATCTTTGTGCCTCTTGTACTCAGCAGCTACTGGCAAGCACTGCTTCTAGGCTGGTATTCTCCAAGGACTAAGGAGAGACTTGGGATTGCCTGCATAGCTAAAAAGCTGTCTCATTTCTGCTCATTTATTCCTCTGAGATCTGTCTACTGGCATTTGATGACTTAAGGTACTGATAGCTCATTATCTCATTTAAGTTTCCTACTAAAAATACAGACAGGTGTGCCTCTTTCACGGGCTTCATAGTCCAGGATTAACAGGTTTCAGGTGTATCTTTAAAATTCCGAGTTCTCAATTCCCTTTAATTGTCTTCTAAAATGTTCCTGTTCCAGTTGTCTCACAGATACCTACAGGTTTCTGGAAAAGAGTTCTGCTGCTTTAGCAGGAAATCTGGCCTGGTAAAAACCAACAGTCTCCAGAGCGTGTTTTAAACCCACCCATTTTCAAGAATATTTTACAGGTCACTCCTGCTGTCTGGGCCAAGACCAACTCACAAAGTGGTCTCCAGACAACGCCAACACCTGCACCAGATCCTGGGACTTCACCATTGCCACCTGCCTTCTCATCTCCCTCAAGAAACAGCTGCCTGAGGTCTCCAGGATGACAGTAAACTGGATGCCACTCCAGGGACACCTCTCGCTGAGCGTGAGCCCACCAACTCCCAATGCTCCCCTCTCTCATGTTGCCCCCATGTGCACAGGAAGTAGCCAGACTTGAGCTGGTGCCCCTTTATCCAAGAAGTCTAAAATGTTTGGTTGAGGGGCTTCACCTCAGCTCCCTGGCACCCCTTTATACAAAAAGTCTGGAATATTTAGCTGGGGGCTTTATCTCAGCTCCTGGCATAAGCTCCCTCCCCTGGGAGTTGCCTCAGTCCAAACTCCACCTCCGAGAAAGCCCACCAAATGGTGACTTCTCCCCAGAGAGGGTCAAGAAAGCCCACCAAATGGTGACTTCTCCCCAGGGAGGGTCAAGAAAGCCCACCAAATGGTGACTTCTCCCCAGGGAGAATCAAGAAAGCCCACCAAATGGTGACTTCTCCCTGGGGAGGGCCAAGAAAGCCCACCAAATGGTAACCCCTCCTCGGGGAAGGTCAAAATCATTCCCACAGGCTATTTAAACTGCCCTCAGAGAATGAACACATGATCTCCTGGTTCTGTGTGGTCTCCCCTTCTCTCTTTTCCCCTCTCCATGTTTTCCCAGGGCCACCCAGGAGTATTATCATCCATTAAACATGGGCATCTTTTAATTCGGTCTAGTTTGGTCTGATTGAGACTATTTGTGTCAATGGAGAGGTTTGTTGGCCAGAAAATACTTAACAGACACTCATTTGTTTTTTCTAAGAAGACAGTCTAGTCTGTGGCTTTCTACTAAATTTTTTTTTTCTTTTCTTGGTTTGTTTTTGAGACAAGATTTCATTATGTAGCTCAGGCAGCCCTTACAGCTTGATATCCTTCTGCTCCAGCCTCCTGATGCTGGGATTACATAAATGGGTATGTGACATTTAAATGAGTAGCTTGGACTGGCTATGCCACTCAGTGGGTAGAGTGCTTGCCTCCTATGCATGAAGCCCTAGGTTTGAGCCTCAGTACCATATAAAGCCTGGCTTGGCAGTGCAGCTCTCTGATGCCACACTGGGGAGGTGGGGTCAGCCTCAGCTGCTGCCATGATGAGCTGAAGACCAGTCTTAGCTTCACAAGACCCTGTCCAAAAAACTGCCAGTTTTATGTTCCCCGTTTTCCTCCAGAACCCCAAACACAGTTCTCCTGATCTGAGAGACTGATGTGGAACCTTGAGTTTCTTCTCTCGCTATCTCGTCATTACTAGATGTGACTTCCTGACCAGCAGAGAGAGAGCTAAAGCCACAGGTCTTGGACAATGAAGTTCATCAGTTCTTCAGAACAAAGAGCTGGTGTGGGTTCTCGGGCGACCTGTGACACTCGCAGCAAACCTTATCCACGATGC
This sequence comes from Microtus pennsylvanicus, assembly GCF_037038515.1. Lineage (NCBI taxonomy): Eukaryota > Metazoa > Chordata > Mammalia > Rodentia > Cricetidae > Microtus > Microtus pennsylvanicus. The sequence goes on from NC_134590.1 coordinate 80,212,389, forward strand.
AGCCCAAGCTTCGGCTGGGAAAACAGTCTGCCCTTTGTATGCAAGTGAACATGATCATTTTCTTTCCCTAAATTCTTTAAAAGGGCACAGAGGTGGTCGTCTGTCTTTGTCAGGCTTCTCACGGAACCAATGCCGTCTCTAAGCAGAAGGAGCTAAGATCCAGGGGCTACGCCTCCTGGGGCTTCTGGGGTCCCTCTTTTGTTTGCCTCCAAGAAGCTGACACAGGCCTCTGTGACTGGGTTCCCAGCAACAAGAGGGGGCTATGACGATGTATGGAGCCATAGGAGAGGTCACAGAGAGAGGGGACCAGCAGTGACAGACAGCTGGCCTGTGCCAGGCACATGTCAGATCCTTTGCCCATTCTGGAAGCCTGGAGAACAGCTGCAGCATGCAGACCATGGGGGCATGGTCACACAGGGAATCCTGGAGATCTGGACAAAGTCCCCAGCTCCCAGAGACTCCCACTTAAGGGGAAGAATGACTCCTTACATCACCGTGACAATGACGGGCAGCCGTGTCGCAGGATTTCACTTTTTTTTTCTATAGCTGCACCATCCAACAGAAACTTCTGCACTTATGAAAATCTTCTAAATATACGTTCTCCAATGTGGTGGCCACGCATACTCACAACGAGGCCAAGTTGAATGAAGAACAGAACTTTAAATTTCATTAAATCTATTTAAATTAAAATAGTCACAGATAACTACAGGCTACTATATTAGACAGTATTCTTTTTATTTGTTTGCTTGCTTGCATTGCTTTACCACTGAGCTACACCCCAGGAGACCCAGAGAGTGTATTTCTACAGTGGTTCTGAGCTATATACATGGTCGTCTGAAAAATAAAGACTACATTTTTAGTGACTGACTCAGAAATGTGGAAAGTTTGGGTTCATAGATGTAAGACTGGGTGATGAAGGCCATTTCTAGGTTATGCCCCCAAGGGAATGGTTATGCCCCCTCTGTGGCCTTCTACTCCTTCCTTCCTGCTGGACCAGGATGTGTCCGTGAGCATCCAGAACTGGGAGATAAGGAGAGGGAGAGAAAGAGAGAGCAGAACCATAGGGTTAATACCTGGATCCCCAAAGATGACTTCAGGCAGCACCGTCCGACTCTATTGCTAAAATCTACATGTATGAGAAACTGAAACTCCAGTTCATTTAAGGACCTGCTATTTTGTGTTTCTGTGATGCTGGGTCACACTTATCTTCGATCCCAGCTAATATATTATCCTCCTGTCTCTTACCGAAATGGAGGAAACAAATTTCCTACTATAATTTTGACTGTGATTTCAATGCTCCTGTTGTTATGTGGTTTAAGGGCAGAGATGTAAAGCAAGGGGCCTCTGCTGAGAAGACACCTTGGTAGGCTGGCACTTTAGCAGGAGAGGAAGATGGGGGCGCTAAGCTCCATGCATAAGGAGAAGACTGGGTGATGATGACTGGGAAATAGCATCAAGGTGAGACTAAAGAATGATATGGTGGGGCTGGAGAGAGCTCAGCCGTTAAGAGCACCGACTGCTCTTCCAAACGACCTGGGTTCAATTCCTAGCAACCACGTGGCAGCTCACAACTGTCTGTAACTCCAAGATCTGACACCCTCACACAGACATACATTCAGGCAAAACACCGATGCACATAAAAATTTAAAAAAATTATTAAGAAAAAAGGATGATATGGTGAACAGGAAACTTCCTATGGGAGCCATGACCATGGGCATGAGCTTTCTCAATGGCGGCCTCTGGTGTCCCCAGGCCGAGCTGTGCTGCGATGTCTCCTGTCCCCTATTGCTGCTGTGCATCTTAGCCTGGTGAGCACTGCTTTGGAGAGAGGGAGAGAACTGGGGCGTGGGGAGATGGCGCAGAGAGTAAGAGCACTTGCGGCACAAGCTTGAGGACCTGAGTTTGCGCCCACAGCACCCGTTTAAAAAGTCAGGCATGGCTACAAGTACCTGGGTGGGGGTGGGGCAGAGGAGGAGGATTGCTTTCTGACCACCACTGCAGCCAAAACCGAGCAAGCTTCAGGTCCAGTGAGAGCCTGTCTCACGGGAATAAGGACGAGAGTGATGGGTGAGGACACCTGGTGGCCTTCTCTGGTCTCTGTGCACGCACACACCACACGCACATACACTCACGTGCATACACACTGGAGCACACACACAAATAACAAAATTGAAAAGAATAAAAGTTGGAGAACAAAGCCAAGAAACAGGGTCAAGTGCGCAGAGTCCCAGCGGAGGGCCACTGGGAGAAGTGTCCTGAAAGTCCCTGGACACACGACGGGAGGGGCGTGCTGTTTTCCAGCACACATGGCACGCAGATCCCTGCAGAACTGTGTGGCCTGTGATAGCCGTGCAGCTAACACTAGGCTCTCCGGCGCCTTCTTTTCTCCTACAGCCACGCCCCAAAGATGTGCAGGAAGGGCCAGGAGAACTGTCTGCCTGGTTTGAAGAGGAACACTCAGCCATCTAAAGAGTGAGAAAAGTCTGTAATTGGCAGAGGCCAAGATGGACTGGTGAGCGCTGAAGACAGAGCACATGGGTTTGGGCATTCTGGGTTTGAAGCAAACTGACTCCTGAGGCGGAATGTGTGCCACTTGCTGAATGGTGGGTGTTGTCAGAGCTGCTAACTAGTAACATGCATACTCAATGTCTATGTGCTCAAGTGATGAAACTTCAGGGGCTGCAGCTGGGGTACCAGGATGGTGGGCAGAGTCCCTATGGCAACCCGCTCACATAGGGTCATCTCTATTTGGGTTTAGTAACAGGCTGAGGGGTAGAATGCCCTGGAAAAGGACATTCGAGAATCCCTTTTGCTGGCAGGCATCTCTATGTGTTGGGGGTGGGGGTGAGGAGGGTGGCATCTACAAGGTCTCTGTCCTTGGTGTACACGCCTCTTCACCAGCTCAGTTACAAGTCACACATGGCTTAAATCACAGAGGTGAACTCTTTCCTAAACACATAAGCTATTTGGTATTTTTAGTAGTTTAGATTCTAGACAAACAGGATTTGTTACATTTTGCGTGGAAACTTGTTGTAATAAGAGCAGCGGGGCTGCGTCCCCGGCACCCCGGCCGCCTGACTAGCTTATGCCCCGAAATAACAACACACGAATTGTATTCTTTTAAACACTGCTTGGCCCATTAGCTCTAGCCCTTACTGGCTAATTCTGATATCCCGATCAACCCATCTCTAATAAACTGTGTCTTACCGGGAAAGATTCAGCATGTCTGACCTGGCGGCTTGCTTCATCGCGTGCGTCTGCCTCAGAGAGCAGAGCTATCGCATCTGCCCAGGAAAGGGGAGCATGGCATCTCTGAGCTCACTTCCTCTTCCTCCCAGCATTCTTTTCTGTTTACTCCACCCACCTATGTTCTAACCAATAAAATGGGCCAAGGCAGTTTCTTTATTTTTTAACCAATGACCTTCCTCCATCAGAAACTGGTTTGAACCTTTACATTAAACCTTCATGTTACTGATTGTGTGTCTTGTTAGCATTGCCATCCATCCATTGCTTATCGTCCCAACGCGGCATGTTTTTATAGAGCCTTGAATTTTGGAGGGAAACTGTATTTTAGCTCGATGCACACATCTAGTTATGCTGCACACTGCTTCACTGATATTTTATGTAAAACGTAGTAGGATGTCCTGACTGGAGGCTGTGTGGAGTCCATTTCTGTGTCCTTCTGAGGTTAGTACCAGGGACGTGCCTATCTGCCGGTTTGACTCTTCATTACCAACCCTGTCAAGTAAACACGCACCTGATTCTGAAAGAAGGACACGGCTTCCATTTTCAGGCAATTGATCTCTCTCACAATAGGAGAATTATTTGATATTGGCTTCGCATGACCCAAAATACTTCAGAAATGATGGTGTTAGTTGTAAGGGGAAGAGATTCAGGATTGTCATCTGTCATGTGAGGATCCTTGTTAAATTAACCCTGCCTTTCCAATTCTGTATCTTAGTGTCTGTTCAACTATGTCATATCTCTGTCGGGAGGGAAGGAGGCAAGCATTGGGTGTTGGTAAAGTATTCCAGAGAAGAAAGAATCAAGGAGCTTGGAAATCTCTGGCTTCGATTTACTCTCCTAAAACCTCTGGAGTTTAACCATATTCTGTTTTTATCTTTTCTGTTTTGTTTTTTGAGACAGGGTTTCTCTGTTGCTTTGGAGCGTGTCCTGGAACTAGCTCTCGTAGACCAGGCTGGCCTTGAACTCACAGAGACACGCCCACCTCTGCTGGGATTAAAGGCGTGTGCCACCACCGCCAGGCTTAACCGTGTTCTTTAAGAGGCTCCTGGTGAGAAGTATGGACACGGGGTTCCCCCAGAGCATTTCCCTGCTAGATTCAGAGCCTGTGCAACGCCATCCGCCAGGTTCAGCCTTTTGGCAAAATATCCAGATACAATGGGACAGTAAAAGATGACATTTACAAGATGCGGGTCTAGCCAGTTTGGAGCACGAATTGGCACACATGCGCTCCAGCCTGCTGCTGGCAGAGGCCATGCGGAGAAGGTTTTAGCAGGAGGAATTTGGCGCCTGCTCTCACCACAGTTCCTGCCTGTGGAAAAACTTAAGAGTTCCACAGTTGGCCCTGCGCAAGTATTTTTTGTTAACATCGTAGGGTTTTGTACAGAATTACCCAGAAGGGATAAAAAAATGTTCTTTACTTTGATAAGCTAGCCCTGCGAGCGGAAGACATACAGTGGTCACGAGGCAGATGGGAGCTTCCTTTGCTAAGGTTTTGGAAGGGACTCCCGGTTTCTTCCTGAGGGAAAAGAGCCGCGACACTTTGAGGGATAATTAAAATGTGTTTGTTTTAAATGTGAGTCATGACGAACCTGGGTATTAGAATCTTAGAAAGAAGAAAAGTTATCTGAGCAAGGATTGTAACCCCAAATAGAGCACTATTTCGGGGTCTCCTGAGGACCAGACATTTCCCCCTCATACATCCCCCGCACGGAGAGGACCGACCCTGCCCTGTGGCCACGCCTCCCTCACTGGGCTAGGCGGAGCATCCACCATGCCTACCTCCCTTCTTTGGGCACCAGGCACCTCCCCACGAGGTTTCTGGTGGGCCAGTTACTGGATGCAGCAGTCCAGCCTGGCGGATTTTCAAACCGTCGTTGGAGTCTGAAAGTACTGAGAAGGTGTTTGTATGTAGAATCTCGGATGTAGAAAAGGGACACAATATCCCAGGATGAGAGAGCGCTCGGCCAGCACGCCAGGGGCCCAGGGCAGCCAGAGGCGGGAGGGGGGAGGGGGGGAGCCTGGGGGCTTGCATTTGGAAATAGGAACTAGCTGTGGTTGCATCTTTTCTTTTGAAAAAAGTTGTTACTAACATGCATTAAGTATGCATAATGGATTTTTAACCTGACTTTATCACGCGTTTTGTCCCTCTCCTACCCCCCTTGATACCCGCCCTCTTTGCAACCTGTTCCCTTTCTACTTTCCTGCCCCTTTTTGTAAGCAAATGCGTTCATTAGCATTGCTTCCAGGAGTACGGGCCTTTTAACACCCCCCCCCCCCCCAAGAGAATCTTCTTCTCCCAGCTACCGTGAACTGTCATCCTCAGAGATAAGGCTCTTCCTCTCCCTGGCAGATCCTCAGGTAGGGGCCTCATGAGCCCCTGCCCACTCCATGGGGACCCAGGCAGGCCCAGCTGTGTGTTTGTCCTATGCACTTCTGCTATGTCACACCCAGAAGATCGTCCCACACTGTTCCACCCCTTTCTGGCTGTCTCACGCTCTTCCTCCTCTCTGTCTTTTGTGATGTTCCCTGGGTCTCGGAGCGGGTGATGCAGAGAATTCGAGAGTCTTTTGTTCTCCGCATTTTGAGTCTCTGCAGTAATCTCCACCCAAAAGAAGTTTCTCTGATCAAAGTCGCCAGCCTCACCAATCAAATATTTAGAAGGCAATTTGATGGGCACATGTTCGCTTAGGAAAACAGCGCTGGCCGCATCTTTTAAAGTTCTGCTGGCCGGGCAGCGATACAGGCTCACAGACTTCTGCAAACCAGTTTTTCATGAAATCTTATGCAACAGTTGTCTGTCGTGAAGCCTGCAAGCTGGTGGCGTGACTCCTCCTATCCCGTCCGCGAAGCCCTGCCTGCTGGTTCTAGACGACTCATCACAGTAACAACTGTGACCTCACTGTAACCCTTAGCCCTGATCTGTGCTCACGGGTGGGGTTTTCCACAGAGCCCGATTGCCACTCAGGCCCCGCCCACTAAGAGGGTGGAAGAGAAGAAGGACAAGTCAGAGAGCAGAACAGTCCTCACCCAGACATTAAGCCCAGAAATAGGTCAAGAGCCACAGGGATCCACGGGGGTCCGCTCAGCTTTGAGCTCCTGTGCCAGGGCTGCGTGGAGCTGTCACTCTCCCGCCCTGAGCGCCTGCGCGACCGCTGTGGGGGACCCATCATCCCTCCGCTGCCCTGAGTCACGGATCATTTGCCAGCTATTTTACCCACCACATTACTTCCCAGTGGGTGGAAGCGTCCAGTTGGCCTGGAGTCCTGCAAAGCTAAAACGAGCCCCTTTCTATCATGTTGAGTTTCTAGACTCTAGCCAGCATACTAATATACCTGAGCCCCAGAGGATGGTCCTAAAATAGGGACGATGTAGACAGTAGCCATGCCATGTGGACTTAGCTATTTCTTGCCTAAAATGAAAACCGTCCAAGCCTATTTTTCCCCTTTCTGGGAAGCTGACCTAAACAGAGGATGTGCTATAAATGACTTTCAAGACCTGACTTGTAGGTTCTAATTATAAATACGTTGACAATACTTGATTTTCGAACATTGCCTGTCTTCCAAAGTGCTCAGAGGCCTCTCGCCTATGGGAGGCAGTAGCACAGGCTCTCTCTAGTTGCAGATTCTAATTATGTTTTCTTTCGATCTGGTTCTGAAGTTCCCTTTGATCCCCGAATCTGGGATACCAGGGCTCAGTTAACTTGTCTCGGTGTCTGGGTGTCATCTGAGGGAGCCGCTCTCCCGCTCTCCCATTTGCAGGTTTGCTTTGGCAATGGCTCTGTTGACTGGGCTTGGATCCACAGGACTTTTCAGAATGCCCTGTTGGCTCCACCTGGTGCCTTCCTGCCAAAAGCCTGACCAGCACTGTCAGTTCGCTCCCAGACTCCCAGGTGCCAGAAAGTGAGCTCAGCACCCTGGCCCTGTCGCCAGGGAGGGCCCGCTCCCTGCAGGTGCTGAGCACCCAAGCCTGCCCTCAGTAGACTCTCCACCCTCAGTGTCCCTGCTCCAGGGCAGGACACGCCCGGGCTTGTTCAGTAGTTTTTGCTGTGCCAATCCCACAGGAGGCTCTGTGTGGTCTCAGGGTCCCTTTAAGATTAAACGTCTGGTTCCACGGAAAAGAAACACTGTACACAGATCTTGGGGGTCGAAGCTACGGCATTGCGCACGCGCATGGGAGGCACGTGCTCTACCCACTGAGCAACACAGCCCCTAGCCTTTCGATGAGAAGATTTTGAGGCCGGATCTGCTAAATTGCTGGTTCTGAACTTGGGATCCTTCTGTTTTAGCCTCTGGGGGTAACTGGAAGTTCGGGTCTGTGGCTCTGGGCCTAACATAAGCTGGGTTTTATGCTCAGATGAACTATGGAGGATAAAGAACCGCGAGCTCACTCCCCTTGCTTGTCTCCCCTCTAATTAGCCTGCTGACTCCAGTTTCTATAGTTCACCTACCCCCCACCCCCACCCCCGCAGCAGGAAGAGGGAGGAAGGCAGTCTTGTTGGGTCTTGCCAGTCTTCTTCAGAGACTCTCTCCTCCTCGTTGTCACGAGGAGATGTCACTCATGGGGCCCAGACAGCAGTCATCCCTCCAAACCATACCAGCTATCTGTTTCTTGGGTTCCAAGTTCCCCAAACGACATATAAAACCTGCTGTCTCACTGATCCTCCATGCCAGCCCAGCCCTCTTTCTTCACTGTGCCATCAAGGCCACAGGTCCTTAAGTCACCCAGACTGGTTCTGTTCACTGGGACCCACTGGAAGCCTCCTACATTGAGCCCTTCCCTAGTGTGAGGGTACACCCCGTCACCTTCCACCTCTGGGTGTGAGGGTGCTGGAGGCTTCTCAGCATGCCTTTAGCTTTCTCCAGAAATCCTAACTGAAAATTTTGCTTGTGTGCATTCACACACACACACACACACACATTCACTAGAGTTTTTATCAGTCATAATGAACAAAATTAAGTCATTTGCATAATTTGGGATGGAACTGGAGATAATGTAAAACAAAACAAGCCAGAGTCAGGAAGATAAATATTGCATATTGATTCTCACTGTGCAACATTTTTTATCTATCTATCTATCTATCTATCTATCTATCTATCTATCTATCTTTCTTTCTGGTTTTTCGAGACAGGGTTTCCCTGTGTAACATGTCCTGGAACTAGCTCTTGTAGACCAGCCTGGCCTCAAACCATTCACCTGCCTCTGCCTCCCGAGTGCTGGGATTAAAGGCATGCGCCACCACGGCCCGGCCACAACAGAGGTTTTAAAATAAACGTATTGTCGCCGGGCGATGGTGGCACACGCCTTTAATCCCAGCACTCGGGAGGCAGAGGCAGGCGGATCTCTGTGAGTTCGAGACCAGCCTGGTCTACAGAGCTAGTTCCAGGACAGGCTCCAAAGCCACAGAGAAACCCTGTCTCGAAAAACCAAATAAATAAATAAATTAATTAATTAAACGTATTGTCATTTTTTATAAAGATATGGTAGTCTGGGGACTGGCCCCACCACAAGGGTCACCCCAAAGCCTCGGTGGGTCTCCTTGTCAGGTGGGAGACCGCAGCTGATGAGAGACAGACATGCCATGCAGAAAGAGAAGAATTTGGGTATAGAGTTTATTTAGTGGATTATGGAGGGAAAGGGAAGGGGAAAGGGGAGAAGAGAGAGGGGGAGGCAAAGAGAGAGAGAGAGAGAGAGAGAGAGAGAGAGAGAGAGAGAGAGAGAGAGAGAGAGAGAGAAGAAAGAGGGGAGACAGAGAGAGAGGCAGAAGTTACATCTTCAAAAGAGAAAGAGCTCAGGCTGGAGAGGAGGTAGGAGATCCACTTGCCACAGCAGAAGAGGGAGATTGGGAGTAGGCGGGGCTTATCTCTTAAAGGGACAGGGTACCCAGGTGACAGGCCAGGCCAGCAGATCATAACACTTATGAGAGAAGAAGGGGACTATTTATGGAAGAAGGGGCTCAGTGGCAGGAGGTGGAGGGAGAAAGGGTGCTGATGGATAAATAGGAGAAAGTGCCTGATGCCTGATATATCTTCATGGAAATGTCATAGCAAACTCCAATCTTTTGTAGGCTAACCAAAAAATTTAATGACAAAATAAGCAGTTTAAATTTTCATGTATGAATTATTTCTTAGCATTTTGTTATTTATGACAATTCTGTATTTAAATGTCATAAAATAGTCCGTATTTTTAATAAAATTGTGATTTTTGCCATCTTTAGCATTAAAATTTTAATTTACCTAGAATTGATTTTTTTTTGGCATGATATGTGATGGATGCTGAGGCAAGGCCAGCCTGGATCTTACTCCGTATCCCAGGCTGTCTCTGAACCTGGGATGAATTACAGGCAGGACCACCATACCCGACTCTACTTACAGCTTTGCTTGGGCACAGAACCCCTTCTACTCATTCCCGAATTTTTCTTTTACTTCTGACATCTGGCAATTCCTTTTGTGTGGTTTCATGCTTAGCTATGTATTACAAATATTTGGTCATATCTTGTCCAGAAGTTCTCCGCTGTCTGGAATGGCTGGCAGGTTTCCATGTGTGTGTTCATTGTCTTTAACCAGAGGTCTCTCTGGTTTTCTCAGAATACCTAATCTAGTGTCCCTAATAAACCGAGCTTCAGGAAGTGACAGAAAGATGCTGCCAGCCACCCTCCTGTGGCTGACCATGGTTGTCTGGGTGGTCCCCAATCTTCTGGGCTTGTTATTTATTGAGGTTCGGCAAGGGATCCCTCTACCTAGGTGCGTATTTCAAAAGATGTTTAACAACAGCAGCAGAAACTCTGAACATGTGAAGGGGTGAAGGAAAGTTGACATAAATTTCTTGGTTGCCCTTCATGGATGATAAAATTTAGACACTACGACAACCACAGCCAATAGCAGGATTTCTCTGGGCTGCAGACCACAGCTGGCCACCCCCCTTCCTTCTTTTTCTTCATAAACAAAAATACCCATTAACTCTGGAAGCTATCAGACAAATGGCCATTGTGCTGCCCTTGTTTGACCCCTGTTAGAAAAACTGCATACTTGTTAGGAATAATTTGCAGAACTGTGATCCCAGGCAGTAACTGCACTCAGTGTCTAGCAAGCTCCTGCTGAGTAAGAAAAAACGGTAGATTTAACCTCACTGGTGAGAAAGTCAGACAATTTGCATATGGTCCACAGGGTTCTCTTGCTGGCTGCCTGTGCAGAAAATACTCTAGGTGAAGAGTTTTCTTTCTTGGGGCTATGGAGTAGCTAATGCACGCGTTAGGAAGGTTTTCTAACAGAGAAGGATCAGCAGAATACATTTCACAGGGAACCTTTTACAGAGAGTCTGAGTTCAAACTTGAGTGAAAACAAAATCTCTTTGCTTTGACATACAGGATTCGGTCTCCTTGTTGGTTCTAGGGGGAATTTGTGAATCTGGGCATAACACATAACTGCTCCTATGTGTGGTAGAGGAGAGAATTTATTATAGATATGTGGGGGAGCATGGTCAGAGTCGGGGACATCTGGGGGAGTCCACAGGGCACATGGCCCTGAATCGTTGGAGGGGAAGGAAGGGGGAGAGGGAGAGAGGTGGACCAGGTGTGTAGTCAGGAGGCCCAAAGGTACAAAAAGGTACAGGTAACCAAAATGCCTGGATTATATAGGTAAGAGCTGTTTGGGATTGCAGACCCTCAGACCCTGAACTTTCTATGATCCCTTACCTACCAGAGTAAACAACTTGTTTTCCTATGCTTGCAGCTGCTCTGAGCACAAGACCCTCATGAGTTCTTGATAACAAGGAAGTGGTTTTTGGTGGGCTTGTATTGAAAAATCCCAAGAGCTAGGGCGTGGCCATTAGTCAAGGAGAGCCCTGTATAAACTGTCCTGGAACATAATAAAACTGGCCTTCTTGTTTCAAGAGTGACCCTTGTCTCTGTGTGTTTTTAATCCCCAGACCCTTGCCTGATTGCAGTTACAGGTGGTCCAGGCACCACAAAGAGCCTCTCAGGGAAAGAGCGGCCCAACCCCTGGGTTGGAGAGTTCAGAGTAGAGGGTGGGATATGCCAGCCAAACCCTGTAACAGGTAGGGACTGAGGGATGCTGGGAGAACGTGGCAATAAGGTCTGCTTTGATATGTTAAATAGGCATTCCAACCACTCTTGGGGATTTGAAATTTAAAAACTGCGTGTCCTGAAGAGACCAAGAAACCAATACATTAAGACCCAAGTGGAAGATTGGGCTCTATCCCAGTGACCCTGAGCTAATTCCCGCTCTGTGCTTTAAATCTTCATTTGGTGGCAGTGAATGGGAGTCCAAGGGTTTTCATGACTCTCCAGATAATATTACATCAAAAGGAACCCTAGACTGTGACAAGATGGTGCCCCCTGGTTAACAATGATACAGAAGCGAACGGAGGAAGGAGACCCCACTGAAGGGAAATTAGTCAGTATGGGGAGGAGAGTAGAAGTGATGTCATTCATCTCCTGTCTCCTTCCCTCCAAAATGGCCCCCATCCCAGGAAGAGAAGGGTGTGTGGGCTTCAGGAGTTTCTGGTCCCCAGGCAGGAAGAAGCTTGGTGGTAAGCAGAGATGGGATGCTGCAGGAAGATGTTGTTAATCACTGGGTCTCCCATGCAAACACCAGCATTCCAGCAGAGTCAAAGGACAGCCTCCCCAACATGGACAGTGGATACATAAGTGAGTGACCTGCGTGTGCTGAAGGCTGGGGAGCCTTCCTCATGGCCTAAGGGGCGTGTTCCCCTTCCAGTAATGCATAATGATGTTCAAAGTAGAGGCCCAGGGTCAGACGATGCTATGGTTTGACTGTACCTACCGACATTTACGCTGAGAGGATTTGTTTTTGTTGTTTATATGTAATGTGCACTGGTGTTTTGCCTGCATGTTATGTCTGTGTGAGGGTTTCTGATCCTCTGGAACTAGAGTTGCAGACAGTTGTGATCTGCCATGTGAGTCGAACCCAGGTCCTCTGGAAGAGCAGCCGCCCCTCGTGTTGAGGTTGAATCCCCAGTGTGAAGCATTAAGGAGGTGGGCCTTTAGTAAGTGACTAGGAAACAAAGACTCAGCTTTCACAAGTAACATTAACTATATTCATCCATTCACAAATCAATCGATTCTCTCAATAAAAAGTCTTCTATAAAAATCAATTCCACTTGCTTTTGTGTCTACTCACCCCAGATAGGGCAACCATGACAGACCAAAGGAGCAATTTCACCAAGTCTAGCTAAAAGCAATGAGTTTGTTGGGCTTCCTTATACAGCATGAGTGAGGGGTGACTTAAAGGAGCGTGGTGATCCCTAAGCATCCATACCACTGGAAAATCTCACCCCAGCGTGGATATGACATCTTCACAATTGCATGGGTGGAGTCCCACCTCCAGTTAGCTTTCCACCCTCTGTATAGTCTTATCACCTCCAAACCACAAGACCACTGTGTAGCAGCAGAACAATTACAGCTGGGAGGGAGGTGTAAGGCGTGGCTGGAACCTCTGGTAGGGCCTGATGACTCTGCCTTCCTCCTCAAGGCGGGGAAGTCGACTGGTTGCAAGTAGACCCATCTGCATCTGATGACGATAAAGATCGTGATAGCTGTTATGCTCTGGGGAATGTTCACACACCCACACCCATGCACGCACGCATGCACACACGCAAGCATGCACACATGCACAACACCCTGCACTATGCTGGGATTCTGCAGTTCCTACCAACAATAAGATCTTTGCCAATTTTAAGTCCTTGACCTTAGGCCCTCCTCATTTCCAGAAATGTAAGCTGGATAAGCTTTGATATTCACTTACAGTAACAGAGAGACTTGATTTGCTGTGGAGTAACTGGGCTATCTTTGCATGTAGTACTCAAGTGTGGTATTTGTAAACAACACCTTTCCCCTTAGCACTTATATGACAGGCATTAAACTATGAATTCACATGCCTCCCTGGTGCCCATCTATTCCTCTTGGTTGGCAGATTTACCCATTCTCCAGGCCTGGGGGAAAGGGCCTAGGAAGAGAAGTAAGAAGTAGGAAGAGGTGAGGTCTCTTTTGTTGCATAAATAACAGGGTGCCCATGTGCTCAACTGTGCCGGTTCCCAGTCACTGACACACCGTGGCGGGTACTGTAGGCTGCTGGTCTCGGCTAGGGAGTGGGTGCCATTTCAGTCCAGAATCTAACAAAATCTCCCACACTCCCTACTTCTGTCCTAGCCTCCGAGCCCTCTGGTCCCCCTGCCATTCTTTCTTCTCCCCTGTAACCCAGGCCTTGCATTTTCCAGCATTTTCCCCACCCCACCTCACAGAGTTAGGTAGTCCCACCATCTCTTTGGACTCAGCTTTTCTCCCTAGAAGGTATTTCTCCAGTAGATATCACAGCACTGTGCCCTCTGGTACCCAGGACACCACACTGTAGCAATTTTACATTTGATTGCTATCCCTCTCTATATAAGAATATGAATTTCCCTGTCCATATGCCATCCCATGCCCAGCACCATGCCTGGCACCTTGGAGACTTGTTCTGGAACACTGAAGTCTAAGTTGGTAGCTAGCATTGGAGGATTGGTGGGGGGCTGAAGTCGAGTGTGGGGGAGGTATGCAGACTCAAAGGCCAAGGTCAAAGATCAAGGGTACAGGAAGGTGTGATCAAGGTCAAAACTTATAACAAGGGAGAGTATCAAGGCCGCTCTGAGGAGTCAAACAGTTGTTGGAGACCAAAGTCATTTGATGACAAATGGCAGGGTGGGCATAGACGTGTCCATAGGCAGACCGCCTTCCGTGGGCAAAGACCGAATGAAAAGCCAACAAATGGGAGATGATTGGGGCCGTGGTCTCAAGACTGGTGGAGAATAGGCAAGGCTGATTTCAAAATGCAAAGACCCTAAGCCCCACTTCTTCTAGAAATTCTGACTTGTGTTTTTGTTCTAAAGGCAAAAGAGAAACTGTTGAAAGTTTTAAGAAGTGGTGTTTGTGTGTGTGTATGCATGTGTGTGTGCTCACGAGTGTGTGTTTGTGTGTGTGTGTAAATGTATGCATGTGTGTGTGCTCACGAGTGTGTGTGTGTGCACATGTGTGTGCTCATGAGTGCGTGTTGTATGTGTGCATGTCCGTGCGCGCACATGCTGGTCACTGTGTGGATAACAGGTTGAAGTTAGACCAGTTAGAGGAGCAGTAGGCATGCAGGGAGTGTTAGCAATAAAAGAATGGATATTTTGTAAAAACATTTTATTCATTTATGTGAAAGGACTGGGATCCACTATTTCAAAACAACAGTCCTGCATTTCAGCTACCCACACCTAGGGTGTGGGGTCCAGTCTAGACAGGGTTCACATGTCCTGGGTAGGGGCATGTGGATTAGAAAAATAGGAAGGAAGAACAGAGATATGAAAGAAATACAGAGACACAGGAGAGAACTGGAGGGCCATCCAGTGAACACTGAATACTGAATACACCCGTGGTTATTGTCCATATGTTTATATACCATTTGGTTTAGATACCAGTCCAAAAGCGGGGGTGGGGGGGAAGGGAAAAGACTGCTTTAACATGACACAAAGGACAAACAGAACAACCATTGGCTTCAAAACTTGAGACATCAAGCCACTATTTCCTGAGTTAAGCATTCTGATATCTAAGACAGGACATGCAGTGACCACACCTTAGACCAGGTATCCTGTAGGCAGCCACTCCCTGGGTCAGACCTCCTGTCTTAAAAATGAAGGAACAAGTTGCTGCAGACCCACTTCTGTGGGCCCCACACTAGGGAGCCTAAAAACCATTCACTTCATTCCCAGAATATCTGACTTCACTGAGTTTCCCACCTGCTCCAGATGTCTCTGCTGTGGATCAGGGCCGAGAGCTGATGCTGGCTATCCAAGGAGACCTGAGCTCCAGGTATGCGCTGAAGACCAGAGCAGGTACCCAGGCATCTTTTAGACACGCAGGTGTCAGGCTTCAGCCAGGAGGGTTCCCTGGACAATTCTGTGTGCACGGATGTTTGTGAGGTGGCGTTGCCTGAGCAGTGATTCTTGAGGTGACTCTGAACCACCAGACTCAGTAGGGAGCTCATCAGTTGTGGCCATTCATGGGCCACTGAATCAGAAGCCCGAGGGTGGGGTCATCCAGGTAATACAGGCTACAGGTTTAGCATGAGCGGGGCATGGTAGCTAGTGCCTGAAATCCTAGTATTTCAGTCTGAGGCAGGGAGATTGCCGTGGGTTCAAGATAAGATGATGGACTACACACCTATCGAGTTTCAAGCCTGCCCAGGCTACAGAGGAAGAGCCTATATCAAAACAAACAAAACGCAGAGGCATTTCATTTGTATTTTAATAAATAAAGCTTGCCCGAGGATCAGAGAAGTGAAACAGCCACACTGGCCAGACTCACAAACAAGACAGTAATGACACACACCTTTAATCCCAGTAGTCACACTAGTTTGCCACAGAAACCAGTTGGTAGTGGTGCACATCCTAAATCCCAGCCCTAGAGAGGATTATAAAATGGGAGGAGACAGCTCTCAGGTTCAGTCTCATTCTGAGATTGGAGGCAGGATCACCGTTTTTGGACTGAAGTCGAGGTAAGAACTAGTGGTTGGCTGCTTTGCTTTTCTGGTCCTCAGATTGAACCCCACTATCTGTCTTTGAGTTTTTATTAATCATGCTTTACAAAAACATAAACAAATGACATAAGCTGTGTGTATGTGTGTGACTCAGTTGTCAGATGACTGCTGAGCAATCATGAGGACCTAAGTTTGGTCCCTGAGAGCCCACATTAAAAAATAAAATATAGCTGGGTGGTGGCACATGCCTTTAATCCCAACACTTGGGAGGCAAAGGTAGGTGGATCTCTGTGAGTTCAAGGCCAGCCTGGTGTACAAGCGAGTTCCAGGACAGCCAGAGTTACACAGAAAAATCCTGTCTCGAGCAATAATAAACAAACAAACAAATAAATAAATGAAATTTAAAAAGGCTGTTGGCATGCCTGCAATCCAGCACTGGGAAACCAGATCTAGGAAGGTCCCTAGAGCTTGCAGGCCAGAGGCCAGACAGCCTAGCAGCTAGGATTCTAGATGAATTATTAAACTCCAGATTCAGTGAAAATAAAAAAACAAATCAGAGAATGATTCAGAAAAAGCACCTGACACCAACTGCTTACCTCTATACACACATGCATGTACCCATAAACATATAGCAGCAAAGATTCAGAATTGTAATCCCAGCGGGAGAAAGTAGTCATTAATTTCAGGGTGAGACTCCATTAGGAAGCTGGAGAACGGTTTCCATGGGTAACTCTGGCTTCCGATACAAAGGACGGGGTGAATCAGTTTCTCCTCGAGAGGCCTCCTGCCTTCTTGTCCTGGAACACATCCAGCCAGGCCAGAGGTTTGGCTTCTCTATCCAGTCTCTGATTTTCCACCCAGGCTCCTGCTGGAGGCCAGTTTTCCTGATGCATTTCACAGGAAATCAAAAAAAGACAGGCAGAGGGGAGACCTGAACTCGGACTCAGGGCTCCACCGGAAGCTCTAAGGAAACGGGCACTGGGAGCACAGGAATGAGCACTGGAGGAGCCAAAGACGCGGCTGCAACAGACTCAGGATGAAGCCTCCCATGGTGGCATTCCTCCAGCTCTTGCTGGATGATATCATATGCAGCCACACTCACGACTTGCCTCCCACGGTGTCTTTTGTCTCCTCCAGCTTGAGACTTGGGGGGGCACTGGGCAGCTTGCAAACTGTAGCAAGGGGGAAGCGAATGAGGGGCTGATGTCTCAATCTACTGAGAGTAAAGCTGGGCTTCCCCTCTGTTTCCTGACTTTGCGGGTTCCCCCTCCCCTCTTTTAAGATAAAGTCTCACTACATAGCACTGGCTAGCATGGAACTTGCACACTGCCACTGAGAGAGAGAGAGAGAGAGAGATTGATTTCAGGAGGAAGTCCATTCTCTCCTTTCACCGTGTGTGTGGGTCCTGGGAATCTCAGGTCAGGTCATCAGGCCTGTTCACAGAACATTAGCATACGATAGTGGAAAAGTACTGGTCTGAGGGGAGGGGTAGGGAGGAAAAATGAAAGAAGTCCCAGAGGAGAAGGAAAGAACAGATAATAAAAGATTCATGTTCACTGACGTCCAGGTCCATCAATTCTCCATCCAGCTGAGGACAGAGAAATGCACATGAACATTCTCACTGGGGTTGCAGCGTTTCTCTGCCCCTGCGGTTTTGCAGTTCCAGGAACTGGGGACCACTCCCTGTGTTGCTCTAAGACGGGGCTAGCCTGGGCCTCCTATAAGGTCCCCACAGCCTGACCCGTTTGGCTCCCTGAGCTCCACTGAGCCTCTGTTCTTCTATCTGCCCTGTTGCAGAGCTGTGGAGAGGGCTGCAGATTCACTCAAGGGGCGCAGGGCTGTCTTTCTGAGAGGTAAACCTGAGAACAGTGATAAGAAAAATGAGTTAGCTCACACCATGTCCTTTGGTTGTTTGTGGGCTACGTTGTTGAGAGGGGCAATCGGTGGCCCCACTTTGCCTTTTCTCCTCAGGCACCCCAGGTTCCCTCAGTTCTGCAGCGGGCCCTGGCCTCACCCCCACTACTCAGTGCTCTCTCACACCACCCTTCCTCTGAGACAGAGCCTGCCTTCAGACTCTGCTCCCAATATGTAGCTGGCCAGGGGCCAGGGTCGAGCTGCTGCCAGCAGAGCCACTTGGCCAGAGACATGACTTTCCCTGCATGAGCAGCAGCTAGCATTTCCTCTTTGTCCCAGGGTCTCCTGGCTCCATTGGATTCTGTACAGCTGGAGGCTGCTCTGGTGGTCGTGGACGCTCCCCCTCCACACCTTAACACCCCACCTACCCACCCATGGCCCCTTTCCCCTTTCTCTCCCTTTTAAACCAACCTACCCTTCTTTCCTCCCTCTCCCCTCCCCTCCCCCTTTCTCTTTCTTTCTTTCTTGACGGGGTCTCACCTTGTGGCCCTGGCTGGCCACAAACTCACAGAGCTCTGCCTGCTTCTCCCTCCCAAGTGCTGGGGTTAACTACCATGCTGGATTCTTGTGAGGGCTAAAGTTATGTTTCAGGTTTTAATTATTGCGCCTAAGAGATGTATAAAACAGAAATGCCTCTAACCTGTAAGCCCCTTGCCCAAGGACAGATACTTCCTGAAATACTGGAGGCTATTGTTTATGAGAGATAACAAGCCGCGTGGTCTTTACTCCCCTAAACAAATTTGTTTGGCCCAACTGTACCGGATGTGCTTGATCACATGACAGGAAATGCATCCGGATACATGGCTACTCCTGATTGGACCTGGTGGGGAATATGTAGTCTTATGTGTAGCCTTTATGAGCCTCTGCAAAACATGACTTGTCACCATTTTCTTGGAACCCCAGAAAGGACCTGGCCAGAGTCCATCATCCTGACCAGTATTAATTAAAGCTTGCTTCAAATTTGAATTAAAATAGTGATAGTGATTTTATTCCTGCCTAGTGGGATTAACATTCTCTATTCCAGGCTCTGGTTAGCCTCTCATTGAAGGATGGCCTTGAATTTATGACCTTCCTGCCTTCACCTCCCAAGGGTTAGGGTTACAGTCTTGTGCCACTACTGTTAATCCCAAAGATGGAAGGAGAAAGACTCCTCAAATCACCATGATTAAATTAATGAAAGCAAGCAAATATTAAAGCAAGCTTTTTCATTTGTGCCCATGGGCTGCCCAGGAGAATCAAAAGCAGATCACAGGCAATGAAGATTACTGCTGGAGACACCTGATCCCACCTCCAGTCCAGAGTTCTGGTTACCTGGAACCTTCCCCGCGTTTCCCCTGGTGCCAGTATCTCAGGATATTGGGTCTCCTTACATGGGCTTGTAGTTTTCCAGACAGCCCTCCTCAGCAGACAGCTTCCTTGATCCACCAGTTGCTCAAACAGAAACCAGAGTTTTTCCAACCCCTCCCTCATCGCCCCAGGTCACACAATGGCAAGACTTGTTCAATACGCCTCTGAGACGTACTGACTTCGTCCACTCGCCCTTCTGCCATTCCCTGGCCTGAGTCACCGTCTGTCCCTTGAAAACTTCAGTAATATCTCAGCTGCCCACCTAACCTCCAAGACGCTGCCTGCAAGACAATGTGAACTGCCTCAAAGCCTTCAGCATCGCCCCTTGCTCCTCTAAGGATGACTTCCGCAGCTTGTGCTACCCAGCCTCCATCTGTCTGTCCAACTGCAGCTAGCGCTACCTGTCCTTCTCTCATTGGGATCCACCCTCACGGCTACCGGTAAGTTCCCACAGCTGTCCCTTTGTCTCTTGTGTGACAAAACTTTCCTGGGGAGATGGAAACACTTGTCTACTCAACCCAGATAGGCAGTCCAGGACAGACCAACGTATGGACACCACCCAAGTCCCACTTGGTGAACCATGTGTTTTACTGGGGTTACTTACAGGAATATGGGTGAGGGGTTACTTATAGGAGCAACAATGACTAGACAGCTGCATCACCGAGCTCATTCGATAGCGCCCAGCCACGACAAGCTTAATAGAGGCCTGAGTTTTGGTTTACCCTAAAGCAATACCTGGTTTCAAGAAAGACCACCCAGGCACCACCCAGAAATGGACCATCCAAGAGAAAATACCTAATATTCCAAAGCCCACCATACTCCCATCCCTTTTCACCGGGACATCCCTAGACAAATGTCAGCCAACCAGGGATCCTGAACTTTGTAAATCCCTCACCCTAACCTCTGCTATTATAAAAACTCCACCCCAACTGAGCTCAAAACTCTCTGATGGTATCAATGTGTTGGACACGTGGAGGGTCCAAGTTCGAACTTTTAGGCTTTGGAAACCAAACCCAAGAAGATTCTTTTCTTTCTCTTACAACTGCCTTAGAGGAGAGGGCACTAGTACTAAGGAGTTGGCTGGAGTGGACAAGGAGGGAGAATAATGGGAAAAATAAGCTTCAGTCAGAACAAAGTGTGGTGGCCCAGAAGTGTAGCCCCAGTACTGGGGAGGCAGAGGCAGGAAGACCACAAGTTTGAGGCAAGCATGTGTTACATAGCAAGTATAGTCTTGGGAAAGCAAACAAACAACAACAAGAAAATCTAAAAGATAAAAGAAATCAATAAATATTTCAGAAATATTATCAATACCCACCTTTCCACTGTTGTGGAATATTAAATATTACTTTAACTATGTAAAGGTGTGTTACGTTTGTTTATGCTGCACTTGTTTAAGTATGTAGAGATGTGTAGCTTTGCCTGCCTAAGGCACCCGATTGGTCTGATTAAAGAGTTGAACGGCCAATAGCTGGGCAGTAGAGGGATAGGCAGGGCTGGCAGGCAAAGAAAATAAGTAGAAGAGAGAAAAGAATGAGGGAGAAGGCAGGGGAGATGTCCAGGTCCAGCCAGTCAGCCACCAAACAGTCAGACACGGAGTAAGCAGAGAAACAGGACCCCCAGGAGGAAAGAAAGGAAAAAAAAACCCCAAGGCAAAATGTAGATGAAGAGAAACAGGTAAAATTAAGTTATAAGAGCTGGTGGGACAAGCCTAAGATAAGGCTGAGCATTCATAACTAACAAGTTTCCATGTCACGATTTGGGAGCTGGTTGATGGCCCAGAGAAAGCCTGCTACACCCCACTCAGCCTGAGTTTTCCAGAGTGACAGAACCAATTTATAGAGCTAGGCTTATCCCAAAGAATTGCTTTACTCATGAACCTGTAGAGCTAGCTGCCCCAAAGATGCTCTACAGGTGGGAATTTAGGGACAATATGATGCCGCAGTCTTGACTTAGAAGTGGTCTGTCTTCAGAATTCCTCCCATCTCAGGGGAAACTCAGAGGTTTGACATAATGCCTTGTACTGATTTAATGAGGCCAACATGCCCCAGCTGGATGTGAAGCTACTCAAAGTCAACTTATTTAAATGTTAATCACACCCAGAAAATACACTCAAACAGACATGGGTCTTTATCTAAACAACTGGGTACTATAGCCTAGCCAGAGAGACACAAAGTTATCATCATAAAAACAGGATGGTGTCAGCCTGCAAGGAAATGGTAGTTTGTGTTCATCGGTTTTTACCTCTGTTTCCAGCTGAACTTGGGTCTGGTGTATACCTGTGTAAGAGTCAGGGATCAGCTCAGGACCTCCAAGACCAAGTTCTCAGCATAAAGGAGATTTATTTGCCCCAGAGAGACAGAGGGCAAGAATAAGAGACAAAGACAGGAGATAGAGGATGAGGGAGAAGGGAAAGGGAACAAGGGAGAGGAGTATCTGTCCTGGGGGTTGGGAGGATAAATATCTGTCTCTGTACAGAGAGGAGACAGATGAGGCACACAGGAAAATGGTGGCTTGTAAGGGAAAAACCTTGTGTTAGAACAGGTTGTTTAATTTTAATTGGGCATGCTAATTAGGGCAATCAAAGGGGGCATTTTGATTGCTGGACTTGAATACTTTGGTAGATGGACCTTGGCAGTCAGCCTCAGGAGGAAGAAGTTGGTGTGGGAGGCCCTTCTGTCTATATGTTGCTTTTATTGGTTAATGAATAAAGAAACTGCTTTGGCCTATAGCAAGGAAGAACTTAGCTATGCAGAGGGAGGAGGGACTAAACTGAATGCTGGGAGAAAGAAGGTGGAGTCAGGAGAAGCCATATAGCCTTACCAGAGACAAACACCGAACAGAATTTTACCTAGTAATCCACAGTCATGTAGCGATACACAGATGAATAGAAATGGATTAATGTAAGATATGAATTAGCCAGAAATACACTTAAGCTATTGGCCAAACAGTATTGCAAATAATATGGTTTCTATGTGATTATTTCCGGGCTGGGCAGCAGGGAACAAACAAGCTGCCTCTCACAACAGGAAGTGACCAAATAAGGGAATAGACCTTGGTGACAAGCTTTAGGAATGCAATCCAAGTTTTTTTGTTGTCGTGTTTTTGTTTTGTTTTTGTTTTTGTTTTTTGCAAGGCAGACGCAATTGGGGGAGAAGGACTGATGTGGGAGTGTCATATCAATCTGTTGATTTCATTGGCTAAGCAATAAAGAAACTGCTAGGCCCATTGGATAGGCCCACCCTTAGGTGGGTGGAGTAAACAGAACAGAACGCTGGGAGGAAGAGGAAGTGAGGTCAGACTCGACAGCTCTGCTCTCTGGAGCAGACGCTTCAGAGAGACGCCATGCCCAGCTCCCAGGCAGATGCACGCAATGAAGCTCCGACCCAGGATGGACTTAGGCTAGAATCTTCCCGGTAAGACCGGTGCTATACAGATGATAAGAAATGGGCTAGTCCAGGTGCTAGAGTTAGCCTAGAAGAGGCTAGATAGAGATGGGTCAAGCAGTGTTTAAAAGAATACAGTGTCCGTGTAATTATTTCGGGTAAAGCTAGCCGGGCAGGCGGCCGGGTGCCTGGAAAATAGCCCGCCGCCCTATTACTACAAAGGACAAGGCCTGCCAGAGCCATGTTTCCATACTTAGGCCGGCTTTGGTCCTTCAACCTGGCTCTATCTTGCTTGTGTCCTCAGATTCAATGGGTCCCACTTATTTTGGCCTAATTTTTCTGTGTTTCTCTTAACAATGGTTTCTTCCCTGTTTGGTTCGTTCTGATTATCCCAGGCTGAAGATTACTTCTCATGCTTCGTGTAAGGGTATAAATAACCTACAGTGTGAGCTAGCGGAGGACTCGGGGGCAGAATTCACACGCTTAAATCACAACACTATAATGGGATTTGCAAAAAGTCAACTGATAATCTGCCAGCTGACTCCTCTTTTGATTTGAGTCCTTTGTTTCCTACTTGTGAGACCAGCTTAAGGTCATCAGGGACTCTAAAACTCAATGAATTTGAGATTAAAATATCACTAAATCATAAAAGAATTTAAAGAAACCCCTATAAGTTAGTTATCTCCAGTAAAACTACTTCATTGTTTTATTATTTATTTTTTATGCTTAGTTTTTTTTAAGATTTTATTTATTTATTGTGTATACAGTGTTCTGCTTCCGTGTATGCCTGCAAGCCAGAAGAGGACACCAGCTCTCATTGTTGATGGTTATGAGCCACCCTGTGGTTGCTGGGAACTGAACTCAGGACCTCTGAAAGGGCAGCCTCAGAGCCATCTCTCCAGCCCTCAGTATTTTCTTTCAAACACTGAATCCTTCAACTGAAAGGGTGGTGGCTCATAGCTGTAATCCTAGCATTTGGAAGACTGAAACTGGAGGATTACTATGAGTTTGAGGCCAGCCTGGGCTACATTGTGAGACCCTGTCTCATAAAACAAACGAAAGGAAGGAAGAAAGGGAGGGAGGGAGAGAGGGAGGAAGGGAGGGAGGGAGGGAAAAAGGGCAAACCCTTTCCTAAAGCTCCCTCCTTGCAGGGAACAGGAGGGGATGACCTGACTGGTGGCTGAGTCACAGGCCTTCTGGCTTCCCGTGAGATCCCTAGTGCCCACTGGAACAAGGGATAGGAAGATGGACAGAAGTCCTGCCCTTGCAGTTATGGAAGCCTTGGGATCCTTGCAACCAGCCAGCCTGTGTCCTTGCTGATCACGCTCCCAGTCAGCCCAGATGCCCAGTTCCGCAGAGACAGAAGTGGCACCGTCTCCCAATGCATCTCTAGAGACAGAACTGCACAGGCAGAACTCACACCCTCAGATCAACTCTACACACCGTGGAGTGTGTTTGTTTCATAGCTGATATAGTCAAGAGATTGAGGGGGTGGATCTAGTAGGTGCTGGGGACCAGTACTTTAATCTAACATGCTCTAGAAGCAGGAAAAGAAAAGGAAAAGGAAAGAGAACTGAAGTAGCAGTAGATAAGGACAAAAGCAATAGTTACTGGGCTCCACTTACAGTCACCATCGATTCTCTTCCAAGTCTCCCTGCCCTGAGTGTTTCAACTTAAACCCTAGTAAGTAAACAGAATGCTTACTTAAATGAAATGTCTTGTAACTGAACGGCAAATGCTGAGAATCCTGCTATTCTGGTTTTAGATCTCAGTGTCTCCCCTACCCTCCTTGCTGGATAGTGAAGTGTACAGTTGAATTGAACACTCAGATTTTAGAACATACACAAGGAAGGCAGGGGTGAGCGAGTCAGAGGTCCTTTACTAGCTCTTATGAGAATAGCTGTTCTAGCCAGCCGAAATGGCCTAGGCCTGGATCCTGCCGTCCCCGGGGACTGGTGAAAGGCCAGCCTGGGCTGCAGAGCAAGCCCTAGGCCAGCCAGAACCGTGCAGGGAGACTTCATCTCAGCAAACAAGGAACACGAAAGAAACCACAGCAAGAGAAGCTCTGATTAGATGGCTACCGGTGTTATCACTTTCCCAAAGAGTTAGTAGAGCTGTAGTGTGTGTGTGTGTGTGTGTGTGGTGTGTTTGTGTCTGTGTGTTTGTGTGTGGTGTGTGTGTGGTGTGTGGTGTGTATATGTGTTTGTGTGTGGTGTGTGTGTGGTGTGTGTTGTGTGTTGTGTATATGTGTTTGTGTGTGGTGTGTGTTCGTATGTTTGTGTGTATGTGTTTGTGTGTGATGTGTGCGGTATATGTATGTGTGTGGTTTGTATGTATGTGAGTATGATGTGTGCTGATTTTTTTTCTATTTTGCATTTGTGAGTGTCCAAGGAATTGGAAGAAATTGAACAGGTGGATTTTAAACACGCACAGACTGGTCACACACACACACGTGCATTTGGAAGACCATTTAAGGGTGCTGGGACACACAAGAGCATTAGCCCTTTTCCTCCCCAATTCTGACAAATGAGGACACAAATCTAGGTTCCATGTGACTTGAGACTCAGATAAAAAGCTCAGTCCAGTCTGAACTTCTGGGTGCCGAAGAGGAGGTCAGAAGTCATTGGAACTGGAGTCTCTGACTGTTGAGAGCCACCTTGTGTGTGCTGGGAAACCGGCCTGACTCCTTTGCAAGAGAAACAAGTGCTCTTAACTATTAAGCTACCTTTTTAACCTCTTAAAAATTTCTGAAACGTTTATTTAGTGTGTATGTGTGTGCAACACACAGCCTCAGTTGGAGATTAGAAGTTAGGTAGGAGTTCATTCTCTCCTACCATACGGGCTCTGGGGGTGGGACTGGGGCCATTAGGCCCTGCCAGCAAGTAGTACCCTTGCCTACTGAGGCATCTAGGTGGCCCCACAAGTTGAATTCTTGAAGATTCACCAGTTACATTCCTGGTGGTTGGAACGCTACTAGGCCCATTTAAAGGGTAAATTCCACAGTTTTCCATTTTCATCCATGGGGGGGGCAATAAGTCCCATTTTGCCGTGAGAGAACAGTTTGCAGAGGAGGGAGTGGAGCCTTTGCAAACACCTGTCCTTCCTTTTAATGTTCTAACCCTCATGGGGCTGGAGAGGTGCCTCGGTGGTTAAGAACACTGGCTATTTTTCCAGAGAACCTGGGTTCAATTCCCAGCACCCACAGAGCAGCTCACTGTAAGTGGTGGATTCTTCTGTCCTGCCTGCCAGCTCCCAAATAACCACACGGAGACTTCCTAATTATAAAAGTTCGGCTGAAAGCTTAGGTTTGTTTCTAACTAGTTCTTACGACTTAGATTAACCCATACCTCTTATTCTACATTCTTTTATGTAGCTCTGTTACCTTTACCCTATACTTTATGCGCTTCCTCTCTGTCTGGAAACTCTGCCTTTCTTCTTCCCAGAGAAGTCCTGCCTAACCTCTTTCCCTGCCTAGCTATTGGCCATTGCACTCTTCCTCACAGCAATCATAAGGTGCTTTGGCAAAGACACATCTTACAGTGTACAAAAAGATTAACCCACAGCAGCTCACAGCTGTCTGTAACTCAGTTCCAGGGGACCTGGCACCCAAGACAATGGATATAAAATAAAAATTTAAAAAGTAAGTTAAAAAAGTATCCTAACTCCTCTGGGGCTTGGAAGTTAGGAAAAGTAAGTTTTCTTCCCACAAGGTAAATACTAGAAGATCTTTAGCACAATGGAAGAAAGGGAACTCCTCACCCCCACGTGCCCCACCGTGCCGCCAGTGCTTGAGCCTAGAAAACAGCTCATCCTCCCAACAGCTGAAGCTTCTTTCCTTAAGAGACAGAGGGGCATCAGGCAGACCCTCCCTCCTTTACCTGGCACACATGAGCTCTGTTAAAGCCCCGTGGTGTCCAGGATCCCACTTTGCAGTGATGGCTCTGCAGCTCACTTTGGGTCCCCATATAAACCAGACCCTCAGCGCTACAGGTGTCTGACTACAAGTGACTAAGCACGTGAGCGAATTAGCTCTCTGCTCTCTCAGACGGGGGGTCAGATGATGTTTTCCCATGTTGGGACCTGCCTCACTGTGGCTGGTGTGGTCAGAATCGCCACCCCCACTCTCCCCTCCCCCGCCTACACACAGGGTCGTGGGGCTAGTGTGGGGCAGCCACAGAACTCCTGGACTTTGAGGGACTAATTGTGCGGGCGGATGGTCACAGTCACACAGATATGTCTTCAGTGAGGCAGGGCATTCTTGTTCTCAAACCCACGTGCTTGAGGGGGAGTGAAACTTCTCAAGCAGCATGGGGAGCCGCTGGACTCTTCACCTCTCGTTCATTCCTGGGCCTCACTGATCACAGGGGAGGAAACAGGGGTTCCTCTTATGAAGAGGCATTTTATTTCAGGTGGAGCCTGGTTCCCCAGGACCAGCTTTCTGACCTGGGGTAGAGCTAGGTCTCCCTGTAGGCTTTGGGAAACGTCACTTGGCTCGCCTCATGTCCCTAGCATCCGATGACTCCAAGAGCCATCATAACTGACCAAACTGGGAAAGCACTCCCCGCTAATCCGTTTCTAGGGACTTCCGGAACAGCTCTCTTTCTCAGGGTGAGTCTTCATCTTCAAAGGCAGTCAAAGGGTAAGCTTCTTATTCCTCTCCTCCCACACCTAGGACTTGGAGGAAGGTCCAGATCTCAGGAGCAAAGCCATGGTGAGCCATTGGATGCTCAGGTCCCAGGTGTGGGAGGCAGATTCGCTCCTGCTGGGTCCCTGGCTGTGAGCAGGAACACAGGTGCTCATTTCGTGACAACACTTGCATCCGAATACCAGCGCCTTATTCAAACAGGAAATGGTGCATTTTCCACATTCCTCAGCCAGAGCCAGAGGACAGAATGGAGGTAAACGGCATGGGCGGCATTTATGGAATGTGAGTATTCTTGCTATTTCCTCTGTTGGCAAGAACGTTCCATTCTTTCATTCTCCAGGTGTGACATGCCCACTCCCGCAGCCTGTGCCCACCCCTCCCTTGGTAGTCGTCCTGAAGGCGTCTTGGTGCTTAGGGATGGTCTTTGGTGTGGGAACAGGCTCAGAGCATGAGAGGAGCATGGAGAAGGCCCGCCATCCAGAAAGACATCAGGGGAAGTCAAACGGCAGAACAAACAGGAGAGCGAGGGCAGCAGGGCAGCAGATCTGTGAGAGAGCTTCGCAGGGGCCTGGCTGTCTGTGAAAGATGGTATTGCAAGCAGGGGAGACAGTTCTTCACATGAAAAGATTCCTGTTCCTGTGTTGGGGAGGGTGCAGAAGTAGGGAGACCCACAAAGGAACAACCACCAAGAGATAACAGACTCGGATGCCTGTAGAGGCTCCAGACAGGATAGAGGCCAAGAGTTTATTTTGAAAAGGGAGGAGAGAGGTGGGTGGAGGGTGAGGTGGCTCCAGAGAGGCTATGACAGTGGGAACTGGGGCTGTCTGAAGCAGGAGCTACATGGGCATTTTTGTTTCCCCAAATTTATAAGTCGATGTCTCTAGACATCTCTAGAGGTGACACTTTGGGGAATTACTTATGTTTTCCAAAGCTATAAGGATGGGCCCCTCATGCTGAGATGTGTGCTTTTAACCGAAGAGAAAGAAACAGGAACCCTCTCCCCTCTGTTGTTTGAGGACACGGTGCAAAGGAAGCCATCTGAAGCCAGGAAGAAGGCTGCCTTAGCGATGGATTTTGTAGGATGTTGATCTGGGGTGCTGTGAGAAGTCAGGGTCTGGCAGTTAAGCGGCCCTGTTTGTGCGGTTGAGCTATGAATGCGGATTAAGACCAAAGCCTTGGTCGTCCTCTAACAGAAGGTGGGGAGGGCCCTGGCACACAGGGGAAAGGGTTAGGGAGACATCAGGAGTCTCAGGAGAAGTGGAAAGGCTGCTGAGCTAGAGTTCAGTGAGGTCAGAGGACACAGGTGGTTTAGAGTCCAAACCTCACAAGTATAGGTTCCTCCAGCTGCCTTCATGAGCCCACATAAGAAGGCAAATGGTTAGGCGGATCCTCAGAGAGCTTACCAAACTAACCGTGAAGGGAACAGGCCAGAGAGGTTAAGGTTGCGGAAAGGAGCGAGAGAAGAGACACTTACACATACATATGTGTCAATATAACCATGCATAATTATATACACATGTGATTATGTGTGCATATATGAGATACATAATAGATAAATGGACAGGTGGATAGATTAGGCAGAATAGACACGACTTACTAAAATGGAATAGGAGTAGGGAGGTTTTGTATATATGTGTATATATATATATGTGTATGTGTATATATATATACATACATATATATGTGAAGCTATCAAAGAACATTTCTGGTAAATTAATCTTTTCTAGGAAAAAAATGAGATAAGAAGACTGACACTTAGGAAGATGATATAATGGTCCAGGTCAGAATTAGCAAACACAGACTGTAAGCTACAGACTCCATCCTGTGCCCGGAGTGGTCACCACTTTTACTGGATAGTCATGCTCTTGAGCTGAGCTCTGAATTGTTCTTAACACAGGGCTCAGGAACCAGTTTCAGTGAACTGGAATTGGCCCCTGCCTTGCAACCTGCTTCTAGTTTAGGAACAGGAGAAAGGGGAGTAAGTCTGGGCTAGATTTGTAAGGTCGTTGAAGAAGCCTTAGCACCACGGGGCCTGCCATGGGAGAAAATTGCTCTCACAGCCAGTCACAGTTCTAGGTTCCCGGAAACCTGAGAGAGCTAAGGATAGGGCTGGGGATGAAGTCGGAATTTCCCTGGGGGCACATACAGAAAGCCAGTTTACAGAAGCCCCAGAGTGTACTTGGCCTGCGATCTTAGAGCCCCAGGATGACATTTCAGCCCCTGCTGAGCTTGCGGAAGTGGGGAATAAGGCAAACTGTGGCTCTCCTGTTTGAGTGACCTTCCACAGAGCCTAGATAAGTGTCTGGGCTCTGCTTGAGGGGCCTCTGGGAGAAAGCATTGGATTCTCTTAGTCTCCACAGGTCCAGCCTTAGGCAGCGAGGACACGGAGCAGCTTGGGGCGATCTCCGAGAAACGCCATTCACTTATTCCTGTTTCCTCTGGGTGAGCAGCCTCAAACTTCAGGAAGCTTCATTTCCTTCCGCTCTTGTGGAACACTCTGGTTTTAAGCATTTGTTTACATCAGTCGTGGTGAAACCAGTCTCTGGTTACACAACGTGGGTGACAGGAACAGCAGTGGTGAAAGCTGGGACTCCCGTGCAGGCCAAAGTTTCTAAGAGATCAGCTGTTCCTATAGGAATTAGCGGTCTTAACGCCTGGCCTGTCGCAGCTTCCTCCAGATGGTTGCTAATACTGACTGGGTGAGCCACCAGTCATCCATTCCTACAGAGGAATGCGTGTTCCTTTTAGAGAATGAAGTGGGTTCCGTGTGAAGGACCGCTGGTGTGTTCAGCGTGAAGGGCTCCTGGACTATGTTTTACTCTTTGCCTCTTTGTTCAGGTTTGTTTGTTTCTCCTTAGAGTTTTATCGGAAGAATCCAGAAATGGAGGTTGAGGGAAACCGCTGTGACGTCTAGTCCCAAAGAGGACTAGAATTTAACTGAAACATATTGACCCATAAAACCAAAGACTTGCAGGTGGAGTTACCGTGTGTGTGTGTGTGTGTGTGTGTGTGTGTGTGTGTGTGTGTGTGTGTGTGTGTTGGGGCTGTGTGATCAGGGCAGAAAGAAGAGATCAACATGGCCTTGTGTGGGCAAGAGAAGGTGTGAAGCCCTTGTCTGTCAGGTTTGTCTCTTCCTGGTAACACATGGAATGAGTTACTCGTCTCCTTGGCATTTCCTTCCGTCTGACCTGTATTGACATCTGACACCCCCATTGGTTTTCTAAATCTTATTCTAACAAGTAAAAGATGAAATTCTCTTGGCCAGCTGGCAGTCTTCTGAGGTGCAGTGTCTTTGGGATAGAACCCCAAACATTATACCTGTGTGTGACAAAAGGGGAGAATTTGGTCATTTTTAAGTCAGCCTTGTGGATAGAGGGCAAAGTTCCCAAAGCCTTCATCCACATTACAAACTACAGTAGTTCCTGCTAAGGTTCCTGTTCCACTTCCCTCCAGGGTCCTCAGCTCACGGGCATTTACTGAGCATCTACTTATGAACAGAAAGGACACACAAACACTATGGTTTCAGTAGGTTCACAGACCACTAGGGAGGCAATATAAACAGACCTAGCAGTAGTTGCTTCTGTGGGTGGAGTCATGGCCTATGGTTTGAGCATGGAGTGTCCTCCTGAGGCTCATGTTTTCAGACATTTGGTTGTCAAATGAAGGACCTTGGGAACATGATTGGATTCTGAAAGCTCTGATCCAAACAGTGGGGCTATCTCTGTATGTATGTATGTACATATGTTTTTCAAGATAGGGTTTCTCTGTAGCTTTGGAACCTATCCTTAAAGGTGCCACCACCTCCCAGACCCCTTGATGTATTTATAACCTGACAGCAAAAGGGAGGAGATGAGTCCTACTTGGGGTCTACTCTGGCTGGTTCTTTTATCCCTTCTCTGATTTAGGTCCTCCATGAGATTAGTAGCTCCTGGCATGTGCCCCCATTGCCATGATATTCTGCCTCACGCGGGTCCTGAATCAATGCAACCAAGAATTGTGGATGACATTCCTCAAACTGTGAGCCCTGATGTGTAGCGATACGCTCTGAATTGAATCCGTCCCTCCTTAGAAGGGGAAGAAATGCTGGAAAGGACCCTGGAAGTTACAGTATTCATTTGCAAGGTCCCTCCTGGGATTGCATAAAGCAGTAGCCACTGCTGTGGGGGGAAGAGTTCCTGGGGTTGTCCAGGGAGCTCGAGGCATGCAGCATAAGCGAGCTGTTACTCATGCTGGGGTGGGTTTGGGGGTAAAGCAGCTGTTTATGTCACCCCATCCCTGTAATCCCCGTTCATGCTCCTGTAAGTAAGCACGCATCACACACCTGTAAGCACGGTAAATCCACTGCTCTACCAAGCTAGACTTGGGTGGTGGCCTTTCTTGGTTCTGTCCCTGTTGCCCAGCTGGGGTGAACCAATGTTTGCTCACATGACTCTCTGAAAATTATACAAGCCACAATAAATAAATAAATCCTCCAAGCTGTTCTCTTTTGAGCATTTTGGTCACAGCCCTGGAAAGTTAACTAACACAGAGAAACGCTATAAAATAAGCAACGCTGTTGGAAGGAAATTTGCGAAGTCTAGAAAAAAAAGACTTTTTGAGTATATGAGCTATGGATTGACTCTAGAAACAAAGCAATGAATTTAGTTTTTAAATGCCTTTCCATATTTTTTTTATCACAAAACAGTGAATGTTTACTCTAGAGAATTTAAAAACCACATATTAGAGAGGAAAGTTCAGTCCCTCTACCAGGAAGCAACCTTGGGGCTTCATTCTGTACCCCAGACCCCTGCCTTCTGTTCGTCTAATTTATTTTGTGTCTATAAAACACCGTCCTCCTACTTCGGTTCACAGATGATTCCGCTGCTCAAGCTGCTGCAGGACAACTTGTTGAGGTAACGCTCCCTCAACCCCTTATCTTCCCACCAGCCTCATTCTTATCAGCCCCTCAGCGGCAACTTCTCAGTTTGCCCGTTTGGGCTCTCTCAGTCAGTCCAGGCTGCTACAAGAAGACGGAGTGGTTCATAGACAGCAGAAATGGAATCTTCACAGTTCCGGAGCCTGGGAAGTCTAAGGTCAGGACAGAGTTAGCTTTCAGTGACCATCTGTCTTCTTGGGGTAGCCTGGCCTGTGGAACAGGGCAAACGAACCCCTTGGCTTTCTTTCCAAGGACACTAAATGTCATTCAGCACACCCATCACTTCCCCTTCCCAATGCCGTCACCATTGGGCTAGGATTAAACGTG
Organism: Microtus pennsylvanicus; assembly: GCF_037038515.1. Lineage (NCBI taxonomy): Eukaryota > Metazoa > Chordata > Mammalia > Rodentia > Cricetidae > Microtus > Microtus pennsylvanicus. The sequence continues at coordinate 80,244,696 of NC_134590.1, forward strand.
AATTTTGGAGGAACACAGGCATGGTAAGGGCCACCACATCATTCCCTCTTAAGAGCCCATATAGTGTTATACACATTGAGAGACCACACCCCAATGGGCTGGTATCTCAACGGCTATTGGCTGAAGGAGCGGAAGGACCTCTGGCAACATCTCTCCTTACATTAAGTGCCCAATTCTCCTCTTCAGATGTCTCTATTTCAGTAACCTGGGTCTTCCTCACTCCACTGACCTACTTCTGGATCCCCGTACTGCCCCTCCACCTCAATGATGGCGGTCCGATGGGCCCAGGGGGCTGGTTGGTCTGTATTCACAGCATGGCACAACCCGGTAGCCCTTGCTGTGTTCTGCCTTTCCTGCCCCAGCCACCGTTACAGAGACTCAGGGCTACCCTTTACAAATCTTGCCTAGTGCAACCTAAAACCGAAAAGCTTCTTAGGCAGTCATGGGTCTATAATTAAAATGCATCTTCATGCATTTTTGGTGGCAGATCTCTACTTCCTACAAGTTGGTGTTACACACATGTTTAAAAGGATCTTAAATAGCATCTTGATTTTGATCTCATTTAATGAAAAGGAAAGAAAGCCTTTCCCTTTTAAAGAACACAAATCTAGTGGCTGGAGAGCTGGCTCAGCAGTTAAGAGTGCTTGATGTTCTTGCAGAGGACCTGAGTTCAATTCCCAGAATCCACACTGGGTGTCAGGAGGTGGCTCCCAATCACCTGTAACTCCAACTCCAGGAGATCTGATGCTCTTCTCTGCTCTAGGAGGCACCTGCACACAGGTGATGGGGACACATACACATAAATAAACAGGAAAGTAACTTTTTCTTTTCTTTTCTTTTTTTAGACAGGATTTCTTGTGTAGCCTTGGTTGTCCTGTAACAAGTTCGAACTCACAGAGATCTGCCTGCTTCTGCCTCCTGAGTGCTATGATTAAAGGTGTGCGCCACCGCCACTGTTAGGAATATTTCCTAACCGAGCTCTCTGGCGACACAAAAGTTCCCAATCAAGCCAAATCAAAACAAGCCGAATTAAGAAATATCCAGGTTTAATGGGAGATCTGCACTCTCGGGTGGCCCCGAGGGGGAAAACGGGAAGCCGCAGGAAGGCGACCCCCGGGAGGAAGAAAGGGGGACCACGTGTTCATCTTTTGGGGGATCACTTAAGTACCCTGGGGAGTGGTCCTGACCCCACCCCCAGGGAGGGGTCAGGACTGGCCTGCTGGGATTTGAAGTCCAGACCAGGCCTGGTGGCTGAGATAGATGCCAGGGACTGGGGCCTAGGCTCCCAGCCTAACAACCACCATCACTTGTTTTTTGTTGTTATTGTTGTTTTTGGTCTTGTTTTGTTTTTTTGGTTGGGTAAAGTAAATCTTAGGGGCAAAAACACCACAGGGAGAACCTGAATAATTGCAAAACATTGAAAGTCTGTGTTTGCCTTAGCTTGTCACGGATTAGAAGAACATAGTTTTTAACAATGTCTGATGGTTTGCTGGACATTCAGATACCAGTGCCTTCTTTTATAGGAAGTTTAAGGTCATTTTTGTTATACCTTAAGAAGAAATTAAGAAAAAGTAATGTGGAACAGATTGGGAGGAAACAAAGCAAACCAAACAATAACTATACAGAACAAAGCTTTTCAGAAAGAATACAGCCATGGTTTGGCTGTGTCCTCTGAAAATTTCATCGATGGACCTTTAAGCCTCAAATTATGTTAATAGTGTGTGATGTGGCCTTTGGGAAGAAGACTTTCTGAGAGCGGACTGGTGTCCGAATTGACGGCTGACAGGCTCCCGAGGGCTTGCTTTGTCTTGCTACATGACGCTCTACTACGAGACGATGCCACAAGTCCCTCCCAGAAGCCGGGAAGATCCTGGCGCTGTGCTCATTCTGTTACAGCATCAGGGATCAGGCTAAGGTAAACACTCAGGAAAGAAAGTTCACTTTAACATTTTGATGACAGGCCCAGAGGTTCCTAAAGTAAAATTCCGTTTTACAGGACTTGTTTCAAATGCACACACTGAGTATTTCTTTCACGTATCTCAACAAATATTTGTTAAGTACCCACTGCGTGTCAAACAGACTCCTAACAAGACTGACAGCATCTCAGCTTAGAAACCCTGTTTGACGTAGAGATGTAGAAACCAGTCTAGATCCCTTCAGACTGTCGATACGATGGTAATAAATGGCTACGGAGAAGGATGTGGCTCCCTTGGATGAGATGGTCCAGCAGGCTTTCTTGACAAAATAATATTTGGGCTGGCTCAGATGGGTGAGAGGATGTCAGCCATGCAGGAGCAGGCAAGTGTGTTGCAGAGCTGAAACACACGGGTTGCAAGCCACGCAAGCATTCCACTTACAAAGCCAAGCGCAGCGCTCTCCAGAACGGCGGCACTTTAGCTGAAAGCGTTCCGGGCATGCATGCGTTCATCCTTTTGTGTAATCAATCTGCTCCGTGTAAGTTGATTTGCACAGCTATTGACCTGCACTCAGTCCAGCTGGATGCGATGACAACCCTATTAGTGATGATTCAGACTAGTCAAGAAAATGAGCCTCTGCCCAGCGTGAGGCGGGAGTCAGTTGTGCAGGTTTCCCACTTCTGAAGACACGGAGAACAAGCCTAGAAATTGCCATAGTGTGAGTGCGGGGAGCTTGAAATTATTTTTGGAATGAATCCATTGTCTACTCTTAAAGTCTTAATACCAGGAAAAGGAAATCTGAGTAATTGCTGCCCAGGACCGAGGCTGGTTTTCACAGTGAGACATCCTCCTTCTCTGGGAAACCTAGTCTGTGGAATTCCGTAAATGGCTTTTATAATTACAGGCTATACTATTAAAGACGGGCCATTCAATTAGCCATTTGCCTCCGTGGAATGGGGCGATCCCATAATGACAGGTTAATGGATTCCATGCTTAATAAAAGTAAAAGGGACCATTAGACTTCTCGTAAAGTCAAGAGTGTAACTCTGTGCCGGCCACTAGTTCCTTGTTAAACTGGCCTTAAACACAAATGCATGTCCATCCCTAAGATTCCAAACTGGTTTAATGGGCTTCACAGACGTAGACAGCTCAGAGGTGGCTTTCCCAGCAATTTGAAACTGGGGCATCGGAAGCTTGAGTGAAGGTCATATGTGACCTCAGGTTACTCTAGACATAGGACACCCAGAGCCTGCTTCCCCGCTTCCCAAATCTCTCGACTGGTCCTACTTACTCTAGGAACTGGGCTCATCAGTGTCTGGACCTCTCCACGCAGGTTTTGAGAAGGAAGACCTAGCCCCGTTTTAGAGGGCTTAGGAAGCCCCAGGGGAATTCGAGGAGGGGTGGGAGCTGGCTGTGGCAGGGTGGCGTGGCACAGAGCGGTGTGGTACAGGGTGGCGTGGCACTGAGGTAGTAGTACTCCTGGCAAGGGCTATATCTACACAGTGAAAGGGGGAATGCAAGTCACTTTGAGCTGGTGGGCACACTCAAGAACTCTCTTTGTGGGGGTCAGGACTTAGGTGCTCATCCATTTGTGCCAGGGTTATTCTGGGATGTCCAGTTCAAAATAGGTAAAAGGATGGGTCAAGGATTGGGAGCTAAAGGTCGAAGGACATGTGGGCACCAGATGGCTACCCACAGCATGTGTTTCCAACTTCACAGCATATGGAAATCTAATGGAATCTTGCTAAAAATGAAGCACCAGGTCCTGTTGCTTTGGGTGCTGCGCTCAAAGCAAACTCTAGGTTGTGGCAGAGGCTGCTGGCTCACGTACCGTCCTTTGCATATCAAAGTTCCACAGAACAGGGCAAGATCTCTCTGTCTCTTATGTATCATGAGTCCAAGAAAATGGCGAGGGGTCGTCCTCTAGAGCCTGAGCAATCACACCGTCACGCCCAATGGCACTTCAGAAATGGCACGTTCCACCTCCCACCCCCCACCCCCACCCCCCACGGCCTGGGAACCAACGAAGCCTGCCATTAACCCAGAGAAAACCAACCAGTTTGCCAGAGGCTCAGAGCACAAGATGCTAAGTCAATGGGCATAAGAATGTTATTGAACAGAAATAAAGATAATTCCTATTTAAATGTAAAAGGGGGGAGGGGAACCCTTCATTAGTTCCTCTCTGGCCAATGCATTGAGTGAGATTCCCCTGTGGAGAGGGACTTGAGCAAACACTCTGGTTCAGGTGCACTGGTAGTGTTTGTGAGTTCCTGCCCTCCCATCCTAGCCTCTGGGAAGGCGAGAGGGGGATGATTCCCTCCTGGCTGCTTTCACGGTCGCCCTGTCATTCTCCCATTACTGTGGCAGATGCCCAGAGACACAACTTATTAAGGGAAGGGTTTACCAGACTCAGAGTTTCAGGCCACACGGCGGAGTCTGTGGTAACACCAGTGCGAGAGGAAGGCTCCTCACTTCTTGGCGCAGCAGGAAGCCGAGGACAGAACCAAAAGTAGGAGCAGGCTGTGATTCTCCAGGCCTGCTCCCAGTACCCTGTGTGTGCACCTAGCCCCCCCCCCCCCCCCCCGTCTTCCTGGTAGTGCCACAAGCTGGGGACCGAGTATTCAAAGACCTTCAGGGGACATTTTATATCCAAATCTTGTTTGTTTGTTTTAAACCAGGTGCTGTGACAGTTTATGAGTCTACTTATCTAGGTCACAGTTACTTGTGGTCCAGTGCATACACACAGGGTGGGTATGAAGAAGGCATTTTGCAGCTGTGGATGGTGTCTAACATCTGCAGTGCGCTGTCCTTAAGGAAAGGACTGACGGGAAAAACCTCAAGTTTCTCTAAAAGAACTTGAGCTTCCCCACGCCTGGAGAGTCTCCAGCCTGCAGCCTGCCCCGCTGAGTTCAGCCCCACCAGCCAATTCCTGGAAGTAAATCCTATTAGTATAGAGAACCCACTCTCATTATTCATGGTCTTGTATTTGCAAATTTGAGGATCTGAATTTGCCTGAAATCGCCAAACCTCTCTGCACAGCCTCTGACCAGCCATTTACCCGTCTGTCCAGGATGGCTGCAGACTGCAGACGCTCAGAGTGCACACTTCCTGCCGAGGCTGGATAGACGATGGATTCTTCTCCTTTCTTTCCTCGGACTGTAGAGAGCTATTCTCTCGGTGGTCCACTGAGCCACAATTTTAACATTTTTCCTGGACGGTGTCACTGTTTGAAATAGCCCCGAAGGACAGTGCTAACAAGCCGCCTAATGTTCCTAAGCACCAGAAGACAGTGGTGCGCCTTATGGGGAGCATATGTGTTGGACAGTCTTCATTCAGGCATGAGACGCAGCGCTGGCTGTGAAGTCAGTGTTACTGAGCCAATATTATACATTAAGTAAGGCATCTTTAAAGAGAAACTCACAAAACACGGTTGTTGAAAATGTGACCAAAGATTCCCAGGCACCTAACCCTTTATTTTCCCCAGGAGCAATGGGCCAATAATTGCTGATTCAATGTTTGTAGCCGTAACTCCACGAACGACAACAAGAATCAGCTCTCTGTGGGTGGGTGTGCGTCCTGTTGATGAGATACGATGCCGTGCATTCCTTGGGGATACAGAGCCCAGATGACAAGCCTCCTTCCTCTCTGTCTTTGTATCCCTGATACTACTCAGAAAGGACAGGCATCTATGGAGGAATGAGGTCCCTGTCCCCACCTCGAATGCGTGTGAGCAGTTCCTTTCCCGTCCTAGCTCATATTTCAGAACATGAAGTCATTTGGTTGTTGTGCTATCTCCCTGACACAGTCAGAAGTAGGCTAGACGGGGTAATAAAACGGGCTGCGTTTCAGCATTTGTAATGTAATTTGGGTGATTACTTTGCCAATGTAAACCAATCATGGATATTCTAATTTGAGAATCTTTACCAAAAATAAACTTCTTTATGAATGTATAACAAGATAATCAGAGTGTCTGCAAGGTGTTGGGCCTATCCGCCAAGGTACAAGAGGCCAGCCTGCCTCAGAATTTCTTTATGAAGGCTCTGATTCAAGGATGCTACACCCTCTGCCTTTTATTCCAGTGGTCAGGGTTAGTTTTTCCAAGGACTCCAGCCTACCTGATCAGTGGCTGCAAGCTCTATTCCTAACTCTAAATCTGTCCTTTTCCATGTTGTGCTCACTGTTACGTGAGAAAGAGGGATGCTTTAGTTCAAAGCCCACTCAGTTCCTAAGCTACCCAAGCTCATATGCTTCATGAAGCCATAGCCCATCTCTGCAAGTAGGAAGAATCTTCACATGGCCCAGGGGCTTGGTCTTGACTGGGGCAGTGAGGGAATGGGGGGAAAAAAAGGCATACAGACACACACAGAGCCGAGTTCAGGTAGACTGTGCTCTCTGACGGAGAAACTAAAGCACCTTGGAAGCTCGGCATGGTTCTTATATACAGCTGAGCAGAGAGACGGCATTGTTGCACACAGCTGAAGAAGAAGGTGGGGTTCTTACAGATAAACAAGGAGGCGGGCTTTGTGGTATACAGCTGGATCAAGGAGACAGATGTGGCTAATCTTAGTAGGAGCAGTCTCTTTAGGGGAGTGTTGATGCGGAAACCACAGCTTTCTTCTTAGCGGGAATAGGAGGTAGCTAGTTTTGGAGCCATCCTGAGTGACTATGGCCTGAGAATACAGACTGAGGCTACCCCAAATTCCATCTTCCAGTGTGGAAGGAGTCTCACGAAGTTTTCATAGTTTTAGAGAACAGAGAAGTCATAAGTTTAAAATGCATTGATGGGCACATCAGAGGCGGGTACATGGGTCTAAAGATGCCATCAGGTGACATTCCTAGTTTTTGGATTGACAGAGCAGAAGTCAGTTGCCCATGGAGTCAACAGAGTCCAAAAAGCTTTTATCTATTGTTACAAGACGCTAGTTCCGACAGAGGTGTGTGTGTGTGTGTGTGTGTGTGTGTGTGTGTGTTTGTGCTGGAGAGCCAGAACTCAGCCCAAGAAAAGCTCTGCAGCATCCCCACCTCCCCACAGTCCTGAAATTCTAGGAAGTCAGTCTCTGCAGACAGACACTCTCTGGAATTGTCCTTCAAGGTCAGAAGCAGCTTCTCAGGCACAGTCTTCAGGCTGTAAATATCCAGGGAGAGAAAATGATGGTGGACGTTTTTCTGCACACACTCTCAACACCCACACATGGACCAGAGGACGACTTTGCCATTTCCTTGAGCCTATCCCTGAGAAGGTTTTGCCAGTTTCTCATGTGTCTGAGGCTACGGTCCTTGACACAGCCATGCCCATGAAAACAGCGCACCTACTTGCCTGTTTGACCCCAAAAGGTTTGCTTACAAATAATTCTCTTTTGCTTCAAGAACACACCATGACTTAGAATAAGAACGATGCGCAAGCCGTCATTGATGCTGAAATAACATGCTGTTTGGACACAAAGAGTAAAGACGTCTTTTGTGCATGCCTTCCAGGAAATCAGAGCAGCATCCGTTTCTCAGACACCCACAGCACACGTCAAGAGTCAACAACACAAACAGAGGAAGGGGAGAACATGCTACAGTTTGAAACATATCTATTCTCAGTTCTCTACCTGAGTTATGATTTCTGCAAGCCAAGCAATTAACAGAGAGAGAGAGAGAGAGAGAGAGAGAGAGAGAGAGAGAGAGAGAGAGAGAAAGAAAGAGAGAGAGAGAGAGAACAAAAGAACAGGGTACAATATCAATTGTTGGATTTAGGTTGAGGTTATAAAAATATTTTCAACTATTTTAAGGTATTTTGAATTTTTGAAACTTTTTCATAATAACAGGATTCAGTTATTTTCCTATTTATTATTCTTTGCCTTTTGATGTTTAGCAGTTCCCATGACATGACTGAAATTTTAAACTGTTATAATGATAGAAGAACAGCTGCTTTGTCTGAGACTAAATTGATTTTCAAAATGAGAGCCATACTACATAAATGTAGTGAGGGGAAGGATGGAATGTTACAGACATGTGTCATAGGTCAGCTTGAGACAAGTAATCTCAGCTCCTATTGACAGAGGCTTCTGTTCCACCTGGTCCTGCAGCCATTCAGTCCCCAAAAAACTTTTATTATAAACTGGCTTGCCTATTAGCTCAGGCTTCTTATTAATTAACTCTTAAACCTTACATTAACCCATAATTCTTGTCTGTGTTAGTCCCGTGGCTTGGTACCTATTATCAGTGAGGCAGTCTCATCTTGCTTCCTCTGCATTTGGGTGATGACTGCAGACTGAGCTTTTCCTCTTCCCATAATTCTTCTATTCTGGTCACCCAGCCTATACTTCCTGCCTGGCTACTGGCCAATCAGCATTTTATTAAACCAATACAAGTGACAGGGTACAAGACCATTGCCCCACAGCAAGCTCCTCCAAAATATGACTAACTAGTTTATGATACTTGGCTGGGGATCCGGTGTGGCTCTACCAAGGACTGTGCACCCCCACCCTCTCTGCCTTCCTTTGTCCTTAGCTGTTGGTAGCCTCTGAGGGGATGCTGTTGAAACAGAGGTTGGGAAACTATGGTCCATGGGCCCAAAGCAGCTCATACTCTAATTTTAAAATGCAATTGTATAAAAATAATCCATGCTCATTTGTTTGTGAAGCATCTATCTGTAGATGCCCTTTACTGTCCAGCGGCAGAGTTAAATAGTCCCACAGACTTTATAGCCCATCAGGCTACAAAGTTTCTCCACCACCTGACACTTTGCAGAATGTTTCCTGGCCCCTAAGTCAATTGCTCACATTGAAGTATGACAATATTAACATGCTGATTCTCCAGGGATTGCTTGAATTTTAATAAGGAGGTAATTTCTTCATCTAAAGAAATTAATGGCTAATAACAAGTTTTTGATCTTTAGCAATGGGATGCTCAGGGGGATATTACAGAACGGGGGAATTTCTTAAGCTCAATTATCACCCCACTCCACCCATCCATCAGTAGAGTTGTGGGTTCACCTATGAAGAATTTTAATAAAGGTCAAGGGAGGTATAATGATTGTGATAAAGGCTATAATGCATTAGTCTGAGAACACTTGGAGTACTAGACACACAGCTGCAATGTCTCCTGTCTCACTCAAATTAGCTTGCTTTTCTATTCCTCTCTATCTCCCTTCTTCCTTCCATCCCTGTCTCCCTGCCCTCTTCCTTCTTTTGTGATATTGGGAATAGAATTCAGGGCTTCGCACATGCTAAGAACATATTATAGCCCTGAGCTACACCCTCAGTCCCTAAATGTTTGTTATGAGCACTATGAAACAATCAGAAGCACTTTGAGTTCATGTAAAGGGAGCTGTGTTAGTGACTTAGATTGGACCCTTGTGTTTTAGATTTTTAGTTGACACAGGTATATTACCTCTCAAAGATTTCTTTCTATATGGCACATGGATGACTTTTCTCTCTGATGACCCATGAGCAGCTATGTTTATCTCTTAAAAAAAATTCCAGCAACAAAACACAGGAAGGAATTCATGGCACAGTCTGGCTTTGGCACTCCGGATTCTCTTTGTGGCAGTCGTTTAGTAGACCTGGCAAGACTGTGATGCAGCCGAGGCACCCCAGGAGACAGAACACCTGTCCTCCCACCCTGCGATGACTCAGAGACTAAGCCTTGGAAGTCACACTCCCCACACATGCATTTCTTCAGGATACTACAGATCTGACCTGGGCATGGTGCACGCCTTTAATCCCAGCACTCACGAGGCAGAGGCAGGAGGATCTCTGAGTTCAAGGCTAGCCTGGCCTACAAAGCAAGTTCCAGGACAACTAGAACTGTTACACAGAGAAACCCAGTCTCAAAAATAAAAGGTATATTACAGATTGTAAACTAGATTATTCTTTCACTCAGTCCTTAGGACAATGTGAAAATTGCCCCCTCTATTGCACAGGTAAGGCAACCCGGGACTTAAAGGTGAAATGGCTCCCTGAGATCAGTCAACTACTATGGTCCCAAGGCTTCGGAATTGTTACTGTGTAGAGGCTTCCTTCCCTGCACCCATCTCCATGTTGGAGGGGTTCTCCGGCTGGGAAACATTGACTGGCTTGTCTTTCACCTAAGTCTCATTCATATGCTTCATATTCTTCTGCTTGCCCCTTTCTCCAGACAGTCTTAATGGTCACTCCTGTCAGCCTCACTCCCACAGTCTTCCCACCTCAGTCTCCCACGGGCGTGAATGACATGTGTACACCACTGCAAGGTCACACTCAACTTTTACCCAGTGGTCTTGAAAACAGAGGTTTTGTAGCTCTTCATGCACAGGGGTGGTAACGGGAAGCCTAAAGAGATTCCCATAGACTCAATGGTCATAATAGTTCATGTGCATTATCTCAGCTCCCAGAAGGCTGAGACTAGGGGATTGCTGACTGGAGGCTAGCCTTGGTTACTAAAAAGGACCTTGTTTCAAAACAAACAAACAAACAAACCGAGTTCTCAACAACTAAGTTTTCACTGAAAAGCACACTCATGAGCGTCCCATGTTTAATCTCAGGGTGCTCTGAACATGACTTCTAGACCCTCCTATAATGGTACGTCTTTCTATAAACTAGAAAAAGGCCAACCAATTCCATAAATGTGCCCTGTGGGTGGTTTAAAAGAAAATGCCCCCCCAAAGGGATTGAACCTATTAGGAGGTGTATGTGGCTTTTTGGTGTAGCTATGGCCTTGAGCTCCGGAGGAAGCACGTCGCTGTGGGGGTGGGCTTTGAGTTCTATGCTCAAGCTACTCCCAGTGTCACAGTTGGTTACCTGTTGCCTGCTGATCAAGATGTAGCCAGTACCATGTCTGCCTGCGTGCCACCATGCTGTCTGCCATGATGATAATGGACTAAACCTCCGAACCGTAAGCAAGCCCCAATCAACTGTTTTCATTTGTAAGAGTTGCCGTGGTCATGGTGTCTCTTCACAGCAATAGAAACCCTAACTAAGACATGCTCCTTCCCCAGCTGACCTGTTATTGGGTCAGGGCACACACTCAGCAAATCTAACATTCTGGATCCAGCCCACACCTTCCAATCCTGACAAGGAGCCTCTTCTAGGCAAAGACAACACAAGCATCCTGTGCCCACTAGTGCAGAGTCTTAATTGATCTAAAGGGATGTTTCTCAAAAGAAAGAAGAATTGATTGAGATGAACAGACTCTGTATATTACAACCAATACCCCACAGTTTATCAAGAAGACCGCCATATCCTAAACTCAGCATGGCTTGAGTGATGATGCAGCTCTTCTGATCTGGGGATATTTGCACATCAGCTCAGCTCCCTCCTGCTGTTTCTCCCTGTCGGCCAGGCTCCCCTCTGCATTCCATTCAGGTACCTCTGAGAGACCCTTGGATGAGAGGAGACCTAGAGCCAGCAGCAGGGTGGAGGTACTCTCGGGAGCTGCTGAGTGCACAGCCTCTGCACGAGCCCTTGCCACACCATGATGACGAATCCTGCCGGGGATAAAGCTCCTTCTTCAAGTCAACACATGTCCAGGAGGCCGGCTGCCACCAGAGCACACTGGTATCTTCCTATTCCTCTCAACATTCTGGGGAGCCCATGTCATCCCTTCGGTCACGGGACAAGATCCAAGTGAGCCGATTAATCACACTAGGATCACCTTTCCTGCTCAGAGATCAAAGACAGCAAGAGTCATCTTTGAGCTGTTTGTTTTAACCCCCATGGGGTTTGAAGGAAAAATAAATGCAAGAGAAAAGAAAAATGCCCTGACTAATCCTATCAGACCTGAACGAAATACCCAGTGCATGTGCAGTAGCACAGAGTGACGTAGGTGCGTGGAGTGACGTGGGTGCGTGCAGCGTGGAGTGACGTAGGTGCGTTGCTAATCCCAACCACCACTCCTTGGCGTGCCACTGCCAAGCAGCACTGTAAACAAGACCAATGGGGTAGGGAGGTAGAAGTGCACTTTCCAGACTAACAAGTTCAAATGACGTTAACGCACCGAACTTCCAAGGTGCCCGTCTTCCAGGTTGTACAGTGTGTCACGTGTTTTTAACAGTCTATTGGATAGCTTAAATTTGCCTTCAGTGACTTCCTGTCATCTCTTCTAGCTTGTTTTTAAAAATCTGTGTCCGTCCATATTCAGGTTTGTAGGTTTTTGGTTTGGTTTGGTTTTTTTCAAAACAGGGTTTCTCTGTGTAGCTCTGACTTCCCTGGAACTCGCTGTGAAGACCAGGCTGGCCTTGAACTCAGAGATCTGCTTGCCTCTACCCCCCACCCCACCCCCAACCCCTGCTGGGATTAAAGGTGTGTGCCACGGTGCGGTTCAGGATTGTGTTTTAATCATCTTGTCCTTTTTCAGTCAGTCCCTTACTACATAACCCAAGCTAGCCTAGAACTCCTGAGCCTTAGCCTTCCAAGTTCTGGAATCACGGCTATCCACCACCACATCCGGCTAAGCATCAATTTTTGGTAGCGAAGAAGATGCTAATAGAAGTTAGACATTCTGTGGTAGTTTCAGGAGAATTTCTACTTTAAGTTAGTTTGTGCCTTCGTAACTATTTAACTTGGACAAATTCAGTCAGAGTTGCAGGTAAAACGTATTCAGTGTATAATGATATATAAGAATTTATTGATACAATCAATAAAGGGTTATAGCTTTTGAAAGTCATAGTTTCAAAAATAACAGCCATTTTGGGGGTGGGAGTCGTGTGTGAACAGAGTAACCTGTGAGGGGTGACCCATGCTCTCCTTCCGTTAGGAAAGAAGAGCAGCTCCTACGTAACCATCTAAGACTGCAGGCAAACCAGAGGGGTTCAAAGGACCCGGCACTGTGCTGTGAGTCATAATAAAACAGTCATTCTAGGGAATGTATGAAACAGTCCAGATGCAGCTCAGACAACCTTGGTGCGCGCGCTTTTTACAATTAGCAGAAGAGGAACTGGAATCCATCAGTGTGCTGTTGTGCGCCACGAAATTCTAGGCGGAGAGCACTGGCTGCTCTGTTGGCTTCGGGAAACACAGCTTACACCACAGAACGCGCCGGGATGGTTGGGCTACTCCTCCCTAGCACGCAGTGGGAACAGACGGAGCAGGTTCTCTGGGAAGTGTGGGAACTGCAGCAAGGTACTCTGGGAGCGATGTAGCCGCGCATCCACCACCTGAGCAATTTGTTTTGCTTCTCTCTCTGCCGCTAACTTTTTGCTGATCTGTTTGTGCTTTTCCAACCCCATCGCCTAGGCCACACTGAAGAGAAAAGGGAAAAAAGCACCAGGCAAGCCAGTATCTAATAGGACAAACTCCTCTTGGGTAGCCAAACAAAAACTATCAACACACTGGAAAACAATTGTTCATACTACAATACAGCTCCTAACGTCCAGACTGATAAAGCCAGACGGGGCTCTAAAAATTTTCAACACACTTATCCTAAAATTCGATCCTTGAGACTATTAAGCTCTTTGGGGGAGGCACTCCAACTCATTCCTAAAACTCACACTTTGTAGAAATTTTTCACAGGAACTAAAAAATAATTCTTTTAGAGCAATCAACACGTGAGTCTATTTAAAAACACTTGGGGGTGTAGAGGTGGATCAGTAGTTAAGAACACTCGATGTTCTTTCAGAGGTTTGGTCCCCAGTACTCACATGGCAGCTCACAAATGTCTGTAACTCCAGTTCCAGGGGATTTGACACCCTCTCCTGGACCATGTACATTATACATATGTGTGGCGTGTGTCCCACATTCAGGCAAAACACTAGTACACACAAACTAAAATTAGTGATTTTTTTTTTTTAGTTTTTCAAGACAAAAGTTTCTCTGTGTAGCTTTGGAGCCCATCCTGGCACTCGCTCTGTAGACAAACTAATAACTATTTTAAAAAATAAAACTTATTTGACTTAGACACACATTCCTACTATTATAGAAACACTATTCCGTGCAGCAAAGGACGGTGGTTCATGAGTTCTGACTCCACGACTGATGTACACCTTACAGCCCAGCGTCAGGGGTCCTAGCTCACATCCAAGCCAGCCCTAGAAATAGACACAGCGTCCAAATAGGCAGTTACTGAATATTCTTAAATTTTCTCTATTTTTAAACATTGGGCGGAGATCAATTTTTGCTAAAGTCAAGGCCACTTCACTTGCTCTTTATGGTCTTCATAGGGACCCCTTCAAACCTCTTAACGCCCTCTGGATTCAAATTCTACAATGCACCTTTGTGTTTTCAATGGCAGCCCAAGAACATCTAGTTATATGCACACACACACACACACACACACACACACACACACACACACACTCACAAATGCTCCGAGAAATAAATGTTCTCAGGAGAAAAGAAAATTCTTTCCTTTTTTACAACCATGATGCAACTGCCGTTTTAGAAATACACTGTCAGACTTGACCTTTGTCCTCGTTGGCTCCTAGTTTCTTAGTGCATGCCTCACACACCAAGCCTTCACATACTCCACGTGAGCCACGTTGGCTGGATGCTGCTTGCCCTTGGTGTATTAGGAAGTGTGGCTCTGTTGCTATTATGGGGCCTGAAACAAAGCCAAGAAGTCTCAGGGGCTCTCTCCCTAGACATGTGAGGAAAAGAAATCGAAACACAAACAAAGTTCCAGCGCTGGAGGAACAAAGTTGGACGAAGTCGGAGACCAGGAAGATGACCCAGTTCTTGGGAAGAGAAGAAACTTAAGGCATTATTACTGTCTTCAGGTCAAGTTCTTTCAAGCTTGTTATCAACAGAATGAGTCTTTTTCTCTTGTTTATTATGATGAGGCATTGAAATTTCTTAACATAAAGGTCCATTCAAGGCTGGGCAGGGCTGAGTTGAGAGGTATCTTCATGGCTAAGAACCCAGGCTTCCTATCCTGATGGTCAAATAACAGAGACAGCAACCCAAGATGCCCTTTTATATTAAAGAGATAGAGACAGGTATGTTCCTTCTTCCAGGGGTATCTCTGCTTCTGAGGAAGCTGCCCATAGAGCTTTAATAACATTTAACTAAAAGGAATATACAGAAACCCTGGTAAAGCATCAGACGTCAGAGTTTCAAATCACCTTGCCTAGGAAACCATCTATGCATTAAAGCTGCTTCTAAATATAGCTGTCTGATGAGGCAATAGGGAAGCAAGGGAGTGTCAAACCTAGCCAGCCTTCTAGAAGTCATGGATCCTGTATGTTTTCTTCTTCCTCTTCCTCCTTCCTGTACTTATTATTGCCTCGTGAGTGTTCCAGCAGCTTCCTGTCTCTCATGCTGCTGCCCGACTAGACCAGTGGTGCAGATTCTGGCCAGCATGTTTTGCATGTTTTATCACTGAAGATAAACCCAGAGCTGAGTTCAGTGTAGCGTGAACTCAAAGGTTAAGCAACGAGTAGAGCGAATGGGCAAACACCAAGGTGGAATTCTCCGTCACACCAGAGCTAACACAAAGCATGCAAAGCTGCAGGAATCAAGGCTATTTTTATGAGAAAGACCTTGTTCTTCATCTCTCTCCTCCTTCTATGATGCTAGGGACAAAAGGAAAACAAAACAGTTTGGTTGTGTCCTGGATAGAGAACTTTCTAGATATTTGCTGACCAGTGCACAACTGCTTTTTATCCCCTCCCATCTCGAGCATAATCCTAGTGTTTCTCTACAGCGGTACCCGAGGGCAGATCAGGAGGCAAGGCTAGCCCTGGAGGCGAGGCTACCCCTGGGCTGGATATCAAGGGGTTGGTCTGAAAAGGACTTAAAAAAGCCTGCTAAACCCATAAAAGCCAGTTTGCCTTGTGACCACGACAGCAAAGGTCAGTGGGAAACTACTCTCCTCGGAAACCGCCTTTTGCTGGGCTGTGTTTGAACTATGGCTGAGGCTGCCGTTGGGTTTTAACGGTGCAGATGTGAGTTTCCATTTGGTGTGCTTCAGATGCCTCTTTCAGAAAAAGCATCTTTGGCTACACGGAGGTTGAGAAAAAGACCTAACTATGCATTTGTTTTGAGAGCAAATGCCCAACAGAGCTTGCTCCAGGCACAATGCGTGTCTCAGCCTTCCTGGTACTACACACTCCCCTCGAGAGGAGCTGCACAATAACAGCACAGTGACCGAGAAGACATCAGCAGCTTGACTGACTCCAACGCCGCCCTGCTGTGGGACTCTTAGAGGCTTTAGCTGGGCTTACCTTTTCAGAATCTGTGGCGATATAGGGTTTTGTTTTATTTATTAGTGTTTTTGCATTAATCACAGACAGACATATTCTGTTTAAGATTCTTTCTTCCTTCCTCCAATACTTTCTGTTATTAATTTAATAATAATTGAACAATTCTATTATTAATTTAATAGATAAATGTATTGTTTATTTTTATAAATATTTATCCTTATAAATATTTATGTATTGAATTAATACAAAGATAAACAAAACCTTCTGTTTAAGATGTTTTCATACTTAATCTGTTCACTCACTTTTCAAAATTAAAAATGGTAAAGAAATGTTTTCACAACAAAGATAGATTGACACTTCATGAATACCGGAAGAAAAACACCTTTGACAAACCTTTGACAAATTTGCCAGAACTTTCCCCAAACACAGAAACTGCAGTGAAAGACAGATGTGAGGATATGTTTCATTCTTTTCTCCAAAAAGCACATTAGTGGAAATAAAAGACAGGGCCCTGCACTTGTGTAAAGAGCTGTAATCTCAGTGTTGGGTTGGGGGGCATAGGCAGGTGGACCCCAGAGCTTGCTGGGAAGCCAGACTAGCTGAAATGGTGAGCAACTTTCCATTTTGGCAAACTTTGGAAAGTTTTCCATTTCCAAGTCTCAGGAGAATAAGAAGGGAGCAATCAAGGAAGATCGGACATCCTGCTCTGGCCTACACATGCATGCGTGTGGACACAAGCACACTAAATAAATAACAACTTGCTTATATTAAGGGATTGCAGCAATTTTAATTTTGTATTGTTAGGATACAAAATTTAATCACAGAATATTTCCTTTCTGCCTGTTACTGCTCGCTTTCTTCTATGATTCTTATCAAAAGTGATTTGGCATATGGAAGAGGGGGTTCTTTTTTTTTTTTTTTTTTTGGATTTTTCGAGATAGGGTTTCTCTGTAGCTTTTTGGTTCCTGTCCTGGAGCTAGCTCTTGTAGACCAGGCTGGCCTAGAACTCACAGAGATCCGCCTGCCTCTGCCTCCCGAGTGCTGGGATTAAAGGCGTGCGCCACAACGCCCGGCCGAGGGGGTTCTTAAAATGATGAGTTGTATGTCAAACATCAGCCCAGTGCTCAATTCATTACAATTTTCGTCTTTGTCTTTCCCAGATAGTGTGGTCTTTCTCCATCCTCCACCTTTCACCCCAAATTTGGTATTACTAGAGGTAGTTCCCTGACCCCTCTTTCCAGGTCCATCTTCCATCTGCCTCCTGAATTTGCTTGTGGAGAAGAGAGCTAAGCTATGAATTCAGAAAGGTGAGAAGTGGGTCTTCACTGAGCAAGAGGCCTGACAGCCAGGTCTCACCTATGCACCTAAGGCTGGATAACTCAGCCAAGCCGGGCTGGGCCAGCACGGGAGGATGTAGAGTCAGAAGCACAAACCCTGCTTGGCTCTGACGTCGTCAGCCATTTCTCCCCGGGAGCACTCAGCAACCTGTCTGACGGAGCATCCAAGAACACATTTTTCTGAGATGCAAAATTAATTAGCCTTGTCTGGAACCGACATGTCGCCCACCCTTCGCATTCAGTCTCCAGCCTAACCCGTAATTTCCCAGAGAGAAGGGCATTTTCTTTTCAGTCTGTATCCCATGTCTGCTTCCAGAGCTCGGGCTGCTTGCCTGATCAGCCCAATGCCCTTAACTCTGAACAGTGATTCAAAGCAAGAGAGAAAATGCTTCTCACCCAAATTTGGAATAGGATGAGCCTCACTGTTCGCTCTTTGAAGAGTCTGTGTCACCCTAATGATGATTCATTATGTCATTACATGCTATATTTTCTTCACACGGATGACGGGGGAACGTTATTATATTTATTTTTCATTTTTTACTTAGCTGAATATAATGAATTCCACTGCTGCCCTATTTCTGTAATCCACCAATCAAAGGAAACTGTAAAGTTCACCATAGTAACAGCTCAGAGTCAGCGGCCCATGTGAGAACCACACAGCACAAGAGGCGCTGGCCAATCACAGGGCACGGTTATAGTCTCATCTCATAGCAACCGGGAGATCTGCATGGCAACATTAGTTGCTATATGAAAGGAAAATTAGGAACCATATTCTGCTAGCGAGAACTAAAAGGTATTAGCTGTGAAGTCATAGCTGAGTCACCATTGTGAGGACCCACCTTAAAATAGCCGCCTAAAGATAGCCCAGATCATACCTGCCGTGCCTTCGGAGTCCCGTGCTGGGGAACGCGCTCCCTCCCACCAGGTGGAACCACCTGCGGAGTGAAACAAAGTCCGAGAGATAAACAGCTGTGAGCCGAGCCCTTGAATACTCACAGCAGTGAAGTATATTTGCCGACAAATTACTCAGAAATTATCACACTTAATCCCCTGTGGGAGACAGGGTAGATACTGTTCCCAATTTTCCTTCTGTCCCTCCTCCACCCATTCTTCCCCCCACCTTTCCCATCTTAGTTAATGGCAACCCAATTCCTTCAGCCGCTTTGAGGGAAACGTTGACTGCTTTCTCTCCCATCCACAGGCAGCGCATCCGCAAACACGGTTGTCGTGCATCCTGAACACAACCGCTCCTCTGCCGTTCCTCCCTTGTCCAATTCCGCATGACCTCCCACCTGGAGGCGGCAGCATCCTGATTTATTTCTCTGCTTCTTGCCCATGCTCCCCTGTAGTTTTCTGAACACATCGGCCCACTGAACACACAAGGGTTTGGTTCAGAGCCTTCTGGTCTCTGCCGGTCTGCGTTCCTGGAAAAAGCCAAGTCTACAATGCCCTTCCTAGCTTTCTATCCCCGGTTCCCAGCTAATGCTGCCGTGCTCACTCACTCTGGCCAGCTTTCCCTCCTTGTTTGTCTAACACATCGGGCTTCCTCCTACCTCAGGACCCTTGCACTAGCTATCTCTTCCAGCAAGTTCTTCTCCAGAGATACCTGGGGCGCATCCTCTTAACTTGTTTCTATTTTTTACACAAATAAAATTTTCTCAGCCAGTCATTTTCTGGTCTATTTGAAAACTGTACTTTCTATAGCTCCACTCCCTTTCTGGGCACTAGCGGGCATACGGAGTAATACCTAGCTACTAGTACATAGTCAGCAAACACCTGAAGATTAATAAAGGAAGAAGCTTTACAGATAGAGACTGCAGTGTAAGAAGCTGCCCGGGGCCAAGGCTCCCGGTTAGAAGACACTAGAACCTGGGCAGAACCAGACACACGCATGATCCCCAGACTGTGCTTCTGTCTACCATGTTCTGTCTCCTTCAGCAGTTTAAAGCCCCTTCAGTAAGTGCCACGTCAGCACTGATAAGGAAGAGAGACGAAACCACTGGGCTCACATGGCCGCCGTGGGCATGGCCACCAAAAGATAGGCGAGTGGGAAGGCCTATCCTCAATGGTGGTAGCCTCTGCCCTCTCTAGACTGCTCTTCTTGGATGTAGAAATAATCCATTTAACCATGTGGAATTCTCATCTCTTGTTTTCTTGGTTCCAAACAAGAATTTAAATGGAATTTTTGGTCTGCAGCATTTTTTTAAATTGTTCTTGCATGTTTGTTCTCACAGCCACAGAGTTGTATTAAGTACACACTGCATGACTAGTTGGGGAAAAATAGAAAAAAGAAATCAGTCATCAAATATGGTCTTTTAGTCTCTGCAATGAATCATTTTTATGTTTCCAGAAGCTTCCTAGCATTACAAAACTATATGGAACTTTAATTAAACATAATGTAAACCCTTAGCGGCATACCTACATTCTCCACCCTGCTTGAATAGTGGAGGATAGGAAGGGGAGGAGGAGAGGAAGGAGAAAGAGCACCCAGGAACAGGGCAGGGAGAACAAGGGGAAGACAGGAGCATTGTTCCGTGCTGCCCTACTGTTGGGGACTGCTATGGAGACATGGCACCAAGAGCACCAAGAAAGGAGAAGCATGGAGGGCAGAAGCAATAACTCCATATGCGCATTACAGTGTGAGGGGCACTTTGCTGAGAGCTTTCACACAGCGTTAGTGGTAAGCCCTTCAGCAGCCCTGGAGGGGAAGAATTACCCTCTGTGTCTGTAGAGTGCAGCCAGAGAAACTGATGCTGCCACAGGACCCTGCCACATAACCAGAGCGAGTGTCAGGGATGCCACGTTTGCCCTCCTCTCTTCAGTAAGAACAGCTTGTGTGGTCTAAACAGAAAAACACACAAAAGGAGCTGACGTCGAAAATATTATTTTGAGTGATGCTGGGGGGGACAGCTCAACCAGTACAGTGCTGGCTGTGTAAGCATGAAGACCCGAGTTTAATTCCCAGAACCCTAGAGAAAACGCTGGACATTACACACATACGATCCCCGCGCTAGAGCGGCAGATGGATGGGTTTTGCTAGCCAGCCAGCCTAGCTGCTCGACAAGTTCAGTGAGAGACCTTGTCTCACAAAACAAACCAGAGGGGTGAAGAGTGACACCCAATGTTGTCTTCTGGCCTCCACTTATACATACACACATATGAACATGCTCCCCAAACACACACATGCACACACACACACAAGCATGCACGCACACACCTATGCATGCATGCATGTACACATGCACACACACCAAACATCCAGAGCCTCAGATGGGAGCAAGACATGCACACGGAAGCCCGGGAGGAAGTCAGCCCACAGCCCCGCTCTTCTCCCCCTCATTCCACATCACAGATCGAGCTGCATATTCCCAGAAATGTGAAGGCTCTTCCCAAAAGTGTTCTTGCAAAGGTCGTGGAATAAATTGTTCTGGGTTCTCTTCCCTATGGACATAAAACTCGCAAGGGAGCCTTTTCATTCGCCAGAGAATCTTGGCGGTCAGCCCCCTCCGCTTAAGGGATGAGAGCCCAGGGAACGGCACCCAGGGAATGGGAGCCTGAAGTACTGTGCTGAACTTCTGACCCAGCTGGCAGGAGCAGGCTCAGTTATGCAACCATCATCACTCTCTTCAGTAGTTTGACTCAGAGCACATTTAAACCTCAGCATGGGGTAGGGAGGATGAAAGACCTTTTATGGATTCTTGAATTATTACAAAAAAAATCTTCGCGGGGGCCATATGAGCAAACCACACCACTATGTGTATGGAAATATCATAATGAAGTAGTAATAATAATAATACAAAGAAAATATGGGAAAACCCCAGCTTAAGTAGAGGAGGAACATGAAGCCGGCCTGCCCTAGGATCCGGCATTCTGACACTGTCCGAAACACACTCTCCCTAGAATAAGCTCTCGGGCTGTTTAGCTGTGGAGAGGATGGCACTCTGCACATCAAGGTAATTAGAGCTCCATCTCGCAGCATCCGGACCATCTCTTGGCTCATTTGTGTGTCAATCAAACAGCAGCAGTTTCTACCTGCTGCTTTGAGCTCTAGAGAACTTCCCCTGACCTGATAAGCTGAATCCCCTCGATATTTTTTAGGTTTGAGCCACATGTGAAACGCTGGCATGTTTGCAAGTCCCATCAAAGACTGTGCTGCCTACTGAAAAGGCCTGGCGTCAACTCAAGCTCCAGTTCTGAGCTGGCCAGTGGTGAGCTCTCTGGCAAGTTGCCCTGTCTCGCTTTCAGCTCTGCCATGCGTGAAACGGATACAAGGGCACCTATGTTACACGGTCATTCTTCTGCAGAGTAAAGTGTTGTACTGGGAAAGGACTTCATACAATGTCTGGAAAATGGAGTTCAACATTCTCTTGCACAGTTATATAAAAGCAAAGTTCGAACACAAATGAATCCAGAGATTGGCCAATGTAGCGTTCTACCCAGGTCTCAATCCTTGCCGAACCATCCTCTTTGGGAACAGGAACGTGAATTTCTCAAAAGAGACTGAAATACCTTCAACCCCATTTTCAAAACAAGGACGCCCAGCTCCCCAAGTTTTGAGACAAGTCTGCTCCCTTTCTTTTTAAAACTGAATGTCAATTTTGTTCACCACGTACTCAAGGGTGAAGCCTCTCCGTCTAACAGTAAGAAACACTAGCTTTAAGCATTCTCATCCTATTGAAGCCACGGATAAGAACAGCCTCGTCTTGTTAGACTTTAAGTCCATAAACAAAAGTCTTCTCTAAAATCATGGAATGGATTTCAGACTATAAACAAATGTGCCAGGCTTTGGACAGATGAAACCCTAATTTTAAATGATGGACAGGAGAACTTATTTTAGCCCCTCCTTTCTTTGAAATATCTGCATAAATTATTTGGGACTTCTTTGGGAAAGTTAGGGGGATGTCTTCCAATATCTTTCTACTGCGAGAAATTTAGCATTAGGGATTTGGGGCGACGTTGACAGGCATCCCTGCTGTATCATTACTGCCAGAAAGTGTGATCGAATTACCAACTGAGGAAATTGAGGGGGCCCTTACGTATAGAATCATAACACCTACAAATAGTGATATGTTGATTTCTTCCTTTTCTGTTTGCATCCTTTTTATTGGCATTTCTTGCCTTACTTCTAGGTAAGACTTTCTAAGACTTCCAGCACTATGCTGAGTAAGAGCAGAGAAGATGGGCACCCTTGTCTTGTTTCTGACTTTAGTGGAAGTCCTTTGAGCTTTTCCTCATCTCATTTAATGTTGGCTAACCGTTTTCCGTAAAGCCTCATTGTGGTGAGATGTGCTTGTTCTCGCCTGAGTTTTTTCAGGACTTCTATCATAAGGAGATGTCGGATTTTGTCAAAAGCCTTCTCCCTACATCTAGATAATTAATTATTCTTACATCGCTGGAATGAAGCCAGTTTAATCTTGACGCATACATGTTCTTAAGTTTGGTTTGTGAGTATTCTACTGAGAATTTCTGTTTCTATGTTAGAGGACATTGG
The DNA here is from genome assembly GCF_037038515.1 of Microtus pennsylvanicus. NCBI lineage: Eukaryota > Metazoa > Chordata > Mammalia > Rodentia > Cricetidae > Microtus > Microtus pennsylvanicus. The sequence continues at coordinate 80,267,541 of NC_134590.1, forward strand.
TCTATAATTTTCTGTTACTTACCATGCCTTTATTTTGTTTTGTATCAGGATAATGCTGACTTTGTAAAGAGTTTGGAAGTATATTTCTCTTCTTTCTTTCATAGACTAATTTGAGAAGTGTGGCTGTTAGTTCTAGTTGAAGACCTGATGGAATTCTGTCATAAATCCATCTAGTCCTGGGATGTTTTAAATAGGAATCTTTAAATTCCTATTTAAAATTATGGCTCGTTATGGACCCATTCAAATGATCTCATCTTCGTTTAGCTTTGGCAAGTCATTTAGATCTAGAAATCCATCCATTCCTTTTAGGTTTTCAATTTAATAGACTATACAAATTTAAGGTATATCCTTATTTTGTTCTGAATTTTATTGGTGCACATCCTAATGCCCCCCCTTTTTGTCTCAAATTTTGTTTATTCAGGTCTTATCTCCTGTTCTTTGGGTTAATTAGCTAAGAGTTTGCCAATTGTGTTTATATTTCCAAAGAGCCAATGAATTTTCTTGATTTTTTTTTACTTCTACTTCATTAAGTTCTGCTTTAATCATAATTATTTCTCTATACCTACTACTTTTGAGTTTATTTTTTTCTTGTCTTTCCAATGTCTTAAATACATCATTAAATTATTGATTTGAATTTTCTATGATTATTATTATATTATTTATGATTATATTATATTATATTATTTATGTAGGCTATAAATTTTCCTCTTAAGGTTGGCCTTCATTGTATCACATAGGTTTTGGGATGTTGTGTTTTTATTTTTCATTCAAGTCTAGGATTTAAAAAACTTTATATTTTTATTTCTTCAATGACCTATTCATCATTTAATAGTGTATTGTTTAATCTCCATGAGTTTACATATTTTCTGTCATTAATTTATAGTTTTATCCCATTGGGCAGATAGAATACAAAATGTATAATGGTTAGCTTTACTTGATCCAACCTATGACCCCCTGGGAAGGAAATCTCAATGAAGAACTGTGTTTGTTGGGTTGTGCCATAGTTATGTCTGTAGGAGATTATTTTAAATTGATCTGGGAAGATTCAGCCCACTGTGGGTAGTACCATTCCCTGCAAAGGGGGTCCCGAGCCATATAAAAGTGGAGAAATCAGACTGGGCACAAAGAAGCAAACAAGGGGGCATGCGTCTATTCATTTCTCTCCACTCTTGGCCTCAGAAGTGCTGTGACCAGCTATCTCAAGTGCCTTTCTTTGATTTCCCTACAATGCTAGACCATAACCTGGGATTGTAAGCTATATGGATCCTTTTTCCACGGAGTTGCTTTTTGTCGGGATATTTGATCACAAAAAGAGAAATAAAACCAGAAAAAGATGTAATTTCAATTTTCCTATATTTGCTGAGACTTGCTTTGTGTCCTAATATATGATCAAATTTAGAGAAAGTTCCTTGGGCTACTGAGAAGAATGTCTGTTTTGTAGTGTTTAGAAGAAATGTCCTAAAGAAGTCTATGAAATCTGTTTGCTCTTTCATCTTATTTACTCTGGTGTTTCTCTGTTGATTTTTTGTACAGGTGATCTGCCTAATGGTGAAAGTTGTGGTACTGAAGGCACCCACTATTATTGTGTTTTATGAATTTAGAAAATTTAGATATACTTTATCCATAAACTGTTTTATAATTGTTTTATGAAATTGGGTATACCTATCCTGGTACATAAATTTAGAATTGTAATGTCTTTTGAATGGGTTGCTAACTTGACCAATTTGAAGTGATTCTTTGATATTTTCTGGCTAAATTTGCTTTTAAGTATTTTTGGTCAGGTATAAGAATATGGACTTGTGGTGCCTGCTTGTTTTTTATTCCATTTACTTAGAGCACATTTGCCCTATCGCCCTATCGCCTTGTAAAAATATCAAGGTTTGACTGTAGGATGAGGTTTTGGAGGCAGCAAAAAGATGGATCGTATTTTCTGATCCAATCTGCTAACCTGTCTCTTTTGATAGGGAAATTGAGACATTAATACTCTAAGTAGTTGTTGAAAGGTGGGTGGTGATTCCTGTCATTTTGGTAATTTTATAGTATTTCATGTTTTCCTCATCTTCTTTCCCTTAACAATTGTCTTAGTCTCTTTATTCCCAGCTGGAGTATTTTGGGTGTGTTTATCTTTCTTTTCAGTTATAGAATCCCCTCTAGTACCCTCTGTAGGGCGGTTTTGATGGTTAGAAATTCCTTTAGCCTGCTGTTGTCATGGAAAATTTTCTTCCTCCTTTATCACGTCCAGTAGTTTTGCTGAGTAACTGAGTCTAGGTTGGAAGCTGTGGTCTTTCAGAACTTGAATTATAGCTTCCCAAACCTTACTGTCTTTTTAGGTTTCTGCTGAAAAATTAGCTGTTATTCTGATGGGCTGGCCTTTATAAGCAGCTTGGTCCATTTGTCTTACGGGTTTCCGGTGCCCTTTATTGGTTCTGCATCTTCATGGCTTTAAATACCATGATGTGGGAGTTTCTTTTCTTACCCTATTTGCCGAATGAACATCTCTTTTCTTAGATTTGGAGTTTTCCTGGGATTTTATTGAACACATTTTCTATACCCATGAAATCCTTCTCTTTTTTCCATGCCCTTAATCATAGATTTGAGCTTTTATGGTATAGCCAATAGCCTGCATGTTCCATTCATACATTTTTCAAAAAAAAATTTGTTGCAAAAATTAGTTTGTTATTGCCCTTGACTGAGTGTTCCAATGTCTCCATCTTGTCTTCCAGCTCTGAGAGCCTGTCCTCCACGTGATTCCTTCTGCTGGTGAGACGGCCCACTGAGCTTTTTATTTGACTTACTACAATTTTCTTTTCCTTCATCATTTCAGTTTGGTTTTTCTTCAGTCTTTCTAGTTGTTCGTTGAGTTTTCATGCCCTAAATAAACCTCCTTATTTTATTCAGCTGGTTCTCTGTGTGACGACGTTCATTCAGGAATTCATCCATGTCCCCTCAGGGTTCTCTGAACATATTTGTAGCCATTACTTTGAATTCTCTGTCGAGCGTTTCATGAAGGTTGGTTCCATTGGGGGCCAATGTGGGATTGGTAACTTTTGGATGTTGTCTCATTTTTCACATTCCTTGCGTTTTTGCGTTGGAAGTTACTCATTGTTAGACCATTGGTTACGTTTTCTTTCCCTTTTAAATTCAAGTCACTTGTCTTTTCCCGTGGGAGACTTTTGCGGTGTTCAGGAGACAGTGGGTTACAATTAGGTTGAAGTGACATTTTCTTTTGTTAGACTGTATTCAAGGGCGGCAGTCTCTACTGGGAATCCCTTGAGAGTTGGGTGTTGTCTGCAAGGACAGTCACTGTGTAGCACTGACCCCAGCGAAAGTGGAGCTGCAGCTGACTCCAAAGCTGTCGCTCCTCCAGTACCAATTGCCCTCTCCAGGAAAGGGACACCAAAGGTACTGTGTGTCCTAATGCGCTCTTTACTGTGGACACGAGCAGAAATTTAAAGAAAAGAAAAAGAGGAAAGAACTCACAGTGGGACTAATGACTCAGGTTAGGTTGCTAGGAAGTGGGGAGAGGGATGCCCAGAAAGGAAGGAACGGGAGAAGCAAGACAAAAGGAGGAAGATGAGGGAGTGCAAGGGACAGCAGAGGGGACAGGCTTGCCTCTCAGAAGACTGAGCTGAGGAGACTTTGCTAACCGAGCCTGGTTGTGTTTTTAGGGAGAAGAAACATTAAAAACAAAAGGGTGAAGAGAAAGGGGAAGAGAAACAATTTAAGATGGAGGCCATGCCCGCCTACAATGTTGACCATCGGTATAATGTAAACAGGGGTAGCTGGCGGGGGGAATGAGAGCTACCTGGAGATACAGGATATGAAAACTGACTGCTGGATCCCACGCTGTCACCGGGTGCCCCTCTGCCTTGCTGTCCTGCTAAGTCCTGCTCTGGACTGCACTCCATGTTGACTTCTGTAGGATTTTTCCCTTGGAGACTCCTAGAGGCATTCTTCCATGAAGTCCTGGTAACTGGTCTGTTCCTGGCTCTGAGGATGGCAGAGACAATCTCCACCCAGCTGCACTGCGAGGATCTGGCCCAGCCTGTCAGTGTGAGGTGGCTGGAACACTATTCAGAGCTAGTATATGGCTAGTATGCCATTCTTGATGGTTCCCGGTAGGAAGCTCATGGCCCACCCCCACCGGTTTTTCCCACCTGTATCCTTTTGCTTATTCTGAAAGCATTGCATTTAACCCAGCCTGTTCTAATCAAAATAAAGTGTCCTGGATGATAAACACTTTTAAGAGATTTGATGACTAGAAACTGGGAAAATGTTAATTAGGATTTGTCTAAGATTTTCTTAATGAAAAGGGGAGAGTAGAGACTGATTTCTTAGAGTTAAAAAGAAAACAAAACCAACCCAGTCCCTGAATGGGATGTTGGTTTATGTAGCTGTGAATCAACAATTCTGTGTCTGGTGAAGCTCTGGAACATCCTTAAGTAAACTAACATGACCCGAAGAAGTCAGCTATAGATCTCTCAACTCGTAAACCAAGCATTCGGCTTCACAGTGCGGATGGATTCAAACCATGGCTGCCAACTGTGTGACTTTGGGTTGTAGTGAGAGGTGTGAGGAGAAGATGGGTTTCCAAGGGAACTGCCGAGTCCTGGGAAAAGACATCACTTAGGACAGGAAATGGGAACTTGAGGGGAAAGTTTCAGAATTGATGAGTATCCCCTCCCCTGCTCCCATTGAAGTCCTGGGTAAGGACAAGCTTGGGGATTGCCAGCAGTGGGAGGCAGCTGGTCCTTGCCTTATGGAGCAGACAGAGCACTGCAGTGCCGGGAGGCTAGACCAGGCTTCCTGCCTGAGGCTAGACCAGGCTTCCTGCCTCTGAGTGCAGCCTTCCCAAGCACCAGGATCTTGCTGGGTGTACGTCTACACTAAGCTTTGTCTGCTCTTTCAGCCTCAGATTGCAGCCTAACCTGCTGCACCTCGGGAAGTTAGGGAGAAGACCGGTGCCAGGCCTGTGGCAGAGTGCTCTAAAGGAGAGCAGCAACCGCTCTTCCAGAGCGGAGCTGCAGACAAGGTCTGAGGGCAGCGGAGTGGGAAGTGGCGACTCTGGGACTGTGAGCATCACAGCCCAGTGCTATGATGGGGGAAGGAGCAGCCGGTCTTGAACATACATGGACCCTTACTCGGTAGGGTTGTGGAGTTAGGATTCACTTCCAACAGAGCCAGGGGAGCCCCCAAAAGTCGTAACAAAGAGATATTAAATATGTTTTAATGTTATAGTCTCAGTTCATTCTACATGGATAGGTTTGAGTCTCTTCTTATTGTGTTGTTTAAATTCATTTGCCTGTTGTGCAGAAGCACTGAGGAGGAGGAAGAGAGAGAGGGAAGGAGGGAGAGAGGGAGAGAGAGAGAGAGAGAGAGAGAGAGAGAGAGAGAGAGAGAGAGAGAGAGAGCCTGAAGAGCCTGAAGTTTACCCTACTGAAGAAGTTCCTGCTTTGTTTCTCCTGCTGGAAACACATCGTAAAGTGTGTTACATGTCTTCTAATGCTTTATTGGAAATAAACAGAATTACCAGCAGTTTGGTTTAAAAGTTATAACTTATTTTAAATATAGTTTTGGTAAATAAAAGGATTGCAAAATCCTTGCAAAGTGGAGGAATTTGTTCAAGTGATTCATCATGAAGGGTTAGAAAGCGTGTCTCAACCACAGAATCGCTTTCTGAAAAGACCCTCTGTATCCCAACCCAAGTGACAACCTTAGAGAGTTTCTGTTGGCTCAAATCCAGGCCCTATCTAAGTTACTCATATCTGACCCAAAGCGAAAAGACAGAATAATTAAGTCCCAAGAAACAGACAGACTTCAGAAATTTCTTTTGGAAAGAGCCCTAGAAGAGAGTGTCTGATTTGACAAGGGACGGAAGGCTCCAAATTGTCACACCTCAGAGGTACTGGAACTTGTGATTTTTGTTTGTTTTTTGTTGTTTTTGTTTTGTTTTGTTTTGTTTTAACATGGTTGTCAGAATCTGAGATCTTGAATTTGAAGGCATCTGTGACTAAAAAATACTGGCTACAGAAACTGCTGGAAGGTTATAAATAAAATGCTAACTAGTACACTACAGCTAATTCCCCAGGTGTCAATTCTGCTCTCAAGCAGGCTCTCCCTGAGCCGCGGGACAGCTTTCCTGTGGGTGGCGATCTCTAGAGCTATTGTTCAGGCACATTTGCCTCTGTCCCTCTACTCCGCTGGTCACAATTATGCCATTATTTCTTGCTCTGTTATTTCTTCCTTCTAATTCACATCAGTAGCCCGACTTATACATACCTCAGCATCTGTCTTCTGGGCATTTATTTGCAATATCATCTTCCATGATGTTGTGGAGGAAGAGGGAGCAAAACGCAGTCCTCTTGACTGGAAGTGCCCCAGTGTAGGGAAAAGGTGCAGCTTTTCCCGGTTCCTAAGGCAGCCCTGCCACCGCCACTGCCCCTGAACTTACACTGAACTTTTCTTCCTGAAAGTCTGGCTTCAGAGAGCCGAGCCTGCTGCAAAATTCGACCTAACTGAAACTTGATAAGAGGGCCCAGACCAATCACAGGCACCCGCCAGTGTGCCGAGCATACCTGTAAATCTATTTATTACACGTGTAATTCCTGAACCGAACTTCCGTATATGCTGCTAGGACAAGCTGAAGTTTTTTATAAGCATAATTTTGAGATAATAGGATATCAAGCCCAGAACCAGTTAGGGCTCAGAGCCAAGTGTTCAAGGTTAAGGTATGCAGTTGAAACCTTGCCAGCTCATTCCTACACTTGGCGTTGTTAGGAAGCTCACCACCATCCCAGAAGAATTCAAGTTTCCAGTCTCTAAATAGTTAAATACAAAGCCAGAATGAAGTTCACTTTGGAAGAGGTATACATATGCCTCTAGTGACTGCCAACAACTAAGAATAAAACTTTACCGAGTTACGAAAACCTAGGAGAATTCAGGTCAAGTGTTGACCAAGGGTTCTTCTCACATGCTGTTCCCTGCTTAGAATGCTGTTCCCACATCTCTGTCCCTAACTTCCAAAGTACTTTCAGTTCATCCTTAGGGGCCCAGCTCGCCTGATACTTCTTCTGGAGAGGCCTACTGTGTTCTCTGCACCCCCACTTTGTGGCGGTATCTCTGTTTCTCGCCTTATTGGTGGAGCGATGTCTGCCTTCCTCGATCAACAAAGACCGCATAAGAGCAGAATCAACATCTGCTTAATCACTACTGGTAGTCAGGGTCAAGGTTCAGAGAATAAAAATCTAACGCCCGTGAGTAAGCATAACAGCTAACATATAAATGTTTGCTTACTATATGCCAGGATGCATGCTGGTTTGTACATGAGAATGAGTGACAGGGTGGCCATCCAAAACACCAAGAAACTGCCCAGGTCTAAGTCCCACCTTACAGGTGTGCTTGGGGCTTGTTTACGTAGAATTTGGGGACTGTTTCCACATTCAGAATTGTATTTTTGACCTGATTCAAAACTCAAGCTCTATAGGTGAACTATCAAGAGCAAAGACGATCCTGGGTGAAATAGCTGTGTACCTGGTTTAGATTTGCTAATAGAAGCCAGAGAAAGGAGAAAACACTAGACAGGAGGCTCAGGATGAATGTATACTTCAGCTCAGCTTCCTGGAGATACAGGGATCCCTAGACAGTTATGTATAATGCTGCCGATATGGCTGTCCAACCACATTGTAAGCCGGTGGATCTTGTCATCTGCTAATACTTTTCTGCAGCATGCTTCTCAGCACCTCTAAGAACTCTATTATGTGCTTCTGTTAATAATTCTCCTCATATTAGATGTGATGTGAGATATCATTCTGTATATGTGTTACTTTTATTGGATAATGAATAAAACTGTTTGGGCCAATGGCTTAGCAGAGTAAAGCCAGGCAGGAAATCTGAACAGAGGTATAGAAAGAGAGTAGGTGGGGTCAAGGAGACTCCATGTAGCTGCCAAAGGAGAAGGACAATGGAATCTTACTGGTAGGCCACAGGCATGTGGTGATACAGATGAATAGAAATGGGTTAATTTAAGATGTAAGAGCTAGCTAGGAATATGCCTAGGCTATTGGCCAAATGGTATTGTAATTAATAGTTTCTGTGTGGTTATTCAGGTCTGAGCAGCCAGGAAATGAATCAGCAGTCTTCGCTTACACAGACACTTAGGTTGGTTTCCTTTGGGGACACTATCAGCCTGTAGCTAAATCTCTGCACACAAATCCAACTCTCTCTCTATTGAACAATGAGACAAACATCTCCAACTCTATTTGAGGAAAGAATCATCAAGTCACGGTTGGATTTTAAACTCATTTCAAAATTAAAATTAGCCCCTACCCCATCTTGCCAGTCTAGTCACCAAATGGCCTACTTTGTTTCACAGGAGGTGAAAACCACAAGTACTTAGAAAAGACGTTTTAAAATTTCTACTAATGAAGAAAGCTTGAAAAAATTTTCTTAGGAACACACTGTGCGTGATATTTTACCCAGGCCTGAGATCAAAGCCTCTAATTCAAGGGCCACAAAGCTAGTAACTTAAAAAACAGCATGGAACTGCATGTTTATTTACTCGCGCCAAGATGCTTCAATATTTATTCTCTTTGCTTCAATCAAAAATGAAAGAAGTTTTGGGAGGGACCATCTGGGAGCAGTTACATCTTGTCCAATGGAAGCAAATAGTCTTTGCTAGAGTTTAAAAATATATGTGACTGAATGAGACTCCTATAAATCAGCTGTGGATCCTGTCATATTTCCAAGAAAAAGCTCAAGTTTTCTACATTAATAAGCTTTTTAATATGTCAATGTGGTGGAGTGTTTTGTTTCCTTTTGTTTGGTTTCTGATCTCTACTGCGTAACACTCTTCCTGGGGAGCTGGGAACAAATCTCTGCTCACACTGAATAGAAAACTGACAACAGACCAAAGTATGGATACCATCAAAGTCCGGCTTAGTGAATCAACGAGTTTTATTGGGGTTATTTACAGAGATATGGGTGCATAGTTTTGAGCAAGTGCAGACCTGACTCTAAGACGGTGTATCATCAAAGCCTACTCTGGTGAGAATGACAGCTCGGGAAAGCTGGAAGCTTGGAGTGCACCCCTGCCTGTAGTCACTCAGCAGGCTGGGAAATGTTCTTTCCAGACAGCCCAGTTGGTCTGAGCCTCCTCCAGGTGGCTTGTCTTGTCTGAGAGTGTCTCTCAGTGGTCCTTACTGCTGACACAGGCTTGAAAAGGGAGCCTGAGGGAATCTGGTCAACTTCAAGGATTTCCTGAAGACACCGTGGTTGTTTACTTACAGAGCTTAAGGCCTACCCTGCAGGATGGAATCCTTTGCCTCCCTCATTCTAAAAGGTGTCCAACTCTCAAGCCTTTGGGACCCGCTTACCCACACCCACGCCACCAGGGCAAGCTCTACGGTTTTGCCCAGGCAAGGTGCTGGGCCTGTTCTCCTGAGCGCTGTAGTTGGTGAGGCACAGGGCCAGCCTTCCTGCCTGCCATAGGTGGCAAGAGGCAGAGTGGGGAGATCTTTTCCTCACCCATACAACCACAAGGCAGGGAAGTCTGGGGGTGGGGTCAGCTCTCCTGCTCTCACTCTGTGAGGGCCAACTCACCTGCATCCTGGGGGCCAACAGGGTCAGTTTGAATGTGGTACTCAGGTGAGGTATAGGGTCCGGTCTCCCAAGAGCTGCTGCTGGTGGGGGACAGGACCAGCTCCCCCTCTTTCTTGACCTGGGGGCCAGCTTTCCTGCGTGAACTAGGTGGCAAGGGGTGAGGAGCCACCCCTCCATTGCCCACCACATCACAGACAGATATTGGAGCTCTGCTCCTTGCTGCCTGCTGAAGTGAGTGTGCTAGCCACACTTTGCCCTGCTGGTGATAACGAGGGACAGTTGACTGACTGACCAACCCAGCTACCACCCAGGCCTAGAACCAGGGCTATGAGTTAGCCCACCCCCACATTCAGCTCATCTATGAACTACTGGAGCGTGTGAAGAGGTCCAGACCTGCAAATCCAAAGTGGCGGGATCTCCATGACACAAGACAACAACAGGAAATCCAAGAGGAGTCCAGGATTGATAGTGTAGCGGAAGCCAGAGGCCTCAAACCAGACTCATTGCAATGAACGCTTACAAGCAAAGATGGATGGACTACAAGGTGAACTGACACACTACAGCTTCTACACCAAGACAGTTTTTTTTTGTTTTTATTTTGCTTTGTTTTCATTTTGTTTTATTGAGGGGGCGCTGCAAGGGCAGAGGGAAGATGTGAATGGATGGGGAGATGAATGGGATTGGATTACATGATGTGAAATCCACAAAGAATCAATAAAAAGTTAAAAAAAAAACTAAAACAAAATTTACCCCTAATCGTGGAAACCACTAACCGATCCCCCAACCTGTCAAACCTTTCCTGCTGGCTGGCATCTTTCAGATCTTTATGCTGTCAGGTGAATGCTGCTGTAGGCGGGTAGATATGTGTGTGTGGTGTGATCCTGTGAGCGTCTGCCTGTGCGTGTGTGGGTCAGAGGAGAATGCTGAGGTCCTCCTTTCTTGCTCTCCTTGAGACAAGGCTCTCACTAAATTGGAAGCTCACCTTTTCTGCAAAGCTGCCTGGACGGAGCCCTTGGGACCCACAGTCTTCATCTCCGGATGCCGAGGTTACAGGCACATGCAGTCATACCTAGCCTTTTTATACGGGTGCTGGGGATTTAGAGTGAGGTTGTCGTGCATGTAAACCAGGCATTCTTACTCAATAAGTGATTTCCCCAGCTTCCCTGGGAACTAATTTCATGGCTATGACAAAGGCCTTAAAATTGTGTACTAGAACTCTAGTCGTCAAAAGATCCTGGTGTAGGGGAATATGGTGGGGGCTGTAGAGATGGCTGAGCAGTTAAAGGGCTCTGGCTGCACTTCCAGAGGTTCTAGGTTCGGTTCCCAGCACCCGGGGTCATTTGTATGTCAGTCCCATGGAATTTGACGGGCTTTCCTGGCCTCTATAGCACTGTTTGCAACCGGTGCATAGAAATACATACAGGCAAAACACCCACACTCGTGAAAATAAATAAAATTGAAAAATTATTTTGTTAGAAAGCATAATGAACAAAAATTTGTCTCAGAAATGTATCCCATGAACTCTGGTTTACAGAAACAATGCCAGAAGTATAGAAGCGATTTTCATACTCACCTCACCCCAAGACAGTGGGAGAGGCACTCCCGCCCATCGGGGAAGACTTTCTGGATCTAATCGGTAAGGTTCCTCAGATCCACTGCAGCCTCGACTGGGTGCCATTTCTGCCTCCAGTGGGCGCTGCTTCTGCTGCTCCCACCCTCGTCGGTGACCTGTGCGCCACAGACTCAATCTTCAGGGGTCCACTCTTGACATGCCACTGTCACCTAGAGCGGGGAGTTACCCAGTAGCTCTGCTGGGTTGGCATCCCGGTGTCACTGGCAGGTTCAGCCTTTGTTTTTTTCTGTTATTCTCTTATGTAGTGGATTAAAGTTCTCATTAGTTTACCCTCTGCTGTCTGCGCGCTTCATTCTTTTTTTAAACGGCTTTTATTGAGCTATATATTTTCCTTCACTCCCCTCCTTTCCACTCCTCTCCCTTTCTACCCTCTCCCGTGGTCCCCATGCTCCCAATTTACTCAGGAGAGCTTGTCTTTTTCTTCTTCTCATGTAGATTAGATCCATACATGTCTCTCTTACTGTCCTCATTGTTGTCTAGGTTCTCTGGGATTGTGATTTGTAAGCTGGTTTTCTTTCCTTTTGTTTAAAAACCACCTATGAGTGAGTACATGTGATAATTGTCTTTCTGGGTCTGGGTTACCTCACTCAAAATGATGTTTTCTAGATTCATCCATTTGCCCCCAAATTTCAAGATGTCATTTTTTTTTCTGCTGTGTAGTACTTCGTTGTGTAAATGTACCACATTTTCCTTATCCATTCTTCGGTCGAGGGGCATTTAGGTTGTTTCCAGGTTCTGGCTTTGACAAACAATGCTCCTATGAATATAGTTGAGCACATGTCCTCGTGGCACCATTGTGCATACCCAAAAGTGGTATTACTGGGTCTTGAGGAAAGTTGTTTCCCTATTTTCTGAGAAATTGTCACACTGATATCCAAAGGGGTTGTACCAGCTTGAATTCCCACCAGCAATGCAGAAGTGTTCCCTTTACCCCACAACCTCTCCAGCATAAGTTGTCATCAGTGTTTTTGATCTTGGCCATTCTTACAGGTGTAAGATGGAATCTCAGAGTTGTTTTGATTTGCATCTCTCTGATGATTAAGGACGTTGAACATTTCCTTAAGTGTCTTTCAGCCATATTAGATTCCTCTGTTGAGAGTTCTCTGTTTAGGTCTGTACCCCATTTTTAAATTGGATTATTTGTCCGTTTGATGACCAATTTCTTGAGTTCTTTGTATATTTTGGAGATCAGACCTCTGTCTGATGTGGGGTTGGTGAAGATCTTTTCCCATTCTGTAGGCTGCCATTTTATCTTGTTGACAGTGTCCTTTGCTGTACAGAAGCTTCTCAGTTTCAGGAGGTCCCATTTATTACTTGTTTCTCTCAGTGTCTGTGCTACTGGGCTTATATTTAGGAAGTGATCTCCTGTGTCAATGTGTTCAAGTATACTTCCCATTTGTAGACGTAAGTCACAAACAATGCCACACCAGTTTGGAATTATGATTAATAGGGTGGTATTTCGCCATTTTGTAGTAATAAGAGCGGCGGGGCTGCGTCCCCAGCACCTGGCCGCCTGCTAGCTTATGCCTCAAAATAATTACATGGACACTGTATTCTTTTAAACACTGCTTGGCCCATTTCTATCTAGCCTCTTCTAGGCTAATTCTCACATATTAATTTAGCCCATTTCTAATCATCTGTGTAGCACCGCTAGGTGTACTTACCAGGAAGATTCTAGCCTACGTCCATCCTGGGTCGGAGCTTCATGGCGTGTGTCTGCCCGGGAGCGGGGAGCATGGTGTCTCTCTGAGCTCACTTCCTCTTCCTCCTAGCATTCTGTTCTGTGTACACCTCCCACCTATGTTTTAACCTATCAGGCCAAGCAGTTTCTTTATTGCTTAACCAATGAAATCAACAGATTGATATATGACACTCCCACATCACCCATTTTCTCTTCTATGAGGTTCAGTGTGGCTGGCTTTATGTTGAGGTCTTTGATCCATTTGGACTTGAGTTTTGTGTATGGTGATAGTACATGATGATATCCAGTTATGCCAGCACCACTTGTTAAATAGGCTTTCTTTTTTCCATTTTATATTTTTTGCCTCTTTGTCAAAAATTAGGTGTTTGTAAGTGTGTGGATTATATCTGGTTCGTTGATTTGGTTCCATTGGTCCTCCTGTCTATTTTTATGCCAATATCAGGCTATTTTCAGTACTGTAGCTCTGTAGTAGAGTTTGAAGTCAGGGATTATGATGCCTCCAAATGTTCCTTTATTGTACAGGATTGTCTTAGCTATCCTGGATTTTTTTGCTTTTCCATATGAAGTTGAGTATTGTTTTTTGAGGTCTGTGAAGAATTTTGTTGGATTTTTGATGGGTATTGCATGGAATCTGTAGATTGCTTTTGATAAGATTCTACTTACCCAAGAGCATGGGAGATCTTTCCATTTTCTGGTGTCTTCTTCAATTTCTTTCTTCAGAGATTTAAAGTTCTTGTCATATAAGTCTTTCATTTAGAAATTAGAGTTACTCCGAGATATTTCATGCTATTTGTGGCTATTCTGCAGGGTGTTGATTCTCTGATTTCTTCCCCAGCCCTTTTATCATCTGTATACAAGAGGGCTACTGATTTTTTGAGTTAATCTTGTATCCTGCTACATTACTAAAGGTGTTTATTAGTTGTAGAAGTTCCTTGGTAGAATTTTTGGGGTCACTTATGTGAACTATCATATCATCAGCAAATAGTGAGAGTTTAACTTCTTTTCCGTTTTGTATCACCTTGATCTCCTTTTGTTGTCTTATTATTCTAGCAAGAACCTCAAGTACTATATTGAATAGATATGGAGAGAATGGACAACCTTGTCTTGTTCCTGATTTCAGTGGGATCATTTTGAGTTTCTCTCCATTTAGTTTGATGTTGGCTGTTGGCTTGCAGTATATTGCCTTTATTATGTTTAGGTATGTTCCTTGTATCCTTGCTCTCTCCAAGACCTTTATCATGAAAGGATGATGTATTTTGTCGAAGGCTTTTTCAGTATCTAGTGAGATGATCGTGTGTTTTGTTGTTGTTGTTGTTGTTTTCAGTGTGTTTATATGGTGGATTACAATGACAGAGTTTTGTATGTTGAGCCATCCCTGCATGTCTGGAATGAAGCTGACTTGATCATGGTGGATGATTTTTCTGATGTATTCTTGGATTCAGCTTAGTAGTATTTTATTGAGCATTTTTGCATCGATGTTCATGAGTGAGATTGGTCTGTAATTCTCTTTCTTAGTAATGTCTTCGTATGTTTTGGGTAACAGGGTAATGTTAGCCTCATAAAAAGAGTTTGTCAATGTTCCTTCCATTTTTATTGTGTGGAAAAATTTGAGGAGTATTGGTATTAGTTCTTCATTGAAAATCTTGTAGGATTCTGCGCTGAAACCATCTGGCCCTGGGCTTTTTTGGTTGAGAGACTTTTGATGAATGTTTCTATTTCTTTAGCAGTTATGGGTCTATTTAATTTGCTTATCTGGTCTTGATTTAATTTTGGTAAGTGATATTTATCTAGAAAATTGTCCATTTCCTTTAAGTTTTCCAATTTTGTGGAATACAGGTTTTCAAAATATGACCTAATGATCCTCTGTATTTCATCCGTGTCTGTTGTTATGTCCCCCTTTCCATTTCTGATTTTGTTAATTTGGATATTCTCTCTCTGCCTTTTAGTTAGTTTGGATAAAGTTTTGTCTATTTTGTTGCCTGCCCCGACCCAGGGTTCTGCTCACTGCAGGCTCTTAATACACATTAACTGGCTGAGTTACTACTCTTCAGAAGTAATAAGCAGATGCTAGGAAGCACATTCTCTCCCAGTCCCCAGCTGAGCAGGGATGGAGATGAGGGAGCTGCCTTTGAGTCACCTGTGCTCTGTAGGTAACCCCAATAAACTCACTGGTTCATCAGGCCGGGCTTGGGTGTAATCATTTGTTTGCTCTGTTGATGTCCTGCCTGGAGTGAATAGATGCAGTCTCTTCCCAGAGAAAGTTGCACAACATTCCAAGGTGAAGTTCAGCATCTAATTAGCTAAGCCCATGCATGCCCTCCGGAGAGCATGTGTACTTTATACTTCTCCTTTATATTTGCAGATCCAGACACATAGCATGATAAGTAACATTATGGTACCCAAACAGCCACGGGCCACCACTGGTCTGGCCCACCACTGATGAGACCAGAAGATGAGAAGCAAAACTCTAAGGTAAATGGAATCTGAAGTCTGGACCCAGAGAATCTTTAGTTCCTTGACTTCATAGCTGAGTAAATTTGAATTGAACTTCTCAGTCTCTGGAGGTTGACTCAGGAGGCAGGAGGTTCCAGGTTCAAGCAAGACACTGTAAATGGCCACAGAAGATTGAGAAGAGACAAGTTCTCATGGAGAGGGTATGAGCTCAGGGCCCAAAAGTGCTGGCTTCAGATTCAACCTTAACACTCACCGTCTAGACCTTCAGCAATCTAACTGCTCCCAAACTCATTTTCCTCATCTATAAAATGAAAACAATAATGATCGTTTTGTAGTGTCTGTGGAAATAGAAGGTGCGATTTGAACTGGTCACTCTATGGCATTTGGAGATGAAATAGCAAACAAAATGTTGGTCATAACTATGCCTCTGAGAAGATCAGACCCTCAGAGGCGGCAGGAAGGTTTCTACTGACTCAAAGAAAGCAACTTTGAAGTAATTACTAAACATAAGCAGAGCATTCAAGCTGCAGGTCACGAGGACATGTTTTTCAGCGTGAGAAAATGCTGTCCAGCCACACACAAGCTCATGTCACCCTTGACCCAGAAAGGATGCCCCCGCTTCTCCTCACCACCTACGCTGCGTACTACCTGCTGGTATAGCATAAACCTCATAGACTACATTTGCACAATGGGTTCCCAAGATTGAGGCCAGATGTGCTATAGTCTTAAATTTGCTGAAACATCTTCAGGGAGAGAAGTAAGTTACTATACGATGTCTGTATCCAAAGGAATGATTTGTAACAGGGCTACCGAAAAATGCAGTTAGGGAGTATTCTCTTCCAATCCAAATCTGCAGTAAACCAGCCCTGTGAGCTGCTTTGAGATTTTGTTTGAGAATTTAAGAGTTGATAACATCTGTATCGGTGTTGGGGGTATCTCCTTCTCACACTGACCCTATTGCACAAGAGTTATATTTCCAAATGAGAGATCCTTGGAGAACTGAACCTCTGACTCATGAGACTGCAGATTTTGGATAGTACCAGTGTTGAAGAAACCTCGATGGTTGTCGCAGCTTGAATGGAAACAGCCCCATAGTGTAGGAAGTTTCTGTCCCAATTACCCACTCCCAAATAACCATTCAGAGACTTAATATTAATTACAAATGCTCAGCCAATAGCTTGCGTTTATAATTAATGAGTTCTTACAACTAAATTAATCCATTTCTTTTTCTTTCTTTTCTTTTTTTGGTTTGTTGTTTGCTTGTTTGTTTTGTGAGACAGGGTTTCTCTGTATAGCTTTGGTACCTTTCCTGGAACTCTCTTTGTAGACCAGGCTGGCCTCGAACTCACAGATATCCTCCTGCCTCTGCCTCCTGAGTTCTGGGATTAAAGGCGTGTGCCACCAACCACCACCCGGCTTAAATGAATCCATTTCTATTCATCTATGTGTTGGCCCAAAGCTCGTGGCATTTACCTCTTTGGCATGTCTTGTTTATTCTCCGTCTGACTGCCGACTCACTGACTCCACCCTTCTTCCTCCCAGAATTCTCAGTTGGCTGTCCCACCTATACTTCTTGCCTGGCTACTAGCCAGTCAGTTCTTTACTAGCCAATGAGAGTAATATATATTCACAGTGTACAGAAGGAATGTTCCACAGCACCATAGGTTCAGAGGGAGTGAGTGGCACTATTAGGTATGGCTTTGTTGGAGTGGGTGTGTCTTTATTGGAGGAAGTGTGTCACTAGGAAGTGGGCTTCGAGGTCTGAGACACTCAAGCCTGGCTAGTGTGTCACCGTCACTTCCTGCTGCTGGCAGATCTAGGTGTAGACCTCTCAGCTCCTTCTCCAGCACCATGTCTGCCTGCTTCCTGCCATGATGATAATGAACTAAATCTTTGAAACTGTAAGCCAGCTCTGATTAAATGTTTTCCTTTATACAAGTTGTCATGGTCATGGTATCTTTTTACAGCAATAGAACACTAAGACAGTGGTCTTCTGACCATCTGAATTACAGCCAGTAACTTCTGAACCCATCCTGACTGCACAGGTATATTTAACAGAGAAACCATTTCGAAAATGTGAGAATTGCCTCTAAAGGGCAGTCATATTTAAAAAAGAAAAAAAAGCATAATGATTATCG
Source organism: Microtus pennsylvanicus (assembly GCF_037038515.1). Lineage (NCBI taxonomy): Eukaryota > Metazoa > Chordata > Mammalia > Rodentia > Cricetidae > Microtus > Microtus pennsylvanicus. Next base: position 80,285,065 of record NC_134590.1, read on the forward strand.
ATTTAAAAAGAGAACCAAGCCCACAGTGAGCCTGACGTCCTTGTAACTTTCTTACTCCTTTAGGTTGCCGGAAGTCAGACCACTGCACATTGAGGAAAGCCAAAGTGGACTTCTAAATGAGTTTACGAACTTAAGATTTCCTTTGACATGATCAAAGCTAAACTTTTTGCAAGGAAGTTTTCTCAATAATCAAGGCAAGAAATTCCACCCTCAAAGATCTTTTCCAGCTTACAGCAACAGCTCTGGTTGCACAATATCCTGTTTGAGTTCTTTTTTTTTTTCTAAATTAAATTTCACATTTGCAAATGTTGATCAACAAACTAGTCCTGCCCTTGTTCTTGGATTTCCTGAGACATCCTGGACGGCTCAGGGGACCCTGCAGAGCTGTTTAACTTGAAAGGGCTGGGTTTCCTCTGCCTACTCCTCAAGGGTGCTCCAAGAGCCATTCTGCCATCTTCCTTCGCTATCTTGCCTTACACTTCCACACTGCTCTTCGATGCTGGCAGTTCTTGGCCTCCTTCTAACTCTGGCTTTTCTCCCAAGTTTCCCTCCTCTGTAGTCAAATGCATCCTGGTCATCTCTGCCTGGATGTCCCTTTCTCAGACTCGCTGTGCACATAAGACAGTCTTCTCTGTTGCACACCCCCTCTTGTAGTGTTTTTCCCAGCCGGTGCCGAGTTCCATCTGTGCACAGTTTTCCAGGAGCACAACAGAGACTCTTGAGGATAGTGGGGGGGGGGGCGATTCCTAGAGACTTAAGTATAGTGTGTAGATCATTAGTTGGGGCAGGACGTGCCATGCAGAGATAGCAAAGAAAAGCAATTTTCAAAAGAACCCCAACGAAAAGCTTGCCAATTGGCCAGTTTTCCTGCTATAAAACTAGGATCCAGTCAACCTCTGTCCCGCCATCTCAGGGTCAGAGCTCTGCATGTCCTAGGATGGGGCAAGAGGCATGAAGCCCGCCAGGCCTTCCCTTAGGTCCCTTGAGCCAGAAGCAATGATCCCTTTCCACTGCTCTGCTTGTTGAGAATCTGGGTCCCTGTGTTGAAGGTTGTCCCAAGGGACTGCCTATGGTCACGCGTGGTTTTGTTCACCCTCAGGGCTCTGTCTTGGTCAGTGGGAAGAGAGTACAAGGCGGTTAACACGATAAGGAAGACCCCTGTGTTTACACACCTACCTTGGGTTTTAGTGTGTCCCACGGGTTACACTCATCTACACAGAGCGTACATGGGAACGCGCTCTGAACTCATCCATGTCTAGGGAATGGAGCGCCAGCAGTTGAGAGCCATCAACCGCTCTGAAAACCATGCTAAAGGAAATCCTGAAGAAATTAGAGCCTCACAACCTCAGATGAGCGCTGAAGTTGTCATCTGCATGGCTAAAATCCAGGTGGAGATGGAAAAATGGTGGGTAGCCTGGGGCAGCAGGGGAGTCTGTGGGTAGCCTGGGGCAGCAGGGGAAGTCTGTGGGTAGCCTGGGGCAGCAGGGGAAGTCTGTGGGTAGCCTGGGGCAGCAGGGGGAAGTCTGTGTTCCTGTGAAAGGGGGCTACTCAGAGAGAAAAGTCAACTTCAGCTTTAGAGCACCCAAGGTGACCTAGGTGAGCAGTGAAGGAATCACATGTGAAGTTGCTTAAATAAAATGTATTGCCAGGCATAAAAAAATTACAAACCCAAACAAAAGCCCTTTGTACTGTTTGTAGAAAGTCTGCATTTACTTTCAGCTCAAAGTTTCTCTAGTGTTTTCTGTGGAAGGAATAAAAATTAAAATTAACTGTTAAAAAAAAGAGTTTGGTCATTGTCTCAAGCTAACTGTAAAGAAACTAGGGCAAACGTTCTCACCTGTTCAGGAAGAGGGAACAAGCAACTTGGAACCAGCAACCAGCAGCCAGCAGCCAGCAACCAGCAGCCAGCATGCTTATGAAGTTGTAAAGAGTTAGCGACCTGGAGGCCAACGGGGATTCAGGGATTAAAGTGTGTTGTGGAGAGATGGTGGATGGACGGGTCAGGAGAGACAGGAAAGGAAAAGAGAAAGTCAGCTTCCCACTTAGAAGGGCTGGGCAGGGCAGACAGCTGCTGGTCCTAGCAAGGGAAACATTGCAGAGTGGAAGATAGCAAAGACGGGAGCCAGAAGGGCAGGGAGGGTGGTCTGTAGCAAACTTAAGATTCAAGAAAGGAGCTTGCCTTCAGAACCATCCTGGGGTTGGATCTCACTCCGTTCAGAATCAGTCAAGTGCAGACTGGGATCTGGGACCAGCCTAACCTGAAAAGCTCCCTGTGGCGCTGTGATATGTCCCCTCAGGTCTGGGTGGCACATTTCCTCAGGGCAGCGCCACCCAGCCCAGCTGCTCGGTCACCTTTGCTTTCTTTCTGGGGGAAGCCTTTCCCCTAATTTGCTGGATACCATTGATTGGCCCTTTGGCTTCTGATAGGACTCCACCTTCAGCAGCGCTCCCGCTGATTGACCGTGCCCTGTTTGATCCAGATCTGTCCAGTCAAAGATAAATTAGTAAGAAGGAAGACGAGGTTAGTAGAGTCCTTGCCTAGCCCTGGGATCAGTTCCCAGACAAGCACAAAGTGCTTCACTACAGGCGGGACAGAGTTATTCATTTCTGTGCGGAATCTCTTCTTCCTCAGAGCGAATCCATGAGGTAGGTATACAGCAGAAATGAAGGAGGCAACAGGGCCATATCCACAGAGCTAAAGAGCGCAAGCAGGACTCGGAGTTCAAATGTCTGGCTTTTAATTACTGTGCTATCCTAAATGAAGGATGGGGTGGGAGGGTGCGGTGGGGATAGAGACAGCATAGTTTTGTGATCGAAAATAAATAAATGTGCGGAGCAGATGTAATCACAGAGAAGGGAGAATCGCAAAGCGAGAGGTGCCACCAAAGGAGAGAAGGCCTCCAATTAGCACAAGCACTTTTCTGTTTCTAATTGGACAAACTCAAGGAGAGGAGACGCCTGTGAGCTGGCTGGTGGGTGGGAACGAGATTTGAGGTCCCTTGAATTACAGCGTCTAGGCTTTAAGTCAGAAAGGCTTGGGTAGATAGCTCTTGCACTGGGCCACAGGGAGGGTATCTGAAGTCAGCAAAGCTCACAAAACAAGAAATGTGGAGAGCCTGGGGTCACCCTTTCCGCTGCTCCCAGCTGCCAGAGACCCTCGGCAGGCAGGGCCACACCCTCTGATGAATATTCATGACCTCCCCCATCACTTGACTAGGCTGGCTCTTGTAATTGGCCACCTGACCGCTGCGAACGACATGAAGTAGCCCAACACAAAATCGTGAACATTTTGAGATTTTAAACTGATTTTATTTTTCTTGTGGGTTCTGATTATTTAATTTTGACTTAGTGATGCTTCTTTGTAGAAGACAAGGTGGTGTGTCGGGGTCAAAAGGTCGGACATTCTGCTAGGGGTTCAAAGACTTTTATAACGACTCTGAGAGAGGGGAGAAAGGAGGGAGCTGGCCTTTGAAGACTAAAAGAAGAGGAGGCACGCATAATGTGGACTTAGAGAGAGGTCTACAACTGCTAAGCCAAGGCCCCCACCTCACACCTCATTTGTGATAGTGCACCCTGCCCCTTGGATGGATCAAGTCTTTCAATCCACTTCTAAGCCAACATGGTGCAAATACTGGACTTTCCCAGACAAGCTGTCTCTAGGAGACAGGAACATGACAGACGGGCTTCCGTGCCGTTTTCATAACTCACATATGTATTTCAGTTAGTTCAGGCTCCAATCAGCTCAATACACGGTTGAGACATTGGTATCATTCAGTGTTATGGGCTATCAATTTTTAAAACCATTAAAGATACACTGGTTTATAAGCAATCGGATTGGCCATGTGTTAATACTTGTATTTGGTTTTCTGGATTTTGATTGATGGAGATTTTTTTCCAGCACTGATAATGTATGTTAGTAAATGCATGTGACTGCTTTGTGTACAAGGTAGGCTTTGGAGAAAACCGGAGCCACTGTTTTCTATTGTTATTGCTGCCTCAAGAGTTCACTTTAGAACCCACTTAACGGAAATTACTGGAAACGTTCTTGAGTACATCTATTCCATTAGTTCCTCTGCTTCCTACCTACAAACTAGAAATGGACGAAATTACATTATAAGTGGAAAACCAAAGACCACGGTAGGCTGCAGCATGAAAGCATTAGCTTCGCTACCCACAGTCAGTCGCCCCAAAGCACTGAGCAAATTGGCACCGCTGTGAGCAGCCTATGGCAAGTGGGGTCAAAGTCAGAGAAAGGGCACAGACAAATGTCCCAGTAATGTCTGTCTGGACTTTCCAGCCAAGCTCACCATTAATCCCAAGCAGAATTCCAGATAGGACAGTTACACAAGAAACTGGAGAGAAAGTTTACAAGATGGCCACGGGATCCGATAAGAACTTAAGGTTGGGGTGAGGAAGGGGCGGGGTCAAAGTGGCGGCTCAGCATTAAGAGCATTTTGCTGCCCTGCAGAGGACTCTGATTCAGCTCCCAGCGCACACGGCAGCTTCCAGCCTTCTGTAACTCTAGTCCCAGGGTATCGACACGGGTTTCTGGCTCCCAAGAGAACCAGGCATACACATGGTGCACATTCAGGCATGCAGGCAAAACTCTCACACAAAATGAACAAATCTTTAAAAAAATTTTTTTTCTAAGGACTGGTCAGACTTTATTCCTTTAAAATAATTTCAATGAAGATCTGAAATTTATCACAATCCAAAAATCAAATCAGATAAAAAGTCTCTCTGCCTCCTCCATGCTCCTCCCTGTCCTCTGCCGATTTGATATTCAAAATCTCCTAGCTGAGCTTATAAAAGTCAAAGAGGCTAGACATAAACATATAAGAAACTGGATTAAGTACAAAGGTAGTTCCAATTACCCGTGAGTGATTTGTTTATGACTACATGCATATCTTTGTACGTGCGAATACGCAGTACAGGCATGCCTTGGGGACTGCATGCTTTTCATTCTATGCTCTGCCTCTTACTAGCTGTGTGAGTGCATTGGACATTCCTGGGTTTCAGCTTCACAATTGCAAAATAGGAATAGAGTAAGTTCTTCATGCATACTGAAGAAAAAAAAACGTGACGTAGGTACCAACAAAAGGCAATCAATATTAACAGTGTATTTTAAAAGGTAAAATTCAAATGTAAAGGGTTAGATAGATAACTCAGTGGTTAAGAACACTGGCTGCTCTTCCAAAGGGCATGGGTTCAATTCCTGGCACCCACATAGCTGCTCACAGCCCTTCATAACTCCAGCTCCAGTGGACCCAGGCTGCCTTTTGGCCTCCACAAGTACCAGGCACATGGCATACAAATACACATGCATACGAAACACTCAAACACAAAAAATATTTTTAATTCAAATATAAATCATGAAAGAAAAGAATAAAATTCTAATTTACTGAAAAAGTAACATATAATAACAAAATATTATATTTCAGGGACAAACTGAAGCTTCTTAAGATAATTGACATTATCTTAAGCTAAAACGAACCATCTCAATTAACTCTAGTTGGTCAGATCCTATTTAAAATTCCCCGGTCCTTTCCGGTTAGTATACTTGAGAAAGAGCAAGGGGAAAGCTACCTAACTTCCAGAATGGTTCAAGACCCCAAATAATAATATCAGAGAAATGCATGGAAGAAACGATGCTTTTATCTAGAAGAAGAAGTTCCATGACATCTGTTAGTGTGTAGAATGACATAACCTTGATCCTCAGAGCACCAAACAGCAGGATTAGAACAAATGATTACCACGAGATAGAGAGGAGTTACTATGGGATACATTTGTAATTCAACACATAGAAGAGGAGTTCAACAATGCAATGAACATTCTTGGAGAACAGCAAACGCACAAGTACTCATAGTAATTCCATGGGGTGTAGGGGGTGGAACCCAGTGTGAAGAGCAGAAGACTCTGTTGCACCAGAGAAACCAGTATCCCAGTCTTAGAGTTCATGATGCTTCCTAGCTGGTCAGGCATGACTAATCAATGACCACTCTTTTTCTTGCAGAGCTAAGCTAGCCTGGCAATCCCTTCAGTACAGTGCTTCCAGCCATGATGATTAACTCACTGAAGTTGACTACCCGCCCAACGCAGATGACACCTTGATGTCCTAAGATGCCACCATTTAGAATTTCCCCAATTTCACAACTTTATGTCTGTAAATTAATTAGAACAAAAGTCGTAGTTAAGCACAAAGGTACTTCCAACTACTCATGTGTGTATTTGTTTATGTCTACATGTCTATCTTTGTACACATCTGTATATGTGGACCTGTAAAGCATCTCTTGGTCCTAACACAAAATGAAGATCCCATGAGGGAAATAACGTGCATGGGCCACATGAACCTTTAAATCATGGATCTCAGCTGTTGATACTTTCTGACATTGTTTTACGGGTACCCATTCATTTCTTACCTGGAGAAATTTCAGCCTTTTTCTACATTTTCCCAAACTGTATAAAATTCCAAATTTTATATCTGATACCTCCACCCTAGGCCTCAGAGAATGAAACAGGAGAATTATGAGTTCAAGGCCAGTCTGGGCCACATGGTGACTCTGACACCAAGCTGGGCTATATAGTGAGGCCCTGCCCCAAATTAAAAATAAAGAAGAAGACAGGTCAGTACAGACAAAAACCTAAGGAAGAATGCATGCAGAGAGGCTGCAGACAGGTAAACCTGCTGTACTGATAACCACCACTGCCCTCTCCACATTGCCTTCAAGAGTGGACACGGTGTCGTGGGCTCATCCAGGCAGGACAGTTTTTAATATAGAGCTCTGGTCACAAAGGAACTCTGTCACGTCACATGGGTGTGGGAAAGTTTATGGGAAGAAATGAGTGGAAGCCTGCAACCCATCACTTCCCTAGATTCCCAGGATCGAAAGCTTTGGAGCCAGGAATGGAAATCCCAGTTGTTGCTGACCCCCTCGCTGGTTGCTGCTTTTAGCAGCTGGATCCGGACAGAGCAGACTCTGCTGGATGGGCCAGAACCCGACCGGGGAAGCTGTCAGTCTCTGGCTAGGAATGCTGGGTAAAGGAGGAGGTACCACACTGCACGTCTCATGGCTAAAAACCCCCTGACCTTAAATTATGACTCCGTTTACAGTATCGTCTTTTGTCAGGATCGAACGCCATTATGTTAAGATTTGGAAAAGAAAGCCAGGAACAGATCTCTTCGAGGATGCCTTCCCACCGGATAATTTTGAAAAAATAAAAAAAAAAACATCCATTCTTTTGGAGCCATAAAGCATGAGGAATATAAAGGCGATTCGTCTGCTCCTGTGTTCAACTCTATTTCTGCCTTCTATCAGCTGTATAAACTTCAGTTTCCCTTTCAGTAACATGGGAATGGTTTTTTTAAGTGAGGTGTGCATTTAACACACCATAAACTAGAACGGCCGAACATGGAGCCCACTCACCAGCGAGGCAAGGCTCCAAGACGCTGGTGAGCTGGGCAATGTGCTGCATATAAATTAGAGCCAGAACCTCTTTTAAGGATTGAAGACTTCCACTTTTCATTTCCGTTTCCTTTCCTCTCTTGATGGTTGAGATCATCTACCCAGTGCCTCCCTTCTTGTGCCAAGCTACGACGGCTTGCTCTAAGATTCTCCGTGGCTCCATGGTGACCCCCCATCCTTGTTGACACCCCTACATTGTGAGAGCCCAATTCCATCTGTCATTTGATGGATGCACAGCCATCCCTCAAGGGGTTAGTAAATGCCTCTTCTCTGAAGCGCCCTTCCCTTTGAAGCATAATGCAATGTTATAATTTGACTTTCAAGAACCACTCAGGATGGAAGGAATGACCAGACAGGCCGGCACATACACGTTCCCCCACTCCTTCCAGGCCGGCTCGACTATAAATAATATCAAAATGTGTCCTAGATCTAGCCACAAATCACCTAATGATTTTCCACTTCTAGGCTCTCAAGAGCCCATCTCTTAGAAAGCAAAGCTAATGTGTTTGTTTCTGCCCCCATCCCTTTGAATAATAGACAGAGGCTATTATACCTCCAAAGAATTTTTAAAAAATCATCTAATAACACAAATTAATCCAGGTAGACATCTCTGTTGCCCTCCCAACTCTTTCCTCACCGTCTGTAAGATCCTATAGGTTTGAGTCATAAAATGCAGCAAGTTTTAAGACTCCTAGCTCACCAGAAGGACAAGCTATTTAGAAATTAGGTCACATCTTAGGGCTTCTTGCCAGACTCTTGGACAGGAATAGGAAGATCATTGCCAGAGTATCTTTGAACACAAAGAACAATGAGAGATAATGTTCTGTCGGGAAATGCTGAACAGCTATATCCCTTGTGTGGGGGGGTCACTTGGAGTAAAAATTCCCTGACAAAAATAAGGGGCCTGAGTAGAATGCATCCAATGTCTGCCTTCTATGAAACAGATTATTTCTGTGTCGGGTTTGCTATTGTAATTTGTATTTCCTGTGCTTTGAGCTCTGCAGTACTGGTTGAAAGGTGTGGGGGTAAACAGATGAACTTCCGTTGTTTCAGCTCCTCCTCGGTTTGCCCACCCCTTCACCGCCCTGAGACACACACAAAGACAAGAATGACTGTTGGAAGAGTTCCATTCCTCTAGTTCACGCCTCGAGCCATTCTTACCCCTTTAAACATGACGTAATGTCATGGCGTAACTTTCAAAATCCACTCAGAAGGGGTGAAGACACAGGGCCAGGCATCCAGTCAGGACTTCGTGTCATCAAGTGGCCTTTGCAAGTGTAGCTCCCTGCTCTTATTAGGAAAAAGAGTAAGTTCAAAGTCCCACAGCATTTAGCAATTGGGACCTGTTGGCCTCAGTTCAGACCCAGAACCTGTTTATGATGGAGTTCCCAGGACAGATTTGCAAATCGTCAGCTGAAGCCCACGTGAAAGATGGATCCTGTAGAAACTTCATCCGCCTGCTGTTCTTTGAAGATGTGCAGTCTAAGGTTGTGTGGCCAGTTGACAACGGTTTTCGGATAAGAGAAAGAGACAAGGAGCCCACCGGACTCCCAGAAGTTGCAAACTGACAGTACTCTTCAGATGCAAGGGACAGAGCATCTGCTTCCGGGCACAGAGGTGCACTGTGGGCTCAGGCAGGCTTCTGCTTCCGGGCACATTGTGGGCTCAGGAAGACAAGTGTAATTTCCTCCTGCACATCTCAGTGAAACTCTGAAACTGTCTAGGGTTTCTTGTTATTTTTCATAAAAAACTGCTGCCAAAGCATTTCAAAACTCCGGTGCCTGGTTGTCTCTTAAAAGAATAAAGCTCCTTGGGGAACACAAAGTCCTATTTCAGGAGAGATCGATAGAAAATGTTAAACTGTCAGTGATAAATTATTTTATGTATTGATTTCCATGGCTTTTATGGCTGCTAGTAGCAACAGAGGAAAGGCTAATCACTCTGGAATGTACGTGCCCTTAGAGCATAGCCCCAGGGAGCAGGGAGCTCGCTGGTTAGTCGAAAGCATGTAATAGGGAGAGAAAGTTTCCTTCATTGTAATGGAATCCTCCATTTCAGCTCCTCGTTAGCATTTATAAGACAAACAATACCAGGAATGGAACATTTAGCAGCCATCTGCTTTGCATGCAGAATTGGACGGAATGATTCGCATGCAGAGTGCTACTTTAATCTTTTCTTTAGAATACTGCCAGAAGCATTGTTCAATGAAAAATCTCTCTTTAGTGCAGACACATGCCAGGCCACAGTTCTGCTGTCACAGTCCTTATGAGCAGTGCTGGCTGGGAAGTTCTGTTTTAGAGACAGCATATGCAGTGTTTGAAGAGACCGCCATGGGATGGAGAAAAGATGCAAGAGAATTCTGGAAGCATCTACTACCTGCATTCCTTAGTAGACTGGATTTGTTCCATTGCTGCATGCCCCCCCGCATTCAAGTTCCTCTCTGGAACCTTCTCTGAGCTCACACTATAGACTTCTCTATGGTCTCGTAGCAAGTCATGTGACCTTCCTGGACAACACGAACTTTCCACTTTACCTTCCTGATGTTTGTGACACTGCCCAGTTCTCTCCAGGGCTGCCCTGAGCGCTTCTTTGGAGGTGTACCTTGTCCATCCCCATAAGCCCCATCTGTCACGATGCTCAGCACACTGTGCAGTCCCTAAGTAGTCGTTGACTTGAGATCTCACTGGCGAGCCTCTCCTATCCCTGGCTGAGCAAAGACCAAAATCAGTACAGCAAAGCCAGGTCTGTGGGGAGAAGAGCGGGAATCCACCAGGGGTTAATTCTCAGTCAATCACGATTCAGTCAGTGTATACTTAGATGGAACTGCTGAAACTGCCAGGAAGCTTCAAGGAAAAAGTACAGAGGGCAAGTAAAAGACAAAAATACAAAGCAGGCAGGATTTTATCAAAGTTTTTTTCTTCCTGATACCATCTGTCTCCTCCTGTCTGGTTTCCTGTTTCCTTCTTTGCTCTTTCGCTCTGCCCTGCCTGTGTATCTAGTGCCGTTCTTACCACTATATGGCTGTAAGTAATCAGGAAATGGAGCTGAAGTCTGGGTTGTGGTAGGACTTCAAGGATGTCTGCTTCCCAGAGATGGATCACAAGGGCTGCCCTTAGGTTCTTAGAGAATGCATTTTAAACCTTAAATTTATTTAGTGTGCGTGCATCTGCAGGGTCAGAAGACAACACATACGATTGCTTCTCTCCACTGTGTGGGTCCTGGAGATCCGATTCAGGACCTCAGGCTTGGTAACCAGTTCCTTTACCCACTGAGCCACCTTGCTGGCCCCTAAGCTTTTAGAAACAGGAACGGGGGCGGGGAGGATTTTGAAATACGGTGATTATCAAGGACTTGAGAATAAGGGGGTCCAGATATCCCTACATTTGGACCCAGAAAACAAAGTGTGGCCCTGTGCCATCCCCCCATGCTACCCCTGTATGTGGAAAACAGGGGGATCACAAAGAGATGCTGACTGGAAGGTTAATTCTTTTCTCCTCTCGTAAGAGTTTCAGTGCTGCGATCTGGAAGTGGGAAGTAGAATGTGCTCTTTGAGAAACTACTGGAAGGGAGGCAGGAAGAAAGGAAAGGAAAGGGGAAAAGGGAGGCAGCCGATGTCTCTGGCTGAGTCCCAATGGCTAGATCTGTCAACCTGGCAACCCAGATCACCTGGGAGGAGGGCTTCCGGTGAGGGATTGTCTGCACCAGTTGGCCGGTGGATAGGACTGTGGGAATTGTCTTAATTAAGCTAACTGGTTTGGGAAGACCCAGCCCTCCGTGGCAGCCCCGCTCAGGAGGCTCTGACAGTGAAAGGGCCCCGAGCACACACGTTGGTGAGCAGGTCTGCATTCACTTCTCTGTCCTCGACTGTGGGTGTGCTGTGTCCAGCTGCTTCACACCCCTGCCACGCTCGCTTCCCCACATCGATGGACGGTAAGTTGCTCCTGAGTCGGGGTTTCTATTGCATGACTCAAAGCAACTTGGGGAGGAAAGGGATTATTTACTATATAACTCTCAGGTCATACTCTGTCACTGCTGGAAGTCAGGGCAGGAGCCCAATGCAGGAACCTGCAGGCAGGAACTAAAATAGACAATATGGAGGAGTGCTGTCTTATTCCTCATAGATTGATCAGTCCGCTTTCTTATTCCACTCAGGACCACCTGCCCATGGACATCACTGCCCCCCTCCTCTCTCTCTCTTCTCCCATGGTCCTGGCCCTCCCACACCAATCATTAATCAAGAAAATGGCCCCCAGGCTTGTCTACAGGCCGTCTGATAGGAGAATTTTCTCTCCTGAGGTTTCTCTTCCCAGAGAACTGTGTCAAGTTGACAAAACAACCTAGCCACCAGGACATTTCATCACCACAACAGAAATGAAGTAGGACACTGAGCTGGAGAAGGACAAGTGGCCTCAATCCCTCCACAGCCTACTGGTCTAGCAGGTCAGTTTGGAAAACAAAACTGAGTCTCTGCTGTGAGTCGTTCTGCAGACACTGCGAGTCACCTGTCACAGAGTCTCCTCCATTGTCAAAACATCTTCTAGAATCTTGAGGGAAACAGTATGAGAAGCCTAAACTAGTACAATGAATAATATTGCTTTCCTCCACATTAGATGAAAGTTCTGATAATATACAAATCAAAAAGCAAGAAGGCACAGACTGTCGGCGTCATGGTGGCTGCAAAGCAACAGATCTTGAGAGGGGGGAGCTGAAGTGGACAATCTAAGTGGTTCTTGTGGGCCTCCACATGAAAAACCTAAGTGCCTACCTGTGTGAGCAGGGCAAAGCCTGGAGACTCGGGTTATATTTGCATGCAGGGACTGGCAAAGCCTGAGCCAACAGGAGCCACACTATAGCTGGACTTCCTTATTTTCTTCCCTGTCTAGTTATGAAGACAATGATGATGGAAACTTTAATCTCACAGCAACTACAAGAGCAGCTTCCCCAGCTAAGTGCCTCGCGTTCCCCGGAGCAAAGAAGGAATGAAGGGAAAAGAGAAGCTCTCAGAGATGACAAATATTTAAGGGGATCTACTTTATGGGCAAATGGTGGGACTTCGTTCGGAGCCAAACCTGGTGACAATGTGGCACTTCCCCATCGGTGTTAGTTGTTAGTGAGGACACGGGAGGTATTTGAATGACTCTTGAAGAGATGTCAGCATTCCTGGGGTCTAATTCCTGCTTGTGAAGGCAGCGAATGGAACGCATTGGCTGCCTGCGCTCTGGTATCTGTGCTCGCATCTTTGGGTGACATTACAGTCGCACCCCATGTGTCAAGCGCTACATTGTATTATTGATCATCAGGCCTGCAGGGATACAAAAAGAGCTCGTTATCAAGGAAAATTTTAATCTATCCAGTTCTGAAAAGGAATGTCACAGTTCTGGCACAAAAATACTGAACCAATTTTTTTTTTTAAAAAAAAGGAGAACCAAAAAGAGATTATATTTCTTAAAAATCTGATCAGTATCTTACCCAAAGAAATAGGTTAAAATCATCAAAGGGGCATTCCAAAGGAAAAAAAAAACCAGAAAGACTGGTGAGGGGCTTGGCTAGTAAGAAAGACAGAGGACCCACTGAAGGGATCACAGCACAGTGCTTATGAGCCAGCTCCCCCATATATATATATATAGTTATCCACATGTGTGGCTGTCTACTGTCCACACCACACCTGTTCTTAAAGACTTCGGCTATCATCTTCAGATAGTGAACATCTTTAGAGACTCGAAGGGCAAGATGCGCATGCCCTCCCAAATCCATGAGCCTATATATCATATACAGTAGTTTTGGCAACAAGTAATGGAAAATAGATTCAAACTGGCTCACACAGGGATTGGCAAAGAGCAGCTTGTAGGTTGGCCACCTTTTCTACCGGAACACACCGACATGTTCCCTTCTGGCAAAAGAAAGAGTGGTTTTCCCCCTAGGTACGGAAGAGAAATTTTCAATCAGACTGTGCCAATTCAGAACACGTGTGTATCACTGGAGCAGAGTGCACTTTTGACCCACGTGGAAGCCTGGGTAAAGGTGGGTGGCTCGCACACAGCAAGCGATGGGAAATGCAGAGTGGACGGTAAGTACGTGGGTAACAGCTTCTAGCCGCTCCACCATCTCCCCTCCACCATCTCCCAATCTTTGCTTCTAGCTCTGGCTTTTCTCTCCTCTACCTGGTTTTACCTTTTCCAAAACCCAGTGGAAAATTCAACTGAAAGTCTCTCCAGGGGTATCAGGCTTCCTTCTCAAACTAATGCCTCATTTTCTCAGTCTGATTTTCAAGTTTTAGAGATAACTTTTGGTTATCCTAATCAAAGTTAGAATCACCCCTCAGACAGAAGTGGGGCCGTGTTCTAAGGAGTTCTCATTATACCTACAGGAGCAGATAGATTCTTCAAGAGAGAGAGAGATGGGCAGGTAAGCCCATAGGTATTGACTAAACAAATTTATTATGTCAGACCTAGGTCAACATTTCCATTCTGAGTAACTGATTGCACTAGGGCTATTTTTTGTTTGGGGAAATACAGACATTTAGACAAGATGTGCCTTCCCTATGAAACTCTAAAGGTAGGAATGTGGTTTGGCGTCCCTGCCCCTAAATACAGTATTAGTTAACCTTGACTCCATTGCCCAAGATGGCAGCGAGCACATACGCTGTTGTAGGCAGCAGCAGAAGGGAGGTGCTAAGAAGGGGCAAGAGGTACACACCGATTGTCATTAAGGAAAATTCCAGAAGATGACATATCCAAGTTGAGCAACCCGAATTCCCAAACTGGAAAGAGTTTGAACACTGAAATGACACCCCAGTTGGAAAATCCCACATCATGAAACATCATTTCAAGCTCCAAATTATTATAAATACTTTATAAAATTGCCTTAAGGCTAGGAGTATCTGAAAAATAATTCCATGTTTGAACTTGTGCCCCATTCACAAAACGTATCACAGTTTCAGGAGTGCAAGGGGGCTGGGGATGTTGTTCCACCAGTAGGCATCTTGCCTAGCACCTGTAATCCAGGAAATGGAGACGGAGGACCAGAAGTTCAAGGTCATCCCCAGCTATTTCATGAGTTCAAGAAAAGCGGAAAAAACAAACAGAAAAGCAAATATTTAAATAACCTGAAGTCCAGAGTCCTTCTGGTCCCAAGCACTTCAGACGAGAGAAACTCCACGTCTTGTCCTCTCAATCCCTTCCAAGGGAAACAGTCTCTTTCCTTTCCACGAACACCAATTTGCTCCGTTTAAAAAAAAAAAAAAGAATCCTAGTTTCTACCACTGCAGAGTAAGAAGACACACACTAACGGACCAGCAGTTGCTCTGTGCGTTCATTTGCAAACTGTGCAAGACTAAAACCATTTCTTTAAAAAAAATTTGTTTTATTTATTTATTTTTGTTTGGTTTTACATCCTAATCAAAGTTCCCCTCCCTCCCCTCTTCCCGGTTCCTCCCCCTCCACTCCTCGCCTCCAGTGGACATCAGTTAGCCTTGAGACTAAGCTCCTCCTGTTCTATTAAGACTGGGTGAGACAGAGGCAAGTGGATCTCTGTGAGTTCGAGACCAGCCTGGTCTACAAGGGCTAGTTCCAGAATAGGCCTCAAAGCTACAGAGAAACCTGTCTCGAAAAACCAAAATAAAAATAAAAGACTGGAGAGGCAGTCCTGTAGGAGGAATAGGTCCTCAAAACAGGCAACACAGTCAGACAGCTCCTGCTCTCGCTGTTAGGCGTCTCTCTGAAGACAAACTTATACAGTTGTATCACATATGTGGAGGGCCTAGGCCAGTCCCTCTTTAAGAGAGATACATAGATCTACTCATAGATCTAATCTACACAAGATCTCCTGAGTAAATTGGGAGCATGAGGACCTTGGGAGAGGGTTGAAGGGGAGGGGAGGGGCAGGGAGGGGAGCAGAGAAAAATGTAGAACTCAATAAAAATCAATTAAAAAATTTTTTATGATGTGAGTGTTTGGGGTTTTTTTTCTTTCATTTATGTGTATCACTGTTTTGTTCAAAGGTATGTCTATGCACCACTCGCAGGGCTGGTGCCCTCAGAAACCAGAATAGGGTGCTTGATCTCCTAGAACTGGAGTTCTGGACAGTTGTGAGCCTCCATGTGGCTGCTGGGATTTGAACCCCGGGTCCTCTAGAAGAATAGTGCTTTTATGCTGAGCCATCTCTTCAGAGTCAAAGCATTTCATTTTTATTTAGTTTATTTTATATTAACAAATAATTGTTCCTATCTCTAAAGTACAATAAGACATTCTGGTCTAGAATGATAGAAATGGTAGAAAAAGCCCATCGGGATAATTGATTTATTGTTATAGTTGGTTGTGGGATGTCTCCTGGAGGTTCATATGTTCAAGGCTTAGCCCTCAGTGCAGCAGAGGAAGTCACAGGATTCTGAGGGCTCTGGTAGGAGCAGACTAGTCCATTGATGGAGTCCTGATTTGACAGACTGTTGAAAAGTAATGGAAACTCAGCAGCTGGATCCAGCTGGAGGAAGGGAATCCTCTGGGGCGTGGCCTCAGAGGCTGTATCTTACCCAGGTCCCTTCTTTGGTCTGGTAGCATGCTACACCACATGCTCCCTGCTGCGATGTCCTACCCCGTCATAGGAAGCAAAGCCAAGAGACCACAAGTGGAAACCTAAAGCCAGGAGACAAAAGTTAGTTTTCCTGGGTATTTTTTCAGTGATAAACAGTGAGCCTGGTTCTCTCTCACCTACCAATTCTTTTTTTTTTTCCCTGTGTGATGAAGCTCTTTAAAATCTATTAGCATCTTTGAAGCAAACAATCCAGTGCAATTCTCTCTAACTCAGGAAGAAAAAGGGCAGTCGTTATTAAGAAATGTAAAGGAGAGTTTAGCAAAACCACTCAGATTTATGACCTTAGGTAGTAGTTGCTTTTTCGTTGCTGTGATCCAACCCTGTGACCAAGGCAGCTAAGGAAGAGAGCTTACTTTGGCTTATGGTTCCAGAGCGATAAGAATCCGTGAGCACACAGCAGAGGCAGGTGGCTCTGGCAGGAAGCCAGGAGCACACATTTTGAATCAAAAGAACAAACCAGAGACAGTGAACTGCAAATAGGGTGGGGCTTTAAACGCTCAAAGCCCCCCCCCAGCAAGGCCACACCTCCTAAACCTCCCCAAATAGTTACTGACTGGGAACAACGTGTTCGAACAGATGAATCTTTGACATTCCCATTCAAGCTGCCACACCCTGTAACTGAAATTTAAATACACAGTTACTGTTTTATTTATGTCATGCGGGATATCTGTTATAAAAGCAATGCTGACGTGCTAATGAGGAATGAGCCTCCTATGTCAAGTTGATGCCACTTAAGGAAAAATCTGCGTTATTCTGTAGGTGTCTCACTATAAAGGGAGATGGATACGCATTTCTTAAATTCTGCCTCAGACCTGGAAGCATCAAATGCAGGAAACCACCTTCTACTGGCTCCACTATCACAATGGTCCAGACTGACCAGGGTTATTTGCTATGGAAATAGCGTCCTAGCACCGTCTGCTACCATGAGAGCTTGTAACGATTCCATCCAAGACCTCTCAACTGATCACTGACAGCCTGCTCCTTCTCCGTGTGCTTCTTACAGAAAGGTGATGGATACAATCTCCTACCCTGAGGGATGCGCCAGTGGTTACTTATTAGATTTAGTAAACCAAACGAAGATCAGGTCTCATGCCTGTGAAGAAACAGAGGAGGGAAGGATTTTGTGTGTGTGTGTGTGTGTGTGTGTGTGTGACTGAAAAGTTCCAGCAAAATTAAACTTCACTGCGGAGGTTATGCCAGCCTTGTGAGCCAACACCCTTCCTGCAGTCAGGGAGCATGAGAGCAATTACGTCAAGTATTATCTGGCAACAAGAATAGAACATTATTCTGAGCAATAAAGTGTTATTCAAATTTGACCGAAGTACACAGATGCAGTAACATGGTAATTATTCTAAGAAAGAGTGTCTAATTTAGAAATTACCTAACCTTTGGTTTCTATTTTTGATGACATTTGTAATCTAAATGAGCAACCAACCTGCTTCTCCCAGGCTTTTACATCAAACTCAAAATCTGATTTGCAATTTTATTTTGAGCTCAACCTCCCTTTTATTAGCATTCAGTCAATATCTTAAAGGCAGAGACATTTTAGGCCCGGATGATTTGCAGACAAAGAATAGAGAAGTAAAGAAATCAGTTACATTGTTTCTAGCAAGGCAAAGCCGCAGCCACATTACCAGGAACTGTTCCTTTTTCTCTGTCGCGATGTCCCGTGAGAGGAAGTCACAGAGTGATTAATGTTTGCTCAGAGTTGAGACTTTGACCTCTCCCCAGGAACTAACAAAACAATCCGCAATTGATTGTACACAGTCAGCTTCCAATCCCCAGAAAAATCACTCATTAATTCATTAGTTTGGCAATAATTTTCCAAGCTCCTGTTTCTACTGAGCTCTATGCTTAGTTATGGGCACGTGAGGAAAGACCAGGAAGGACCCTCAATCCCAGAGACTTTACCTTTCAGTGATACTGTATCATTCTTGTTATAGGAACAATCTGCAAGTAAATGATTGAAAGAAATACGCACAAATGACCAGAAGAGTTGGATAGAATTATAGGTACTGAAACATCCCATAATGCTACTCTATTCCTATAGTAATTCTTTTAATTTAAAAAGTTGTTTAAAATACTAGTCTTATATTTCGATGACAAATTATTTCTTCAACTAGAGTTACGTTGGGAGGAAGCTTTATTATAAGCAATAAACAAAGAATCAGGGTGGCGCATGCCGGTATACCCAGCACCTAGGAGGTGGAAGCAGAAGGATCCTGAGTTTGAGGCCATCCTGGGCTACATAGAAGTCCTATGCCAGTCTACCTTATAAGATTCTGTCTCAAAAGGAAAAAAGGCCTTCTAAGAAATACATGTCAATTATTTTAATCATATTGCAGACAGATTCTATTTTCATGTGCATCACACAGTTACAGAAAAGTCACAGGAGGCCCCAGAAGGGGCATGCATGAGAAGGCCGGGCACTGGCTTCTCCAGAATGAAGAACAATGGGGTGAATAGCACCTCTAACCTCTCTGCCAATCACATCGTCATTTTCACACACTCATGAGTGTGTGATGGCCAACCTCACCAGAACATATTCTTGAGCAGTTTCAGAAAGGCTAATTTTTAGCATGTGTAGCTTTCCTCACAGTGCTGAGAATACTTCATGAAGTGTCCCCAAAGGGAAGTGTTGATCTAAACATGTAACATTTGTAGCTATCAGCACACCTGAACTCATGGTGGTCAATGGTTTCACCCAGAATCCCACCAAGTGAAACAGGTCATGTGACTTCAACAGCTGTCTAAATGCTACCAGTGCCTCCTACCAGGGACTTTTCCCTGGACACTGGCATAGAGCCAATACTGAGGCGCTTGATCATGAAATGCCACCCGGTCTATCCTCTAGCTAAGTCCCTTCAGTCCCTCCAGAGCAGAAATACCCTGGCCATTCGAGGATTTCAAAGGAGGTTACCAAAAGGGGAGGGGTATGGGGGGAAAGTGGGGCTCTTAGGGTCCTTCCACAGCAGCCCGCGAGCTGACCAGATTCTTGTAAATGCTTTTTATCTGTGAATATCTAAACCCATATGCTCATTTTTGTGACCAGGAAGCGAGAGATATACACCCCCTTTAAAGTTACTGAGTCAACACCGACAGACTTTCTTTATGCCTGTCATTCCCGTATTGGAGGTTTTGAACTCCATTCAAATGTATTTAGAGTTTCCATGACATGTGGCAAGCACTAATCTTGGTGTTTGGGATACATCCGTAAACAAGACAAAGATTCCTGTACTAACAGAGGTTGTGTGTGTGTGTGTGTGTGTGTGTGTGTGTGTGTGTGTGTGTGTGTAAGATAGAAAATAAACTATAAACACAGTAAGTCATTTCAACATATGCATACAAGACAAGGTGGGAAGTGAAATACGAGGCCAGGGTGAGGTCCTAGGAGTGCTGAGCACAGATGGGGAGAATGGTCCAGTTTTAAAGTGCAGGCAGCGCAGGCTCCACTGAGAAAGAGGTGAGGTGATGGGACAATAAGAAGAACATCCAGATTAAGGGCTCCCAGGTGTCTAAGGGAATTAGAGGGACAGGTAAGATTGTGGCTGGGGGAGAACAAGTGAACAGGGGACTAGCAAGAGTTGAGACCAAAGAGACAGTGGAACCAAGCGTCTGGGATGGGTCACCCTTTGCAAACACCCGTTTTTAACCCAATGAAATGGGACAGCACTGTGAGGTCTTGCACTTACATTTGACTTACATTTTTTTTTTTTTGGTTTTTTTCGAGACAGGGTCTCTCTGTGGTTTTGGAGCCTGTCCTGGAACTAGCTCTTGTAGACCAGGCTGGTCTCGAACTCACAGAGATCCGCCTGCCTCTGCCTCCCGAGTGCTGGGATTAAAGGCATGCGCCACCACCGCCTGGCTTTGACTTAGGTTTTTGAAACATTACATTGCCTCAGAGTAGTCAGCTAGGAACAGGCAGCCTTGTTGGGAAGCTACTGCCATCATCCAAGAGAGAAGTACTGCATCTCGAGAGAAAGCAGAAGTGCTTAAAATTAGTTGGGCATGGATATCAAAAGATTTGGGGAAAGGAAGAGGCATACAGGAGGACTCCAAGGTTTGGGTGAAGTGACTACCCACTGAGCTGATATAGGCTGCGAGTGGAACATTCTTCAAGAGAAAAGATGAAATCCAGGTCTGGACTTAAGTTTGGGATATCCATTCTGCAATGGTAAAGGTGTGAGGTTTAGGAGACAGTCAAAGTTGGAGACGTGTGTTTAATGGATGCTGTATGATAGTCAAGGCCGTAGACCATGGAGGTCACCGACGGGTGGGGAAAGCCCAGAAGGCCAAACCCCAGGACCCTTCACCGTTGTGAAGCCAGGGAGAAGAGGTAGACTAGCAAAGGGGTCTGAACAGGGAGCCGAGAACACAATGACAGTGGTGAGGGTGACGGTGGGGGGTAGGGGTGGTGTCCTGAAAGCCATAGGAAGAAGCTGCTGAGGACTCAACAGCTGGGCTGTCTGCTACCAGCACATGTCCCTATGATGTGGCATGAGAGGGGTCCAAGGACTTCAAAAAGGCCAATCTCAGTAGTGTGGGTGAAACACCCCTTTAGGAAAAAAAGAATTAAGAGGTGAGAACAAGAGAGAAAGTAGAGACAGTGAATGCAGATTCAATTTTAGGGCAATGTTACTTTTAAAAAAACACCAAAAAAGGGGCACTATAGCTAATTGCATTTTTCTTAGATGTTTTCTTTGGGTATTAATGTGAAAAATTAATAATTGACAAATGAATGCATTGCTTTTTCAGGAAGGCAAACATGCCTAACGCCTAATAAATGTCTACAAAATACTGTGAAAACGGTAGAAAATTAATTTACTATTGAATGATCACAACTGTGAATATTCTTCTGCAGAAGACAGTTCAGAAATTATAAAATCAGCTCTGTGACTAAAGATAACTTAGGCAGAATGAGGCCTCTTAAACAGAGAGGTGTCTTGGCTTTGCTGCTTCGATCCCTCTCAAATGCTACCATTTTTCTAAGAAGGCATTTCGGAGTAAAGGAGAAGCCAGGTGCCTGTTGCCACTCCCCAACACCATGTACCACCTACAGCTGAGGTCTGGGATCCAAGACTCAAGAGCAAAGCAAATGAGTCAGTGTGTAGACGATGGGAAGGGAGGGGGAGGGGAGGAGAGCAACTGCTTCTTAGATGCCCGGGCTAATTCTGTGAGTAATTTCTTCTATGACTCTGGCGTCTTGCTCTAATAACTTCCAGCCCAAGAGTACATGTGTCTTTTTTCACTTTTAAAGCTTAATTTATTTGGGAGGGGGTGGAGGCATTAGCAAGGTTTTGCTACTGGGTTGTTCGCCACAGCCATCAAAGACGCGCCTGATATCTAAGTCACAGCCAACGTTTAATCTGAAAATACCTTTGAGAAAGGGTAATACTGAGGGCTGAGTCTGCAACCAGAGGTAAAATCTCTGAGTAAAAGGGATATGGTTGCAGGGATCCTACCTCTCCTATGTGAGCAGTTTCATTGTGTAAGAATAAAATTTGAATCGTATTTAATACACTACAGAGAAGAAATTTGGCTGATGCATTTTAAATCTACTCCGAATGCTTGTTTTCAGAATTGTGGTCATCAGAAGCTAAAGCTCCTGTGAGGAAAATTCACTGCTTGGCTAGCAACTGTCCAGGTGCCTTGCATTTCATCCCACCACGGATCACTGGGACTGCAATGGCGGTAGTGACCTGGGAGGGACAGTGAAGATGTGACCCCCCCTCCCAGGTCCACGGGAGTGCTGGAGCTGGTGACCTTCATGGAAAAGGGTCTGGAAGGATGAAACATCAGGACATAGGGCTGTGGTGACAAAGGGCGGTCCACGGTGCCACCATGTGCAGACCTGCTGACCTTCCAGGCAGAAAAGTTCGAAGACCAGCCAGCCCCAGCCAGTCATGACTAGATGGACACAGGAACATGGAGCATTTTTCAATAATCAAGCAGATAAAACAATAATAATAATCTTTACCATGGCTGCCCGGGGACTGCTTAAAAGAAGAAAATGCTTAGATTGATTTTTTTCTTGTAAGCACTACAAAAGCATGAAAACATCAAGAGTTGCATTAGGCTCGAATAATACAATAATCTTCCACTAAACAATTGATTCTTACATGTTAGTTCACAGAAACAGACACGGAGGTAAGCCATGATGCATTCTGGGCCACCGGTAGCCTGAAGGTTTCACATGTGAAGAGCTTGTTTTACAGTATAGATCTCTCTTGTATTCAGCCAGCACCCTTGGAGGTTCGCAGTGCTCTTGGTACCCAACAACAGGCTGGCAGATAGTCCTAATCTGCTGGTCATCCTGTTTGTTGCCCACTTCCCACACACCATGAGGCCCAGCATATACCGGGAAAACCACCACACCATTTTACATAGCCCATTAAGTAAACCATGATATAATTTTTAATTTAAAGAGAGAAACACCCTTGAGGGTTATTTGGTCTGGTTTGGTGGTAGTATTCAATTTTGAAACGGAGTCAACTATGGAGGCACAGGTGTGCAGTTTCTTCCTGTGAGAGGTGGAGGCAGGAGAATCAAGGTTAGAGGGTGGCTGGAATTACATAAGACCCTCCTCAACAAACAACAAGGCTTGACATTAATATTCTGATCTGTAGATGGTTGAAATTAGAACCTCGGCAGCTTCTGTCAGATGTGCCAGTCTGGACACCAAGACAGAGCCAGGCTATTCTTGAGATTCTGGAATATTCCATCTTTCAGTCTGGACACCACATGGTTCAGGAAAGGCTCTTGCCATTCTGTGAACGGTAAACAGAGGCCCCACTCAGCCCCATTTGATTGTCCTCTAAACTGTGGTCCCTTGGTCATCTGCGGATTTTGAGAATAATGTGTATCATCGTCTGGGAGGGGACACTAATGATGAATTTGTGGCTGCTTACTTAGAAGAATTGTGGGGGGCTAGATTTGGTCTGAAAGGACTTGTTTTGTAGTTGTGCTTTCTGGAACAGAACAGGTCGGAAGCCTAACCCTGGCACTGGTTACTCAGCCTCCTGAAGTTGGAGAACCTGCTGAGAAGTCCTGGCAAGAGTGAAGACAGTCTCATTGTAGCCCAGGGTGGCCTTGAACTCAGAGAGATCCGTCTGCCTCTGTGTCCCGAGTGCTGGGAGACACCGCTGCCTGGTCTCTATGACAACTAGTGTGGCTAGCTCTGGATTCTGATCTTCAGGCAAGCTTTATTTGATAAAGCACAGATTTCTTTAGAGGTTTCACTTTTTAAAATACTTTTTATTTATTTTTATTTTTAATTAAGTATATGCTTTTGTGGGTATGTGCATATATGTGCAGGTTGTGAAAGCCAGGGTCTCCATTTGCCCCCGGAGCTGCAGTTGCAGTCGGATGTGCAGGTAGATGCCCTCCGTAGATGCTGGCAACCAAACTCCAATCCCCTACAAGGGCATCCACTCCCTGTCACTCAGCCATCCCTCCAACTTCTAGTGGTTTCTTTGAACACAGACATATCTATTCATCCTAAATCAGGAGAGAAAAATCTAACGAAATTATACTTTATGTGGCTCATGATGACAAGGGACATTCCAGATACATCTTCAGTACTGTCCGCCCAAAGCTCTCAGCAAGATTGAGGGGACTGGTTTACAAATTCAATGTCACCGTGGCCTAGGGGTGGGAGTAGGGAGGGGGCGTGCGTCCCTGTATTATAAGCACAGCTCAAGTTGTCTGTCCCTTTGATAGCTTTCTAGTTCCCAGAGAGCGGAGGCCGCTGGGAATCAGGAAGTAGTGGTGTGCCAAAGAGAAAACCCCCGGATGGAGATCAGCAGTAAATCTCTCCAGGCAACACTGTGGTCAGAAGGCGGGAAATTCCTCCACCTGCCCTCACCAACCGTCCCTCAAGAAAGGTTAGAGACGGTTAGTTTGGGAAATCCCCTCAGAGACAGCAAAAAGGAGATGGAAAATCTGCTGGCGAAGAGAATCTGGATGGAGACGCCAATTAGCAGCTGCTCCAGGCAACGCTGCTCAGCCCCGCCTCCCGCCTCCATCCGGATCCCCTCGGGTACCCCGGGGAATTAATGCCTGGGTCTCCTGGTCCCTGGCCTGAGCCGCTAACCCAGATTCACTTCCTGCTAGGCCCTCCCGTGACCCCCGTCCCCCCACCCCCCACCCCCCCACCCGCGCTCCAGTGGGACCTGTGAGTCTCCCTCACTGTCGAGCTCAGCAAGCTCATCCGGTTTTACAGGGTTCTAATCTAAATGTGACTTTGGGGTCACATTCTTAACTGCAGTTATGCAGAGAGGAGTCCTTCCCACGGGGAAGAACACACACACACACACACACACACACACACAGAGACAGAGACAGACAGAGAGACACACACACACATATATACAGAGAGAGAGAGACAGACAAGAGAGAGAGAGACAGAGAGAGAGAGACAGAGACAGACAGAGAGACACAGAGAGAGAGACAGAGACAGACAAGAGAGAGAGAGACAGAGAGAGAGAGAGAGAGAGAGAGAGAGAGAGAGAGAGAGAGAGAGAGAGAGAGAGAGGACTTAGAATGGAATATCTACAGATGAGTTAACACAGAGAAAGAGAATAAATGCTTTCGGGGAAGGATCCTGGCTAGAAATTGCTTTCCAACCCCTGATCTATACAGGCAAGACAGACAGACACACACAGGTCAGGACCGCCGCCAGGGCTCATAAATCGTGCCCATTTCGGCAGGACTCCTATTTGAAGTCTGTTGTGTGTGGAGGATGAAGGTCGGGCGGGGGTGGGAGTGGGGAAGTGGGGGTTGGGAGAGAGAGGTGTGAGACAGGGTCTTGCTACAAATCCCAGGCTGGCCTCCAATTCATGCCTGTCCTCCCACCTCAGGCTCCTGGGTACTTCCAGGACGCTGGAATTACAGCTTAGCCCCACCGGAACTAGCTGGTTTTCTTTTACATGTGACTTTAATGATTGTTTCAGCAAGATGACAAAAAAAATTAGATTTTAGTAGAAGAGGATTTAAAACTGATTCCGTTATGACAATTTAAACTTATCTTCCTATATCCTTACCCAAATGGGTCTCAAAATGTGAGGGTGTCGTAAGGCAGGAAGTACTGTGGGTCTAAAATCCTTTAAGAAACTGTGGTCTATTCGAGCACACGTGCCTTTTTATGTAGTCAGACCTGACCATTCTGTGATTGGTGATGAAGGATCCAATTGTCAAATAGTTTCCCACGCCTCTAAAACACCCTGGGAAAACCACTACTTCAATGTGTTCAGACAAACTTGGTTCTTGCTCTTCTTAATTTCTGAATTTCTCTTAGGATTGATTTTCCAAACATTGAAGCGATCCTCAGATACCTAATGGCTCTGATTAGAAAAGGCTAGAAGCCTCTAGCTTGCATCTTCCTCATGATTAGAATAGTCTTTAAAGTCAGCTGCTCTTTGCAAAGAATTATGATGGTGAGGCCTTAGCTCTTGTCCAGGACTACCACCCCTGAACATTCTAGAAAGTCAGTATAGCCTCAAGAGGATCTTATTTCTGTTCTTACCTGGACATCTATGACATCTTCAGTTCTAAGTTTCCACCAAGGCCAAGTATATTTCTGATTTCAAGGTAAGTTTTTTTCACTTGCTTTCAGCAGTCCTGTAGTTATGAATGTGAAATTAATTAAATATCACAGAGAGAAAAAAGTCTTTGTACAGGGACAGATGCAACACGGATTGGTTGAGGCAGATTCCAACACGGATCTGGGAGTAATAAATAAATTAATAATAAAAAGAAAGCACAGGGCAGTTCAGATGGAAGCAAGCTTTTGCCTTTGCCCTGGGAAGTTTATAGTGTTTTAAACAATTGTAAACATGTCAGTGTACGTGGATACTGTTCCCATAGCAGCGTGGCAACAGTTAGGAGTTTCTCAAAACATACCCAAAAGGAAACTAAAAATAGCTCGCCTTCCATATCAAAATATGTACGCATACATATTCAGGCAGTGTGCACAAAAATGATATGTAATTAGAAGGTCGCAGACACCAGACTTTCACAAGGCATGCCATAGTTAACAAAAAAAGAAAAGGGGGAAAAAAGGAGTCTTCATCTCAGTGGGCTGAGGAGCTATTGGCAAGTGATGGCTGCCAGGGAAGGGAAAGTTGGTTTTATTCAAATGCAGCCCTACGTGGGTGCTCCAGTGGATGGCCCTACACCCCTGTGCATGCCGGCACTACAGAGAAAGGGCCAAAACAGGAGTGTGTGACCCTGGGAAGGAAAAGTGCTAAGGCTATGGGGGCTGACGGGGGCCGGGATTTGGTCCGAGTGATGAACCTCTCAAACAATGGCTTTTTCAGAGAAAGCTACTAGTCCGGTTCTTTTAGAAGTGGGGTAGTGAGTAGGGCGTGATGGTTCGGACCAGTGACCCCAGTGCTTGGGAGGCAATGACTGGTGCAAGTTCAAGGCCATCGTGGCCTTCAGAGTGAAACTTGTCTAACAAAACAAAACAGAAAAACAAAACAGAGGCTGGAAAGATGGCTCAGCAGTGAAGATTACAGGATGCTCTCCTGGAGGACCTGAGTTCAGTTCCCAGCACCCATGTCAGCTCACAACCACCTATAACTCTAGGAGTTTCCATTGCCTTTGACTTCTGAAGGCACCAGCGCTCACAAATACAACCCACACACAGACACACACACACACATAATTATAAATAATAAAAATTTAATTAAAAAGAAAAAGCAACGGGAGGCTAGTGATAAAGCTTTGTTGGCAGAGTGCTTGACCGACAGACACAAGGTCCTAGGTTCTAGCTCCTGCACCACAGAAAGTGGGATGTGGCCACACACAAGGTCATCCTCAGCACAGGGAGTTCCAGGCCAGCTCAGACTATGTGAGACCTGGGCTCAAAACAAAGCAAAACAAAAGCATAGGGTAGAGACCAAGTAATCGAAGAGAAAAGGGTGGAGCATGGCTAGAAGTTAAGACTAGAGGCTCTCTTTTCCCCTCTCTGTTCCATTTTTTATTCTTTGATAATTTTATACAGGTGCATAATGGATCTTGATCACCACCCATTCACGGCTCTCTCAGCCCAGCCTACTTCCTGTTAAAACCCTTCTTCCCAGTGTATCTCCCTCCTATCTTCATGTCTATCATTTATTTATTTATTTATTGGAGGCAAGATCCCTGACTGTCCTGGAACATGCTATATAGACCAGGCTGGCCTGGAAGTCACAGAGATCCACCTGCCTCTCCTTCCCAGAGTGCTGGGATGAAAGGCATGCACCACTGGGCCCAACTCCTGTCTTGTTTTGGGATCCACTGATTTAGGGTTGCCTGCCAAAGCATAGATGGAGCATTACTGACTGGAGCACGGGCAACTTCTTGGTGACTGTGCCACTGAAGAAAATGACTGACTCCCCAAAGCAGCCAAAAGGTGCCAAGTCTCCACAATAGGGATGGGGCCTCATGAGCCCCTCTCCCATCCTTGATGAAATACTGATGGCCAAAATGGAACGCCAAGGCAACTTCAAGTCCTAATTTCCTTCCCTGTTCACCTTTCTCCTCTTTATGGCAGTATGAGGTTTGAACGCAGGACATCACATGTGCTAGGCAAGGGCTGGACCACTGTGCTGCCTAGAGACTTGTGGCATCAAGGACATCAGCCATGGCTTTGGCTGCTCTGACAGACACTTCCCTTGTCCAGAAGGAACTTCTGTCTTGTTTTGTCTTTTTGCTCCTCTCCAAAATTGAATGTAAGTGCACAATCTATGCTGTGATCTCCAGTTACTGCAACATCCCTCAGTTTCTTAAATCACCTTGCCTGTTTGGTTATCTTCCCTCCCCTGGATGGTGGCTGCACTTTTAAAAATAATACAGAATCAAATGTTACCCTTTTCCCGATGAACTTACTTAAACTGACACCGAAGGACTGAAATAGTGATTCCAAAATAAAGACAGAATGCCAGTCCATGTTTTTGGACCTCCGCTGCTTGTGCTTTTTATTTATATCCAAGAATTAGGAGTATTTCAAAAACATCATCTAATGAGTATTATTACTAGGGGATGTGTTTATCATCCAAATGGAGCAACTTCTGAGAATGAAATAAGGTACTGTTTATGCTAATGCTGAGGAAGCAGGTGTAAACCAAGACTGTCCAGGGAGCAACCACACGTTGTATACAAGAACCCAAGTATGTAAAGGGAAGGGGCAATGCTCGGCTTCTTTTAGGGTCATCTTTTCCTGCAATACTTCACGACTAAAAAGGGAAGATAATTGCTTAGCCGGTGAGTAGACTTAATTGTTGGCTTGTGTTTTTATGGAACTTGCTTCATATGAAAAGCAGCTGAGCAGGCCACTTTTTCTTCAGGTCTACAGTCACAAGGTTGGGTGTCAGTAAAACCTCACCTGGCACCAACGAGTGATTTTCTTCTCTTCATCATCTGCTCTCAGCTTGAAAAGCAAAGGGGAAGCAAATGGAAGAGTGAAACACATGAGTCATGGAGAAGATAATCCTATCAGTCTGGAGTGCTTTATGAAAGCACTAAAGGGGTGAAAGTATGAATTCAGATAAGAAGCCATTTCATAATGTCTATGATGTTTATTATCCAGCTTTCATTTTCTTTGCCAGGAATGCTGGCCCTGAGGGAGAGATGCGGAACAAGTGTTGAATGAGTTCCCCCTGACAAGAAAGGATGCTGTTTGCTTTGTATGTTGTTGAAAAAAGAATCAGTCAGAAGGGACGGGGTATCTCCTTGTTCTGCCTGGATCCGCCAGTAGCAAAGAGGATACCTTACACAAGTCCTTTCTCCAGGCAACAGGCCTCCGTCTTGGCTTAAAAACTCTACAAAGGATTGTAGACATCCGGTTCAACTGAAGCTTTCTTCAGTCTTCTGTAAGGAAGGCTCTAACTCTCCCCGACCCTCAGTGAAGAGGCAGCACAATTTGGGAGGCAATGTCGTCTGTCTATATGATCTCAGATCCTGCAGCCGTGCTGGTTATCTGAGCTTGGGCCAGATTATTCTACAGGATGTTGCCTAAACTCTCTGGTCCCAGGTGTCTTCCTTATGCAAGGAAGGCAAATAATCTTTGTGCCTTCTCTAGAGCTGCTGGGGAAGCCAAGATACCCTCGTAAGTACTGAGAATATAAATGTGAGCAACGGCTGTCTCCTTGCACAGTTAGCAATGGTACCACTAGGGGAAAGTGCAAGGAACAGCAACAACGATGCTTTTGTGTTTCTACTCCAAAGAAACCCATGTGGGTATCTAACGCCAAAAGTTAATGGCTTAGCTATACCACATCCTAATTTCATCTCTGTCCCCTGAATTCAACTGTTTATTACTCTAACACCAAAGAGACTTTGCGTCATATCCACCATATCCACCTATCCATCCATCTGTCCGTCCATCTATCCATCCATCCATCCATCCATCCATCCATCCATCCATCCATCCAGTGCAGGCCAGTTAGTGTCTTGGACCACAACTAGTCACTGTAATTCAGGAAAAGCTGAAGGGTTATATTTCAGAAATGGCATCTCTTTTATAATGCCTAATTTAGAGACTAAGAAAGTTCCAGAAAAATGAGTTTCTTCACAAAATTGTGAAAACCTTTAAATTTAATGAATTTCTGTTTCTAAGAGTGGGGGTGGGGGACAGGCTCTTTATAAATATCAAATCATGTTGTTAGCTACAGAGTCTGCCAGTTGGTTAAATAGAGCCAAATTCTGTTCAGTGCAATAATTACTGAATTTGACATTCACAGAGGTTCTTTTATAATTCTGGGAATAAGAAATCCACAAACTCATTAAATTACAAACTGTTTCAACCCTATTACCCTAATTCAATTACCCCATGGACTTCATCACTGCAGGAAGTCTCTAGGACAGGCTCTCCTGTTTACACTCGGTAACGGGGATTACATTCATGTAAAAGCTACCACAGTATGGCTTTTAAAAATAAAATCCAACATTAATCTGCCCAATCTGGAGTTATAGCAGACAATTCTAAGGGGATTTGATTACCCGTGCCCCCCACAGAGTCTTCTGTCTAGCAATTCTTCCTCAGCATTCAAAGACGAAACACAAAGAAAACAGGACCGCTTAGTGAATAATATTTGGGCAGGGGCAGGAAACCTGACCATAACAGTTACCCGTTTCTTTTGAATAATAATAGCAATAATGAGTTATTTACCAGTATTTCTTCGTTGGCCACATCAAGGGGAACCTAGTTATTTCCCACAAGCTAATGGTTTTTATTGGAGGTTTTATTATTAAATGCAGTTAATCAACTATAGATGTCAGATAACTCCTATATTTTCAGAGAGCCCTGAGTTCTTCAAGCTCCTGCTGAAATGTCACGTGCTAATGGCTGACACAAGCGTGCTGGTGGGGACTCGCCAGGCTGGGTTGTTCCTATGGCAGCAAAATGTTGGAAAACAAGAGAGGCATGTGGTCTCAAAATATCACCCCCAGAGTATTTCATAATTACAAAGGGGGGCAGATATGTCTAAAAATGGACAAACCTGGCAGATCCCTTCTTAACCTAATGAGGACACTAACCTGGAAATGCAGGACTCCATCCCATGCCCACAGCAGGTATCACTCACAGCGTCCATGAAGCCAGGGCACGGCCTCAGAATCCTTTTCAAGATTGATGGCATTGTCCTGCAGAAGAGGGTGAGAAGCTAAACACGGTGCCATTGCTGTCCTACATAGTGGGGAAAGTTGTGGACATGGCTCCCAGTGACACCCCTTTCTCAGTAAGGACCTTGTGGATATTTCTCAAGTGGTGCCGAGGTCTTGCTAGGGGAAATATTGAGAGTACTAGGGCTTCGCAGATACAACAGTCTGGATGGTTGTACTCAGAATAAAGCCCCCCCCCACTGTGTGTGTGTTTGTGTGTGTGTGTGTGTGTGTAGGTAAAAGACAAACGAGCAAACAAAACAGCCAAAGCAAGTTGGTTACCAATTAGTCAGTGCTGCCAAATAAGATAGAACATTTTGCTGTCACGGGCAACCCAACAACAGATTATTTTTGGACTTTGAAGTATTACTTCTGTGGCTACCAAGCTGGTTAGGGTCACAACCGCATGCCCTACAGAAAAGAATCTTGCTGGGGGGAGAGTGAGTTCTGCACAGTTGACTCTGGCTTCCAAATTGCCCTCTGAAACCCAGGCCTGCTCACTGCAGCCCTTCCAATGGTGGCAGGGTCCCTCCTCTAAGACTAAGTATGTGCTTAAATGTCACTTTGCCCACCTAACAATCTCGCTGCTTGTTCCTTCCCTGGCTCAGTCCCTCCTCTGTTTACTTCCGACTGCTTATCCCATCTGGCAAGTATTTGATTAATTTGTTTCTCAGTACGGCATCTGGGAGTGGGTTGGGTCAGTATTACTGATATAACATCCATCAACTCCGCCAGAGCAGGAGCTGTTCCTGAATCCTCAGCTTCTACCACAAGTCCTGGAACACGGAGCCACTCGGTAAATATCTATTAAGCAAATGAACCAGGAAATGGAGAGATAAATGAGATTCGATGTTTTTAAATATCTCCACCTCTTTGGAATTCATTTCAAAGGGGAGGAAAAGAAGGTATCAACCTGTGTCATGGCGAAAACTTGAGGCAAAACATGAAGAATGTAGTCCTAAGTGATTGACAGCCCGGCATCCCAGGTGAGGGAGCATCTCCAGGCAGGGCTGTGCAATGCTCTGAGCAGTGGTGTGTTGTGGATAAGCATCCCTCTTTCAGTGTGATTCCTGGAGTGCTACACACTTTGTATGACTCACCTAACACACGAAGACGAATGTCCTCACCGTAAAGACTTACCTTCTAACACTCCCCTGTTGTCAGCTGAAGCCCATACACACCCACAGTGTTCTTTCAGTGCCAAGAAGGACTGGAGTCAAATGGCAGGTCAGATGAACCCTTGCATCAGGGCTGAAATGACGTCTTAAAAACACAAGAATCCTCATAGAAAGAATAAAGATCAGTGTTTAGCTTCCTGTCTCCCTACTGGACATTTCATCGCTCTTGTGGCCTCCTGTTTGGCCACGTTCTTCATTCACTCCAGTTTGTTCTTCAGGGGAAATAAAAGACTCGACCTACGAGTCAGAGTAATACAAATATAAAACATCTTTATCTGGGTGGTGGTGGCACACGCCTTTAATCCCAGCACTCAGGAAGCAGCGACAGGTGGATCTCTGTGAGTTCGAGGCCAGAGCTAGTTCCAGGACGACCAGGACTGTTACACAAAGGAAACCCTGTCTCAAAACACACACACACAAAAAAAATTTTTCAACAAATACAAAGTTTGCATCACGGTACCTGTACCATGTTATAGAAAATAAGTCATTTGCTGTTGTATTTTAAAACAGTTTCATGAATTTTTGTTACTAACCAGGTGACTTTATTAACTACCCTCAGGTGAAAGGAAGAGGCAGCAAGTATTGCTGCCTAATGATCTTCCCTCTTGTCTTATGTACCGAAAATCCATGGTGCTACGCATGGCACAGGCTCATTCTTGGCTTTTTCCATTGCCAAGGGCTTAGTGCTTTCCATACCGCTGCCAAGGTAACAACCAACTCACACCACACACCCACTTCCTAATTGTCACACATGTGATTTAATCTCTTAATGAAACACAGATGTTAGGGCTAGTGGAACGCTGTAAGTCAAACTGCTCACTGGATATTTTGCTTTTACAGCTTCTGGTGCAGTTCAGGTGCTGCTTCTTAGCAACCTGTTGTGATATAATGCAGTGTGTGGGAAAGACCTGAGCCAGGCACTTGTTGGCACCCCCCCTTCCCAGTTCAGAAAATATCCATTAAGATCACACGAAGCAGCCAAGTTAAAGCACAGTAATGCTCCCTTATCCAGCAGGTACATTTGCCAAGACCGACAGTGGATACTCAAAACTGCCGGTGAAATCTTACAAACATGTGATACCTCAATAGAATCCCAATCAAATAAAGCAAGTCAGTGTGACTCATGGGAGGGTAGCCTACACAGCATGGATGGCTCAAGGGTCAGATGACTCACATTCTGGAAAAGACAGAGTAAGATGACTCAAAATTTCATGGCACACGTTGGAATAGCATGCAAAAATATGAAACTTCCACTTTCTGGCTTCTAGAAATTTCCATTTAATATTTTCAGGACATGAGTGACCATGGGTAACTGAAATCTTAAAGTAAAATTCCAGATAACAGGGGACTAGTACAATAGAAAAAAAGGGGGGTGGATATCTGCCGAATGGAATACGTTGAAGGCATGGTCAGTGACCCTCAAAGGGACCACAGCAGGAGTTTACTAAAGC
This sequence comes from Microtus pennsylvanicus, assembly GCF_037038515.1. NCBI lineage: Eukaryota > Metazoa > Chordata > Mammalia > Rodentia > Cricetidae > Microtus > Microtus pennsylvanicus. The sequence goes on from NC_134590.1 coordinate 80,318,389, forward strand.
AAAGCCAACTGTTGTTGTTATCGTTTACAGATTAGTGTCATGAAGCACCAAAGACAAGCATCTCCATCCCTAGAGTAGAGAGCTTGCAGAATGGTACAACTAACGGTTGTAACCTAACGTCTTTATCCCTGTCTTCAATGGCTACCTAGCATTTGGCCTTCTGCAAAAACGAGAAGTTCCATTGTCTGTTTTCGTGTTTGGCCTGTCTGCATCCTTTTCATATCCCACGTTCCTGACATTCCAGGAGGAAGAGGGGGTAGGCAGGGTACATGGCTCTGGGGTTGGAGGAACATAGGAATTGCTTTGGTTTGGATGTGAAATGTCCACCACAGAGTCATACGTGGTCTTCAGCTGTTGGCACTGCTCTGTGTGTGTGTGTGTGTGTGTGTGTGTGTGTGTGTGTGTGTGCATGTGTGTGCGTGTGTGTGCATGTGTGTATGTGTGTGTGTGTAACATTAGGGTTACCTGGCAGATTTAGGCTCATGGGACCACAGGGGCAGAAGTGTCTCCCTCTGCTTCTGGTTCATGGGTATGTAAACAAGTATGCATGCCCATGCTGCCATGGAGCTGCCTACTGCCATGAGATCCCCCACCACTGTATGTATATCCCCTCAGACCATCAGCCAGAATAAGGGAAGTAAGTAATTCAGGAATTGTTAAAGCATTCACTCGACCTCCAGCTTCAATTCCCCTCTTTAGAGGAATTCTTACTTGACAGAAGGAATCCAGTGTTTCAGCGGGGCAGAGGCAGCTCATAAACTTAATGTTTTATTATCTAATTTATTAGCCTACAACTTCATCAGTTTGATTTTTATTTATTTATTTATTATTTTTATTGGTGCTGCCAGGAACAGACATATCTCACTGTCAGGAAAAACCTTATGTTATTAAAAAATCTTAAATGCCATAATCTACAGGTCTCTGAAGTATTTGAAGACTACCTATATACCTAAAATATAGATACATGTCTATTTCACCTTGACAACATGCCTAACATGACTACAAGTTTGATTGTTATGGAGGACTAATTACTAACCTGTATTTTGTAATTATCCTAAATAGTTTGTAACAATAGCTTTCAAGGATTAGAACTTTACGTTTTTAAATGAAGTGCATAGGTACAACACCTTATGGTTATATTAAAACAAAACTAACCTAAAATTTGTAGCTCAGTCAGTAGAGCATGGGACTCTTAATCCCAGAGTCATTGGTTAGAGTCCCATATTGGATGCCAAATGTAGCTGGACTTTCTTTGGACTGCCAACTCCAAATAATGACATGGAGACTTCTTATCAAAGACTGACCTTATCTTAGACTTATTCCCAATTTGCTCTTAAAACTTAAATTAACCCATTTATATTAATCTACATTCTGCCACATGGCTTGTTACATCTCTTCAGTACCATGTGACCCTTTTCCTCCATGTCTGGCTGGCCAATTACCTGCCTCTTAGATTCTTCCCCCAGTTTTCTCTCTGTCCCCAGAAGTCCCGCCTATCCTCTCCTGCCTAGTTACTGGCCGTTCAGCTCTTTATTAAGAGCACCAATCAGAAGGTGCCTTAGCAGAGACACATCTTTACAGTGTACAGAAAGATGATCCCACAACACTCCCCCTGTCGTGTTTTCCTCATCACCTGACTACAGGAGTTGGAGAGGCGTGCCTTGCTGGCAACTGCAGTCTGTCTTAGGAGCTACCACTAAGCCACAACTCCATAATGGAAGAAAATAGGTTTTTAATGATCTATTAGCTATTTCTTCCACACAAATTTCTGTTTTGAAGGTGCTCAGGATTATTTCAAGACCCGCTTATCAGGAAATAGAATTGCAAAAAGATTTCAGGAGCTGTGGTTTCTGTTGTGTTGAGGTTTTTTGTGTTGTTCTTCAGAGATTCTAGGGACTCCATATCAAGGCAGCAGCTACTAAAAATCTTGCCACGGTTCTGATGTTCCAAAGACCAAGCATACAGTTTAATTCTTGGTAGTTCCAAGGGAACATATTAGTTTCACAGTCGTCTGTTAGTTTTTCATGTTCAGCTTGGGGTTGTGCCATCCCTAACACAGCTGCACTTGTCTTCATAAACTTGCACATGCAATCCTAGGTTTGTTAGTTTGTTTATTTTCCTCAACTATTCAAGTGAGAAAAATAATTTGTCGCCTTTAAGTTCCGGTCTGAGAGTTGGAGAAAAAACTCATGGAAACTAGGATTTCAACAGCACAGACCAACATTGAAACGTGACCTCAAGAATCTCAGGTGGCTACTTAGAAGTAGCTGCTTCCTCAGTCACCTGATGTGGAAGGCACATGTCTTGCTCACCCACCTCCCTCCTCCCCTACTAAATCCCTCCTATTTCCTAGCATAAGCCTTTCGCTTATGTCTCCTCTAAACCTCCTGTGGTGGCTGCAGTGTTGGCCAAGATAGTCCCAGGACTCCCAGAGAATCTTGTTTGTGTCTCTTCGGTCGCACAGTTACTTTCTATCTTAGTAGTCTGTAGACTACTGAGCATCTTTTCTCGGTAATAAGGCACTTGAAAGTAAGATCTTCATTGTGTTATCTAGCCCCATAGTACTTATCTGCCACATAATCAGTGCTTAACATTTTCATTCGAATTAGGTCAAGTTACAGATGACTTTGGGGTCCAACTCTGCAATCGAGGTCATATTCAAATAGTGCTTCCTCAGGTCTCCGACAGGATGTGTGGTTTGCATCTGCTGGGTCAAGCACACCCAGATTGCTACTTTCTGCCTCATATACCCTCCATTTCTGTCTCCATTTAAACCAAAGATGCTGATGTCACTCAGTCTTGCTTCTCCTGCTTCTCGTGCTTGAAGAGGAACTAGAGAAGGAAACGGAAACTTGGCCTTGCCTGCTCCCTTAGCTTCCTTGTTTCCTTTCTTGGTTTCCATGTTGGTCATGTGGCAGCCCTGGGAAGATGCCTTAGGGTTCTTACTTGGAGGTTTCTGAAAATGTACCAAAGCTCCTATGCCGCTAAGCCTCCTTATGTATGGCCCTCCTTGTCCCCATTCACATTTGGGAGCCCCAGAATGCATCCCACCCTTTTTAGTTCTTGAGAAAATTGGAGTCTAAAGCCAGACAGACCTTTTAAGTTTCTCTATTGTTAGATTTCACACATCTCAGTGGTAGATATAAGAAGCAAAATCCCAGCTTTACAGTAAAGAAAGAGGAAGGAATCAAGGGAAAACCCAAGCTGTTGGAGTCACGGGGCCTTGAGTGTGAGCTCTGCTCTTTTCCTTTTTATCTGGGGGAACTTGACCAAGCTAAGATGCATGTGGACCACACTCCTCAGTCCAGGATGAGAATGTTCAGTAGGCCAACTCTAAAGTCTTTCCTAGGCCGAGAAGCAGAGTCATTCCTGTGGAACCTGCAGTCTGTCAGAGGGTGATATAAAATCTTATCCCATGGATTAAGTGAAATTTACTCTATTTTTTATTTTTAGAAAAAAAATCACAAAGTACACATCCTGTCCTAATAAGTCAGAGCTCCACTTTTTAAAACTATGTGACCAGCGGAACAGTGTTTTCCCAGAGCTGCTACCTGTCATGTCTCCCCAGTGTGTCCCTTCCACCTTGCGCTCAGGAAAGGAAGCCTTAAGGTCTCAGCTTGAGGGTGGGTGGGTTCTGCTGTTTGCCAGGATGTTCTAATGTGATTCTCACAGTAGGAGCTAGAGGAGAGAAGACTCAAAAGCTCTCTGCATACAAAACAGAAAAGTCTAGCTTCCTGTGGGTGCAGGAATATGCTGCAGTTAAATGGTGGGGATTACACTTAACTTAAACTAGTCAGTCTCTGCGATCCCCCCATCCCCCCCTCTGTGTGTGTGTGGGGGGCAGGAGTGAGAGGTGAAGGAATGATATTCTCCTATTCACTCAACCAAAATCTGCAGGGACAACTAGAAGTTTCTTACAGCTAGTCAGAGAAGGAACTTGAAGGGGACCTTTCCCCTCAGAGGCCTGGAGCTTGCTGCTGACTGTCCCACTAACATCCCCAAGGGCGATTATTGGATAACTGGGAGTTCAGCAAAAGGAGTTGTGGTATTTTTAGACTTTGAAGTCCAACAGAAAGAAGCATCTACTACTGATCACAATAGAATTTCCCTTGGTAAAGAACTAAGAGGTAAAGCAGAGTGCCCTGCATCTCCTGGATGTTCTAGACGAAAGTGTAATCTGAGGACTGGAGGGAAGGGGGAAGCTACCTAAGACAGGAAAAGAAGAAAGGAGGAAAGGAGGGAGGAATGAAGGGAAGAGGAGCAAGAGGGAGAGAGGAGCACCATGTGAGCACTGGCCCTGAAGGACCTGGGACAGTGTTGGAAACACTGGCGACAACATAGGGACACTGCACACAATTTAAGTTGTCTTAATTGCCCTTATATATGAACTCTTCAGTGTGGCCAATACCAGCCTCAAAGGGATAAATATTAGTTCTTGGTAGGTGGGGGAATAAAGATATTATAATGTCTCAGGACTCTCCAAAAGACCACACAGTAAATTAGCAAACACGATCTGTCTGTGGTGTTTAGATTCCACAGAAAGGGGTGGAGTTTGAGGCCAGGCAAACTAAGGACAGCAATGCTTTAAACGACTTCTCTAGGAAAAAGTAATGAGGGGGACAAAACCAACCAAGTTGAAGGACACTGTACGAAAACAATCCGATTTCACTTCAGTTTCTCGTTGGTAGCTCTGGTTCCAGTTCCCTCTTGTAGCCAACCCGTGTATATTAGGTGGGGTGCGGGGAAGTCAGGCTTCCACATTCGCTCCGGGTCAGGGGCTATTCTAGAGAGCAGCAGGAGGACCTCTCTCTGGGGTGGGGGTGGCACTAACCCACAGCAGAGGACTGTGGAGACCTCTGCCAGGGAGCAAAACTGCCAGGGGGCAGGCAGTCTCCCATTGCAGCTCCTTAAACCGTGGCCCTCCCAGTCAACATCACCTGGAACTCGTGAAAAATGCACAATCCCAGGTCCTACCCCAGACCGGCTAGATCAGAAACTCTGCGGGTTGGGTGCAGCCATCTGGTTTATGAAACCCCTTCAGGTTTCAGAGCCCCTGGCTAAGAGGCAGATGCCCCAAGGGCGCAGGCAGCCAAACTTGGAGGGTAGATAGAACAGGAAGTGGAGGCTCAATACACAGAAATGTTAGATTACTCTCTAGTTTTGGCACATCTTTGAAAATTTCTCTTAGACCCTAGTAATCTCTGTGTTCCTGTTTTCACAGGGGAAGGAAACAACCAAATGTGGTGGACACAGAGACAATGGAAGAGTGCGCTGTGCTGGGCTAGTTAGGGCCATGAGAGCAATGGGGGCAGGCAAGTGAAGACGCGGGTTGGCAGGGGAGAGGAGAAATCCAAACAATCAAGGAATCGCTTCATTTTGGGCTATCTCATCACAGGGGAAACGTCTGTAAGACTGTCTTATCCTACCTAAAAGGTTGCGTGATTTGCCCACGCCCCTAACCAAAGAAGGCAAATTAAACTAAGGCTCCCACTGAGGCTTGAAAGGCGAGGCCCACACATCAAGCTTCTCTCCAGTCATCAAGTCCATTGCTTTTCTTCTTTCTTAGGAACTATGGTATTTTTATTTAGGACTTACTATCTTCTATTTATGAACTATTCACAATGCTTTGCACTAACTTATTTTTCTCTTTCAAGTAAGAAGAAATTGGATTGGAAGCAAACGGAGTGGTAAACCCTCGTTTTGGGTCGCACCTCCTCCGTGGGCCAAGGATATGAAGAGACCGAACCCTAGATCAAGGAACCCACTTTCCAGTGAGGTCTGGTACTGACACCTCTAATGCCAGCACTTGGGAAACAGGCTAGCCTGGGCTACATAGTGAGACTCTGGTTCCCTGCAGGCACACCCCTGAAAAGATGAGCGTAGGCTTCCCAGGATGCTTTTATGAGAGCTATGGTCATAAACCAATTATAAAAGAAGCACAGTCAATGGCTTCCGAGAACTTTATCATTTTGAGGGCTGGGGAAAGGTGGGGCGGGGGGGGGGGGGAGGAATTCCAGCTCCTGGGTTAAAACATAAATCTAGACTTCAGTGAGAATACAGCAATGATTATTTTCCTGACCCAACCAGCCAGCGCTCTAGGAAAAATAAAAACAAAACTTATTTGCTGAGTTTTATGTGCTTGAAAATAGGAAACATGTGTCCTGTTATTCCTAAGTAACTTCCCCCTCCTGATTTTTTGAGAGAGAGTTTCTATGTATACCTGCTGGTCCCGGAACTGGTTCTATGGACCAGGCTGGCCTTGATCTTAGAGATCCACCTGCCTCTGCCTCCCAAGTGCTGGGATTAAAGGTGTGCACCACCACCGCCCCACTTATGAGCCCACATACGGTGTTTTGACATTGACCATCTAGAGCAGGGATTCTCAACCCTTCTAATACGGAAACCCTTTAATACAATTCCTCGTGTGGTGACCTCAACCATAAAATTATCTTTGTAGCTACTTCATACCTATTATGAACTGTAATATAAATAACTGTGTTTTCAGATGGTCTTAGGTGACCCCTGTGAAAAGGTCTTCCCACCCTCAAAGGACTGAGATCCACAGGTTTGAGAACCACTGGGAAAGGTTGTTGTGCTCTCTCCCCACTCTGACTCAATAACCAAATGGAAGGAATCTATGTTCGTTATCTCCTCCCTGTCTAACCAGGCCAGGTGATATTTATTGTGACGTCACCCTTTTCTCAACGGCATGTGTGGCCCTGGTGACACATCAGGTTCAGGTCCTGTGAGTTCTGTACCAGGTGGTTGATTGGAAGTTCAGGAAATCCTTCTGCCTATGGGCTTTTAAGTCAGGTCTCTTTGAAGATTATACAGAGAGCTGCCTCTCTCCCTCCTACCCACCCCCCATGCAGACTGCCCTGAGATTTAAAGACAAGATATTCTTATGCGAGAAAGGAGCTGGTCTTCAGATGGTCTAGGCTTCATTGTTGTTGTTTTGAGTGCACTGTTGTGTGGAGTTTTTAAATTGCCTTATATTATGAATAGGTAAGGGTGAGACATATTAAATGTCTTGCTGCCAAGTAAGGGCAGATATAAGAAACTTTAATTCTTTTTGTTATTTGTGATACTAAATTTGCCAAATAACCCGCACTTAGTGACAGATATGACCTTCTTTCATTTCTGAAAGAGCTCCAAGCTTTCCGTGCGCATGTGTGCGCTTTTACAGTGTGCTCTCCCACAGACATTCATACTCCAAAGCAGGCCCAGAATACCAAGTAACAATCCACTCCTTCCTCTGTCCTCTGATCAGAGATTCTTGGAGTCCAGGCACCCACATGCTCAGCCTTAAGGACTCCACACTATGGATCAGTTATCATTAGCTGAGCGAGAAAGTCCGCAGTCTACAAAGGGAAGAGGGCTGGTCTGTGAGTGGCAGATACACTGTCCTCTCCACACAAGCAAACACTGTGTCAGGAGCAACTGGAGGGAACAATTGTTCTGTCCTCACATTTGTCCCCTTAGGGGCCTGCTGTATCTCTGCCAGGGGACAAAACCATGGGGTGGTTAGTTCGGTAAAATACCCAAAACAGGCACATTCAACTCCATCAAGGTTGTTAGCCACACTTATTTGAAAAGTGCTTCAGGCATCATCCAGGAGCCTGGAAGTTTGAGATGATAACCACACAACTGGACTCCTAGAAAGACCAAACCGCAGCACAAACCATCTCTCCTTATTCCAGTCAGTGAGGATTTATGGTGTCTCTTGTGAGCCAGGGGTGAAAGCGCAGACCAAGATCCTGTCCTCATGGGACCTCACAACAGCTTATACTGGGAGACTCTTAAGAAATTCCCGTGACAGCTGGTCCGGGGGCAACTTCTCCAAACATGCTGTAATGTTGCTGGCAGTGTTGCTAAATCACACCATGTTCTTCAGGCACTGGCTTGAGACTTTGCTTTACTCCAGCGTCTGTATCTGGAACCGGAAGCTTACAGGGGCTAGCCATGCTAGTCCAGCTTGAAGTCTGCTTGCCAGGTTCTGCTGTGTTTTCTTGAAGATCACATCTAAACATTTTTATCTGAGGAGAACACTAACAACCAACTTTAACAGACAACTTGAGTATTTCAGTGGGAGTTTGCCAATAGTGACTAAAAGATTTAGAAAATGCCAGAACCTCTAACAAGGAGAGAGGGGGGGAAAAAAAAGAAAATACATATTGTTTTAGGGGTTTGGCTAGAGTGTTTTCCTGAAGTATAGACAAGAGTTAAACACTGTCCCACATTCTGAGTGACTTCACTGCTGAGGAATCCCACATTTCTTCCCTCGTTTCCCAGCAAGGCCCCATCCCATGCCGGACACTGTCCTGAAAACTTTTCCAATACTGACCATCTCAAAAAACTTGTTGCAAAAAATTTGTAAATTTTATATCATTTCTTGAATTGGGGCTTGGGATAGTCTTGAAGACACTGATGTACCCCAGGTTGTTTTTCAACTTACAATCCTATTGCTTCACCATTCCCCCGCTCCTACCCCAAATGAGGAGATTATAGGCATTCACATCATGCCAGGCTTGAATTCTTATCTTTCTGATGCTACTGTTTCTGTGGGTGCCTTATGGAAATTGCGCATTTAGGAATATTTTCTCAGTACATTACTAAAATTGCTGTTACAAGTGTCTGTGCATCGTGTGTTCCTGGGATATACTAATTTTCTATCAGTACGTTCTATCTCTGTGCAATTTCAGATAAAAATGAATACGGTCTTCATTGCTCACTTTTTTATTACTGACTCTCCCAACCTTGAAAAGTGCCTTGTTATTCAACATTGCATATTTCTCAATAAGCGATTGAAAGAAAAATCATTTGCCTTGACGTTTTAAGAAACTCGTTTGTCTATGTAAGCTTTCAAAGAAATTATAGCAGAAGAGTAATGATGTAGAATTCCTCTTCAGGGTCAAACCTTCAAATCCCAAATTCCAACTCCACCTCTTACTGGCTTTGTGACTTTGAATACATTACCCAATTTTCTAGGTCATCTTCAATTACAGTGCGGATTAATTAAAACAATGCTTGTGCCATGGCTTGACTAGAGCACATCACTTATAAACCTCGCACTGGAATTTGGTCCCTACGGTAAGTGGGTTGAGAGGTGATGGGGCCTTTACAAGGTTTTGGAAGTGATGAGGGAGTGGATTGGTTTTCTCGTGGAAGTGAGGTGGTCAGTTGCAGGGGGTTGACCATCTCTCTTCTCATCCATAACTACCCATTTGTCTTCCTATTTTCCCATCCTTTTATGCGTGAAATGTGATCAGCACCACGTACTTGATTTCCAGAACCAGGAGCCCAAATAAATCTCTTTTCCTTAGTCCTGGATATTTTGCTATATCAGCTGTGCAGGGTGGGGGAGAGAAAGGATGACCACAACTTGTATCCCGTTTACTCCAGTTTCAACACAGAGTAAGCTCTCCGTGAGTGTATTATTGGTGCATGGAAGTGTCGATCACAAGACAGGGAGGAGAACTCACGCAAGCGCTCTTATTTAGTCCTCCGCAATCATGTGAACCAAGGATTTCATCTTGAACTAGGTTTAGAATCAGGAGATTAATGAAGACCAGTGCTCGCTCTCTCTCTCTCTCTCTCTCTCTCTCTCTCTTTCTCTCTCTCTCTCTCTCTCTCTCTCTGTGTGTGTGTGTGTGTGTGTGTGCGCGCGTGCGTGCGTGTGTGTGTGTGTGTGTGTGTGTGTGTGTGTCTGGGGGCGGTACGTGTGTGTAAATTTCCAGAGAGAATTACCTGACGGGGAGAACCCACCCTGATTGTGGGTAACCCCATCCCATGGGCTGGGAGCTGTATGGGATAGGAGGGGGAAAGGAGAAAGTCAGCAGAACACGGATACCCAGCTTACTCTGTTTCTCACTTTGCTCTGCTTCTCCCCACCATGATACCCACCGCTCCGCTCTCCCTTGCTCTTCTCTCCATGGTGAGCTGGATCCTCTGGACCATGAGCAGAAACAAACGTCTCCTACCTTAACTTGTTTCTGTCAAGTGTCTTGGTCATAGTGACACAAAGTAGCTAATACATTCATTGTTCTGTCCAAGAAAATCAATTTCGCCTTAAGCTTTTCTTGGCACTTGGAAGAAACTAAGGTCTGTACTTTGGATCTATAAACAGAAGCCAGATCAAATCACATAGTAAAAATATAACTATGAGGAAGCAGGCATGGTGGTGCATATCTGTAGCCTTACCACTCTGGAGGCTGAGGTAAGAAGATCGCAAGTTCAAGGCTATCTCGGGTGCACCTTGATTTCCAGGCCAATGTATGCATAGGTGTGGGGGGGGGGGAAGAGGGAGATTGATTCCCGGTATTTGGAATCCAGGTATAGATCTATTTTATCTAAATCTGATTTGGCATTAGTCACTATAACCTATCTATATATCTACCTTTTCGTTCATTCAACAAATATTTATTGAATTCTGGGTGCATTACTCATGGATCTACCTCCAAAGATTTAGTATAAAAGGAGAATTCATGAAAAGTCGAAGGCATGGCAGGTGCTAGAGGAAAAGCAGAGGTAGAACTCTAGGGAGTCCCAAGAACAGCAGTTACTTCTTACAGGAGAGAGAAGGATCATGGGAACCCCCAGGGCCCCATTCACTTTCTTTAAAAGACAGGGCCAAAGAGGTGGTAGAGTAAGTGAAAGCAGCCAGCCATGAGTTGATCCCATGGAACCAAGGGTGGATGTGGTGATACTTGGTTTGTACAAATAAAGCTGGCCTGAAGATCAGAGGGCGGAGCTAACCACTGGATAACATAAAGGTCTGGAGGTCTGTACAGACAGACAGGAAGCGATACAGCCGAGCGGAGAGCAGACAGGAGGTCGGCCCTTTTGCGGCTGAGCAGTTAGCAAGGTGAGAGTCAGCTGTGGTTTGTTCCTTTGTCTCTCAGCACTTTCAGCATTTACCATGATATCCAGCTTCGGCTTTTTATTATTAAGACCAATTAGAACTTGTGCAACAGGTGGAGGTCTGTAGGAGTCTGGAACACTATTGTACATTAGAGCCTCTCTAAAATTCAACATTGTAAATGTTTAAAATAGTCTATAAGACAATGGTCTTAAACTACATGTAAGATACAGTATGCATCCCATAGCATGCCTGGGCAGAGGCCATCCGTGACCAGCCAGGAGATGGACTGAATTCTCCCCCAGCCTTGCCATTCACAGACACCTACCCAACAAGAGACTAGAAAAGATGTTGGTAGATGATGGCAGAGCAATGAGGGCCTAGACATCCTCTTGTGGCAAATGCCAGCTCTGGGACTGTCTGAACGTCTCTGTGGGTTTGTGGGAAATCAGTGCTATCAGTAAAGTTCCAAGGTCTGAGAGATGTGTAGGCTGGAATTATGGAGGGAGCAGCATCCTCTCACTCCCAGGCCTTATAGAAGGAAACACGTGGTGTCGATATTTGTGGCTGATGCAAAGCCTTCAGTGATACATTGACCCAAGAATTCTCAATGGCTGTATGCAGCAATCCCTCCCACAGAATATTCCAGAGTTATAGTGATCTCTGTTAGTTAAATATAATATTGCTTTGATATATTTATGTGTGTTACTTAACTCAGAGCCTCCCAAGCACTTTGAAGAAAGAACTAGAACAAGAGAAGTAAGCTCCGGGACTGGCAACATTCCTTAAGTATGGGCGGACCACCACGCCGTTGCCCAGGTGGACCACTGCGTACAGTTTTTGTTCTCTTTGAGGGACGGAGTGAGTCTCTAAGCATTTCTCTCTGAATGTTTGCTCCGGCTCAGGATGTTTTGAGGAGGCCGTACCATCTTAAGACAAAACCCAAATTAAAGCTACAGCAGATAAAATTAGAGAGTCACATTCTACTTTAATTCCGTGCCACCATATTTTCGCGGCATCTCATTTGAGAGTGCATAATTATTTTCAGATTATCATATATCATTTCATAGTTAAGCTTGATTATGAGTTAAAACTTCCAGGGAGATTGGAATTCTACATGAAAACAAGGTTTTAATTCCTACTTATTAGCCTCTTGGATCCTTTCGTTTCCTGAACCCTCAGATCAACTGTTTCCCAGATTCTCCTCTGAGGGCAGTTGGAAAATTTAAACAGACAGGATCAGTGTTGTTTAACGTGGCAGTTTCAAGAGACACAATTTCTCTATATTCAAACTCTAACTAGTGTTCAGTAGGGATGCATTTTTCCAAGAACATCTTGAAAATAAATATTTTTTTTTAAAAAAAGTGTATTTACTTAATAACAAAGAGGCTCTTAAAGAGGCCTGAGTCAGAATGACTTGGGAAGTTCCGGATACACTGGGGCTTGCTCTTCTGTGTTCAGTTCCCACAGCTTTAATGCTTCTGATGACCTCCACTCTAAAGAGAACGAGTGGACTTGTTCACATACGTACTCAGTATGAAAGATGTCCAGTCTTATGTCTGCTCACCCCGTTTCATCTCTGTGGCGTCGGCTGATAGAATCCATCCTTTTCTAGGTCAAACGTCTTTCAGATCCTAGGTCACGGGTCATTTCCATGGGAGAAATCAGAAGACCTTAAAGAGGCCGTAAAGCCTGAGTTTCTTCAAAGAAACCAGCCTCTAGGGCTAATCATCCTTCATTCAGAGCCTCTAATTCCCACCGGCTGTGAGACCGTTTGATTGGCACTTATCTAATCCAGGAGACTACTTAACTTCCATGAAGCTAGGGTTCCATGCCATTATAGTCTCGGTGATTGGAACAAAAAAACACATCCAGCAAACACTAGTTAAAATAGTGGAGTAACTTAAAGGGATTTCTCTGAGAAACTTCAGCAATAACCCTGTAGGACTGCACTGCTTAATACAGCAGCTCCTACCGCAGACGGGTGGTGAAACTTGGTCCTAAGCTAATTAAAACTGGAATTTAGCTCTTCCGTGGCACTACCCCCGTGTGAGATGCTTAGCAGTCACCCATGCTTAGCCATACTTGATAGTGCAGATTAGAGAGTATTTCTATCATTGTAGACATTTCTATTGGACCGTGCTGTTCAAGTCAGTCTAAAATTCTACCCCGAGAGGATATTATTTTTACATGATCAATCAGATTGTTATTGTTGCTTTCATTTTAAATATTAATTATGTGACTTAGACATTTTCAAAAACTATTCCACACTAGTTGATTGAACTTAGTCCAAACACTTCATATTTCTCCAAAATGTCCAGTAAATAATTTGGTTAATTTGGTTTACAAGGGGTCTATTATTCTGTATACTTCTCTAAGCACTCAGAAAAAGTCCTGAAATTGAAAATACTCCCTCCCCTAGTCTTCTAGGCCAATATACTCCTGCTCCTCCTCCTGGTCACAGTCAGTTAGGGCAGAGTGTCATACAACGGGTGGTATGGAGGGCCTGGATACTCATGTGAGGGTCTCAGGACCCTGCCCACCCTTCTGTGGGCTATAAACCATCAACAAGCTTAATGGGTCTGAACTTCTGCAAGTGGCTACAGCTAAAGAACCAAGATGGTGGTATTTGGCTCAGATCTGGTCCTGCAAAACTGTCCTCTGACTTCATGTGCAGTGGTATGTGTACACCCCCACACACACTCACACACACACACAAACAAAGAAACGTAAAAAAATTAAAAGAACATTACTCAACTTCATATGGAAAAGCAAAAATCCCAGGATAGCCAAAACAATCCTGGACAATAAAAGAACTTCTGGAGGCATCACAATCCCTGACTTCAAACTCTACTACAGGGCTACAGTACTGAAAACAGCCTGGTATTGGCATAAGAACAGACAGGAGGACCAATGGAACTGAACTGAAGACCCAGATATTAATCCACACACCTTCAAACACCTGATTTTTGACAAAGAAGCAATAAAATCAAATGGAAAAAAGAAAGCATATTTAACAAGTGGTGCTGGCATAACTGGATATCAACATGTAGAAGAATGAAAATAGATCCATATCTATCACCATGCACAAAACTCAACTCCAAATGCATCAAAGACCTCAACATAAAGCCAGCCACACTGAATATTCTAGAAGAGAAAATGGGAAGTACACTTGAACGCATTGGCACAGGAGACCACTTCCTAAATATAACCTCAGCAGCACAGACACTGAGAGAAACAAATAATAAATGGGACCTCCTGAAACTGAAAAGATTCTGTAAAGCTAAGGACATGGTCAACAAGACAAAATGACAACCTACAGAATGAGAAAAGATCTTCACCAACCCCACATCAGACAGAGGCCTGATTTCCAAAATATACAAAAAACGCAAGAAATTGGTGTTCAAAAGAACAAATAATCCAATTTAAAAATGGTGTACAGACATAAACAGAGAACCCTCAACAGAGGAATCTAAAATGGCTGAAAGACACTTAAGGAAATGTTCAACATCCTCAGTCATCAGAGAAATGTAAATCAAAACAACTCTGAGATTCCATCTTACACCTATAAGAATGGCCAAGATCAAAAACACTGATGACAACTTATGCTGGAGAGGTTGTGGGGTAAAGGGAACACTTCTGCATTGCTGGTGGGAGTGCAAGCTGGTACAACCCCTTTGGATATAGCCATTTCTCAGAAAATTGGTAAACAACCTTCCTCAAGACCCAGTAATACCACTTTGGGTATATATCCAAAGGATGCTCAATTGTGCCACAAGGACATTTGCTCAACTATGTTTATTGCAGCATTGTTTGTCATAGCCAGAACCTGGGAATAACCTAAATGCCCCTCGACTGAAGAATGGATAAGAAAAATGTGGTACATTTACACAATGGAGTACTACACAGCGGAAAAAGATAATGATATCTTGAAATTTGCAGGCAAATGGTTGGAGCTAGAAAACATCATATTGAATGAGGTAATCCAAACCCAGAAAGAAAATTGTCATATATACTCACTCATAAGTAGTTTTTAGATATAAAACAAAGGAAACCAGCCTACAAATCACAATCCCAGAGAATCAAGACAACAATGAGGACCCTAAGAGAGACACACATGTATCAATCTACATAGGAAGTAGAAAAAGACAAGATCTCCTGAGTAAACCGGGAGCATCGGGGAGCATGGGGACCATGGGAAAGGGTTGAAGAGGAGGGGAGAGGCAGGGAGGGGAGCAGAGAAGAATGCATAATTCAATAAAATCAATGAAAAATTAAAACAATGATTTTAGTTAAACTTATTCTTCAATTTTAATCAGATATTTTGTTTTTGAGAACCAAGTTCCAAAGCTTAAGAAAATAAAATTATAAATTTATACTTAACTAAAAGTAATCATTTTATTGAAATACCAAGTAAACAACCCTCCCAACCCCCAGACCCTTGTGCTGGGGATAAAACTAGGGGTTTGTGAATGCTATCCATGTGGTATCCCTAGCAAAATTCATTTAGTACTCTAACATCCAGAGACGCATAAGAGAAAAGTTAAGATGTAAAGAATCTGTACCTCACTCCCAGAATCCAGTATGCAGTCCAGGATGAGCACACCAGGAGACACCTGCAAGTGCCAGTCCCAAAGTTCCATGTCTCTCTTTAGTAGGCATGAATCTATGATGTGGGGTTCCCCTCTGTATGCTGTGAATATCATTGGTTAATAAAGGAACTGCCGTGGGCCTATAGCAGAGCTGGAGGGGAACAGAGCTAGGTGGGGAAAACTAAACAGAATGCTGGGAGAAAGAAGGGCAGAGTCAGAGAGAAGCCATGGAGCCACTGCCAGAGACAGATGCTGGGAACTTTACCTGGTAAGCCTCTGCCACGTGGCAATTCACAGATTAATGGAAATGGGTTAAATTAAGATGTAAGGGTTAGCCGATAAGAATTTAGAGCTAATGGGCCAAGCAGTGATTTAAATAATACGGTTTCTGTGTCATTACTTCAGGGCTAAGTGGCCAGGAATGAAAAAAGTGGCATCCTTCCCACAAATATAATCCCATTTATCAGCATAGCACCATAGAAAAAGGAAGATTCTATCAAGCATATTAATTTTAAATGATATGCTTTAAATCTTGCCAGTTTTATTATACAATGCCAAACCCAGCTTTTGGACAAGTCATTTCCTTGCACTTTCTGGTTTCAGTGAAGTTAAACATTGAACACAGCACTACTTTAAATTAATGATTTGCCCTGAGTTAAGTGTAGCTCTGGCCCCTAGGCTGGCCTTGGATTCCAAGTCAGGCCACCCTCCACACCCAGCACTACCCGCATTATTGTTGATAAGTATCCCTCGTATTCTAGAAATGATTACCACCACATCCAAACACCATCACCCTTCATCTTCTGGTGTCTTCGACCCTTCATGCTACACATCCTCCAAACTCTAGGAAAGCGAGTGTTTCCCTAAGAGCTCACCTTCCAGCCTCGAGCTCCACAAAGGGAAAAGCACTCTGTTAGTCCATCGCAAGTGCACTTGCGGGGAATGCACCTGCACCTGCTTGGGGGCAAGTCTGCTTTTCCTGGGTGCAACCATCCTTTATGTCTCAGGATTTTTTTTTCAAAATAGATGTCACATGTGACAAAGATAAGATTGTGTCATTTGCCCATTTGGCCTTGTGAACATTCAGGTCTTGCTTCGCAGAGGGTGAAGCTAGGGGCAAGTTTATCTGTAAAAGATTTTGGGGAAGGGCTGGGAGAGCAGAGGGCAGATAAGTAAAAAATGACAGAACTGAAAGTCCGTACTCCTTGTCCGCTGATTTCCATGTGGATATCAGGACCAGCCCACCTCTTTTTAATTTGTCCTCCTAGGGACCAGGGCTTGGAAGCCCGCCTGCCCTCTAGGATGCGGCAGGCAATGATGAATGAGCACGGCTGGGAGACAGACGCTAGGAAAGATGGGTGGAGACTGTGGTAGGTGCCATCTGAAACATTTACTACTTTTGAAAGTATTGAACTGCAGGCCCACTGAGTACAGGCTTTGGGGGTGAAAATTTGGGGTTTTGCTTCAGGAGACAGTTTGTATTTAGGGCAGGGATTTGTACTCTCTCCTTCAATTTCCTTTTTTTCTTTTCTTTTCTTTTTTTCTGTCCCCTTTTTTCTCCTTCAATTTTCATGGCGTTTTCACGTGAATGGTGATGCTACCTGGTCCATAGGCTGTTAAAAACACCAAACCATTGATGCCTGAATAGTCACCGTGTACACAACCTAGAAAATAATACGCAATATCTTTCTGTTCCACTTTCCAATCATCCTGCACACGGGTCACACGGCAATGATGCTCAGAGACTTGGTGATGTTGCTCAGCCAGAGCTCCCAGGAGGGGCTGAGATGGAGAGAAAATCATGAATGGCGTCTGTTGGGTGCTCACTGTATGTCTCTGAGTAAAGTACTTCCTTCTCATGTAGTAAACTTTGTTTAAATTTTCACAGCATCGTTTAGGATATCCGTTATCACTGATAACTCTATTTTGAAAATTACTCGTGTGGTGAGTTTTGTTTTACTCCACCAATTAAGTTGAATGAGAACTTAGGATCTCCAGAATCTTCTTTTTGTGTGATTCTGGGTTTCGATTAACCCAAAGTGGAATTTGCATGAGATATGGAAGACAGAGGGAAAGCTCAGTCATTGCTTTCTGAAGATCATGTAGTTAAATTGAGTATTGGACAGACAGAGGGGTCAGCAGGTCTGGCTGTCTGCTTCCTTTGTTCCATCCACATCCTGATAATGTTTTTGAAATCTCAGGCACCATGGATAAAAAATAGCATCACCTAATGCTTGAATGTGAAACCCTCCATGGATCCTCGACCAGCTCCTGTCTGAAATCCCATTTCACTGGTTGGACTTGTCTGCCTTCTCAAGGGACTAGCGGGTGCCTCACTCCCTCACACAGTAGCCTCTTTAGACGTTCATTCCCAGTGTCTCCCACGGGGAAGGTTCTGTTTCTCCATCTCAACCCCGATCTAAATACACGGTAATAGCATCAGGTAAAGGTAAGTAGCTTAGCTAGCACAAGGAAAGCCAGAATTGGAAGCCTTAATCTACTTTTCCGAGCATATGCTGCTAATAAACGCTATGCAGTTTCGCCTTGAGAGAAATGAGGAAGAATGAGATGGGGAGGAAAGAGAGATCAGGCTTAAAGACTGCAACAAAGGATGGAGGAAACAGGAGACAGAACAGCAAGGGGAGTGAGAAGGAAGCGGGGAGGGAGTAGGGAAACAAGATAACAAGCAATGGGGAGAGAAGAAAAGTAAGGAACAGCCAGAGCCACAGGGAAGTGGGGTACCCCTCTGGCAGTCAGCTGGCAAAGGGAGGTGGGGCACCCCACTGCAGCCAGAGCCGATGGGAGGTCGGGTACCCCTCTACAGTCAGCTGGCAAAGGGAGGTGGGTGCTCTATTGCCTGTCATCTGGTTGAATCAGTGCTTTTAGCCCCAAGGGGAAATTTTAGGCACGGCTAATATCTGCCGGAGGCCCCCGAATTGTAGTGCCCAGCCGCTGAAAAGCAGGAGCCTTTTAGTTTTACTCTCCCATTAGAGACTCCTAATTCCCATAAGTTTAGTTGTGTTGCTTCAGACAGAGGATCTAAGCTCTCTGGTCATTCGCTCAGGTTGAAGCCGTTGTTAATCCGGTTTTCACGGCTCTGCATAGTTTTGTGATAAAAGACTTGTACAGCAGCGACCTTTTCTATGCATTTGATCTGAGTTGAGAAATCAAACATTCCAATGCAGTAGGACACTGACTAATAATTTAATTGTAGTTCACCACACTGAAACGATTAGCAATTTAACTATGTGATGTTCAACATGAGGCATGTGGCAGATTTTGCACATAATTCCAAAATAGAGGTGTGAAATATCATTTTTCCCTGTGAACTGCTTGGTTTACCCTAGATATTTACTATGTATAATATTACGGCTGCCAAGGAAACATAGAAATGAAAAACAAGCTAAAAAATCCTGTTGAGTTTTATTTTCTACTTTGAGGCAGCTAAGGCTCTAAAAATATCCCACGCAGGGAACAGAAAGTGCTCTTCAACCGTCCTAGCGTGCACGGAGGCTGAAGGACTCCCAGGACAAAGCGCCTCACCCACACCATCATCCCACATGACTGTCCTTGCACTGTTCTCCGCTCGATCAGAAGAGCTGGGCCGTGTGCATTTGGCAAGCATGCCAGGAGAGCAGGTTTGGTGGGGAGATAGCCTTAGATGTGATCACCGCGCCCCAAGCCACTGATCCCCTCCTGAAGGGCTGGCCTCCCTGAAGCTCTGATGCTACGGCTCCTCGTCCAGGTGTCAGTTCAGAAAGGGATGAAGGGGTACCCAACTTGCTTTTATATAGTGTTCGCCTTCTGTCTCAAGATGAAGCTGAGATGAATGCTTGTTTCAATATATTGCTTTATATGCTGTTATTTGGAAAGGTTACATTACACACACACACACACACACACACACACACACATAGTTATATATGAAGCATTTGATTAGATTGCAGTGAGTTTTGCCTCTTAAAGGCTAGCACATTCCTGGCATGGTATCAGAAGACAAAACTGTATTTATTATTATAAATAACACACATGGTTACTAATTATACGGTACTTATAATAAATAATTGATAATTATTTATCATCACTGTGACTGAGAAGAGACGGTTTAGGTTCTGGGAACGCCTTGAAGCAGCCCATCCCGCTGCAGCCACCACCGCTATAACTGCAGTATGTACAGGCAATGAGCACACGTAACTGAGCACATGTTACAACAGCGTGCCGGAAACAACTGAGCACACGTGATTGAGTGCATAGCAATCGGCACATGTAGCAACTAAGTACATGTAACAGGGCACATACGATGAGCATATGTAACATTTGAGCTCATGTAACTAAGAGCATCCGGCCTTTGTCTCAGACTTCTTTGTTTATTTTTTTTTTATTTTTTACATATATAGAAAAGTCGAGTGGCAGCTGCAGGCACTGTGCTGGCCTGGGCTGTCAAGGTCTCTCCGGTTACTCTGGCATGCAGTTGGAGACCCCATGGCTACCACCTCTCATACCTCTTTGCACACGCTTCTGAGTCTAGCCTCCTGGCTATTGTCCTGTGTGTAAGGTTACCTGTAAGTAGGGACCTGGTCTCCAGTTCCAGAGCTTGCGTCTCCCTCCCACTGTCCTCTTCTGGAGCGCACTGTCTCATCAGCTCTGCTGGAGTCAGTCAAGACTCCTCGGGAACCCAGTTAGGATTCCTACCTCCTCTTCCCAGAGGAGAGAAGGCTGCTCAAGCTGTGGACAAATCCCAGAAACAAGTCAGCAGACATGAAACCTGGCACCACTCTCTGATTCTCTCGCTGACTCTGTCCTTGAAGGAAACCTGGAGGTGGGAGTGACCTGAAATCATTATGTTTGTTCAGTTCTGCCCTCTGTATCAGGAATCTGGACATTTCTGCTGCCTTAGAGTATTCCCTAGGGAAGTATTCCTTAGTAGAATCTGCCTTCTCATTACCAGCTGAGATCTTGGTTCTTGAGAGGAGCTCTGGCTAGGGAGTATATTCATGTAGGAGGGCCCCAGTAACAAACAGCTATTATCCGTTCCCATCTGGACCACCTGCATTGTCACTGAACTCTCTCCCATTGCCTCCTGGGAAAGTGGTTGCTTTTGTCTCCACTTTGCCCAAACACTGGGATTCTTCCATTTGCCCTAATGTAGTCAAGAGTTAGAGAGAGATGGCTGAAATGGACTTTCTCTTCAATGGACAACGGGTATACTGTGTACTAATAGACAGCTCCAAAGATGGATAAGAAGTCCCAAGAACCAGGTTCAAGAAATTGAGCCAGAGGAGCGCCGGAGCTGGCTCAGTGGTTTACTTGTTGCTCTTGCAGGTGGCCCGGGTTTGCTCCCCAGCATCCATAGAGCAGTCCACAGCCCATCTGTTACTCCTCCTCTGGTCTCCCTGGGCACCAGACATGTGCATTCACACACATAAAACCATACCAGAGAGCTGAGCATGCTCAACTATAATCCTAGCATTTAGGAGGCAGGAGGACTGTGAATTTGAAGTCAGACTGGGCTATGAAGTGAGACCCTATCTAAAAGAGAGATAGACACACACAGAAAGGGAGAATAGAAAGAAGGGATGAGAATGGAAGGAAGGAAGAAGGGAAGGAACAAAGGAAGGAGACAAGAGAAAGGAAAAGAAAAATGAAATAAACCAGAACCAAGGAAGGCCAAGCGATTAGAACAGCCAAACATGCCTGGCTTTTCTGATTCACTATCATTAATATTTTCTGTATTTCACAGGACATGATTACCACTTCTGGGCAACCCTGAACTATAGTTAGACTTTCTTTTGGGACCACCAGCTCCCCAATAATGACACAGAGACTTATTATTAATTATGAAAGCTTGACCTTTAACTTAGGCTTGTTCCCAACTAGCTCTCATAATTTAAATGAACCTGTTTCCATTCATCTATGACCTGCCACGTGGCTCCTTACCGCTCCTCCATTCTGTATGTCCAACTCCCTCCATGTCTCGCTAGCATCTCCTCCCACAGCAGACTCTAACCTTGAGTTCCTCTCTCTCCCCGGAAGTACCACCTGCCTCGCTCTGGGCCATTCAGCTCTTTATTAAACCAATCAGGTGCCTTAGGCAGGTGAGGCAGATCATAGGTGCATCTTCACGCGGTGTAAACAAATATTCCACAGCACTAGACACTGATGTCACTGACCTGAGCGCTCTGCCATGATCCTTTCTTTCAGAATAAATTGTTTATCGGCTTTGCTTCTACAGTAGATCACAGGGATGCTCCCTTATTCCTAGGAATATGGAAACTGGCCTTGCGTTTCATTGGTAGGAAGTGGGTCCTACATCCATCCATTCCTAAAACCGAAAGGGTCCAGATATTGACACTAATATCAAAAATCACTATTGTCAACTCTAGTCAGATATGAAATCTCCTACTTTGACACAATACCTGATCCCAAAGAATTTCAAATTTCTCTTCCACATTGTAAACTAGGCTTCAACATTATACAGCCATGAGGCTCAAACTGTACCCACCTTGGTGTTCAGAGTTGACAGTGCTATCTGAATTACTTGTATCCAATAGGTATCCCGGGTCAAGCTAATTTTAATAACTATCTACTTGCTTAATGTGGTCAGGTCAGCTCTGCCCCTAATATATGCTTACCTTCTATTAAGGCATTCGCACAGTTATCTAAGAGCTGAGTTGGGGTTTAAAAATAATAATATTTATTAAAGGCTCACCACATATACTTATTAATGTCATCATTATTGGAAACCAAAGCTCAGTATGGTTAAGTGACTTGCCCAGAAAACTAGTAAAGCCAAAATTTAAATTTATTGTGATCTTTTGGGCTGTGTTTTTCCCTCTTTGCCTTACTGCCTCACATAGAAAACTGCGCCTTCTATAGACAGGTAAGTATTTCACAGCCAAAGGCACCACAGAAACAGGTAGATCTAAAATTATGCCTACTAATTTTGACTCAGATGCTACATGCACACTCCTCGTTTCTTGCTTAAAGGTTCCCTTTCTCTACATGCTAAACTAAGAAGGAAGCAGATGCAGAGAGCAAGAACAGAAGAAAGATAAAATGTGTCTTGGTGCCAAGGAGACATTAAAAAGGAAAATTTTATTTCTGATAAGGTTGTTTTAAGTCACTCACACGTCCACAGCACTTTACAAATTGTAGAAGACATCAGGAACCCACCTTTAGAAGAGCTGGCTTCTTCTAAAGCAAGCAACGATTCGCTTGTGTTTCTTTTCCTCACTACTGAGCTGTAATCTGTGGATGCTGCCACGCCTGGTTTAAATTTTCATTGCCAGCGCCTGATAAAAAAGTGGGAGACTAACAATATAATAATTCAGAAAAAGAACCTGAGGAGAAACAAAGGCCAGTTACCATCACCTCGGTAGTGGTGGAAAAGGCCCAGAGGCCAGTCCAATCCGGATTCTCTTATGCTTGTTTTTATGTGTGTGACACGTCCTCAATACATGGCCCTGGTTGGCCTCAAATGGATGATCCTCCTGCCTCCATCTCGTGAGTGCTAGGTTACAGGGTATGCAGACATCCCTGGCTTTTTACTCTGTAATCCTTTATCTAATAGGACAAGAGTCTTTCCCCTAAAATTATCCAATGGCACTTGAAAGAATGTAGATTTGAATTCGGCTAACAGGCCCCGAGTGCTTACTACGTGTTAGGCACTTTCACCTACAAAATCTTATATAAAACATATTGTTTTCCTTGCTTACATAAAATAGACATGTAATGCTCTGCCCAAGGTTATATAGCCATAAGTGATAAGACTAGAAACTGTCTTAGTATATTTATATTTGCTGTAACAAAATACGTGAAGTTGGGTCTTTTATAAAGTTAGTATATTTTGGAAAATAAAAATACAAGATCATCATTTTATCTTCTGTTGGGGACCCCTTTGGGTCAAAGTCATGACACGTTGGAGAAGCAGAAGAGAAACAACTGAGCGAAGAAGAGGACAAGAAAGCAGGTGGCCTTACCTTACAACCATCCACACTCATATGAACGGACGACATTAATCCCTTCAGGGGGTGGTACCCTCAAAGGCTCCTCTTCTTCCCATAAAACCCCAACTCTTAGAAGATTCTGCCTCCTCTCGGCACTGACAGGTCAGTCCCAAGCTCCAGTAGCAGAAGGCAAGTTTGGTGTCAAAACTCAACTCTTATGCTGCCCCCTCACCCTTCCTTTTGCATGGTCCACCACCCAGTAACGCACCGTGTTTCAGGAGAATCTATGACACACTATTTTTAACAGCCCTGAAATAGGGACACGTTTTTATAAATGACAGAATCTTAAATTATGTAAGATTATGGTAATGGTTTCTTAAATATTAGAGTCACAATCCCTGTTCTGGATCTCACCACGTGTGGTCAGGAACTAGTGCAGAGCCTTCCACTCTGCAGACAGTGTCAAAAGAGTCTGAGACAACTTGAGACATTTCAAGAAGAGTAGCGAAATCTATGATTTTCATAATTCTACATTTTCCTTAGCTTCCTCTGATCGATAGCTTAATTTATAGTAATTTAACTAGATTATTTCTTCTTAAACCTAAACTGAGGTAGCAGAGACCAAGAGGAGGTTTTGACTGGCAGCTGGATGTGTAACAGTTAAGGGGTTGAAGCCAGTGGGTACTTCGAAAAAAACTTAAAAGATGTCTCTGAGAAAGTGAAATCAAGAAGGCAGAGTATTACAGAGAAGAGTTTAACATGGAGATACTTTAGGAAGAAAGTAAATTAACATGCTCTGTAAGCGGAGGCCAAACAGATGACCATACATTAAAGAGATTATTCCTGGAACTGTTGCTAGCAGAATGGCTATTCTAAAGGCCAAAGGAAACTCTTAGACTTAGTCAGGGTTTTTTATCGCTATGAAAAGACATCATGACCATGACAACTCTTATAAAGTCAAACATTTAGCCGTGGTGGTGGCTTACAGTTCAGAAGTTCAGTCCATTATCATCTTGGTGGGGAGGATGGTGGTGTGCAGGCAGATGTGGTGCTGGAGCTGAGAGTGCTACATCCCATAGTCAACAGGAAGTCTACTGGGACACTGGGCAGGATCCTGAGCATAGGAAACCTCAAGGCCCATCTCCACAGTGACACGCTTCCTTCAACCAGGCCAAACCCATCTAACAAAGCCACACCTCCTAATAGTGCCGCTCCTTACGAGATTATGGAGGCCAATTACATTCAAACTGCCACACTCTTATTTCATATGTGTAGTTAACCAATGTCAAAGGGGAAGTGAAACAGTTTGCAATGTATGCCTTAACATCAAAACAGTCTTAATGAGTACTCCACTGCCGTAAAGCAATCATTCTGTTTGTGAATATTGTCACCCCAAGTGCTCTCACCGTTGAGTGGCTCCTGCTGAAACTGAGCTAAAAGACTAGTCTATGCTGTTGACCATGGGTCATGGTGCCTAGTTTTCGTCTTATTTAGCTCAACAACAACAAAAAAAAAAAATTGACTCAACTCAGGAGCCACTGGTCAATTTTCCAGTTAAGACCAAGATATCTGTTTAATCAGTTGTATGCTCAGTAGATAGAGGACTGTCTGTGTATCACTGACCTGCAGACTCTGCATCTTAGTTTACTGGACAAGCTGATATGATGTGTACCGCATGGGAAGGCCTGTCTCACCGGGCTCCAATTAAGAGCTTCTGTCAGGTGGAAGAGGCCTCCAATTCCGGGAAGCATTAGTAGCCATGTTTTATATTCCACGCCTCGTGGCTATTGTCAATGGGTCTGTGTAGAAGGTATCCCTGATCCCCCCCCTCCCAAAACAGCAAATTTTAAGAACCTTTAAGCCTTTGAAGCAATCTGTGTCAAGAACACTTTTAGGGGATGTCCAAAGGGGCTAATTAGGTCCCATCTCTTTACAAGGATGCAGAAGTATAAGGATACAGAATTGCACTGAAAGTCACCTAGCAACTGAAGTGGGAACTGATATAGGCAGACCCAGCTGAGAGACTGGGATAGAGGAGCTAAGTCACTCTAGCCTGGGGCAATAGAGATGGACTGATGGACAACAAGAAATCTGAAGAACCTTCCAGTTCTGCTTTCTGAGACAGTCAGCTATCCCTGCTTTTCCTGAGACTCCTGTTCACTTGGGTTGTCTTGAGTTTTCCTCAGCTACAATGTTATCAGAAAAGGCTAAAATTTACAGTTTTAAACAACAGAAAATTTCTTTTTCTCTTTTCATCCTTCCTTGTTTCTTCATGTGTGTCATTATCGCCCTCCCCACCCCCCACTCCTGTCTTTTTCTCTCCTAATCTATTCCAGGCCTGGGAGATATTCAGGGCATTTAAGACTGATGTTAAGAACTTATCGCTGGCTTTTAAATACTTCCTTCTACTTGTAACAGAGGTTATCACATGGCCCACTTAACCTCAAGAGAGTAATGTGGGCTGGAGAGAGGGTTCAACAGTTAAAAGCACTTGCAGATTTTGCAGAGGCTCCAAGTTCAATCCCAGCACCCACATGACAGCCCACAACTGTTTGCAACTCCGATTTCAAAGGAGACGGTGTCCTTTTCTGGACTCCGAGGGCACTGCATGTGTGTGGTGCACATACACACAAGCAAAAAAATATCCATGCATGTTAAGTAAAAAAATAAACAAGCAGTGGTGGTGCACACCTGTAAATCCCAGCACCTGGAGGCAGAGGCAGATGGATGTCAGTGAGTTTGAGGCCATTCTTGTCTACAGAGCCAGTCTGCAAGTCAAGGCTATGCAGAGAGCCTGTCTAAAAAAAAAAAAAAAAAAAAAAAAAAAAAACGAGAGGAAGAGAGAGAGAGAAATGTGATTGTTTTTTCAAATACTGAGAGGGAGAAAACTGAAAATATGGATGAATTGGCACCCAGATTCGAAGTACCTTGCTATAGACACTTTAACTTTTCACTCGGGCCCATGTTAATCGTTTTAGCTCCTCCCCCACCTCATGGAAACCCATTCATGTCACACCCTCACCTTTGATTCATTCTCAGACACACCTAGCCACACGCCTCGCCACCGGCGTATTTGCCATCTCACAAATGAATGACAAAGCCTGTGGCAAGCAGGGACTTGCGTGGCTGAGTAGATGCCGTCAGTCACACATTTTCCCTTCTAAAATAAGCACGGGGTGGCGGAGAATGATGGGTTGGGCACGCGGGGAGAAAAACGACAGCGAGAGCCAATGAAACGCCTCGGCAGGACCGAACCACTATGGTTCATTTCCTTGCAAGCTCTTATAAAGGGTGAGTTCAATCTAAAAAGAAACAGGAGAGACGGGGAATAAAAAATTTACTAAATAGCTGCTATACACCATCACTTTATACAGTATTGCCTCGTTTATTAACTACCGGGCAATGCCGAAGGGCTAGATTAGCCTGGTAAACTGAGGCATGAAGAACTATTTCCCCAAATCTCACAACTAGTGTACAGTGCTGTGGGAATTTAATCCAAGCTGCTAAGTCCAGACCTTCGAATCCATACTTCTTACAATTTCACGAAGCATGAAAAGCAGCAAACCTAAAACATATCTGAGGAAAGATAATCCGGATTTTATGGGGCTATTCCAAAAAGAAATATGGTTCAGGAAGGACTGAACTGATTTTAGGAATATCCCCCTCTTCTCCACATGGCTTTCAAAGATGGCGATCTCTCTTGCTTTTATTTATACACTCGTTTATTCAGAAGGACTTAATTAGGAGAAAAAGCAAACGAAGATAAAAAAGATAAGATTGAATTCCTGTTCTCGCGTTGCTGACTATATTTAGACACAGACACTTGAGTAAACAGGTAATTATGGGATAGCAGCGGAGAGATGTGATGGAAATAAGCAAGGGCTGTTGGGAGCAAGTGTTGCTATGCGGTGTCCCGGGGTGCAGACTCAGCTGCACATCTGTGTGCATAAAGCTCGCTTTCAGGATCAACACCTGTACCGTGAAGGAGAGAAGCTGAATCTAAATGGGGCAGAAGGACAAGCTGGGTCGTAACCAGTTACCATAAACACCTCAGTGCTTCACAGGAGAGTTACAGAGCTAGGACAGTCGGTGAAGCTGTCATGGATAGGGCAGCATGGTCAGGCTCCTTAGCAGTTGGTCACAGTATTAGGCTGCTCCGAGAAAGCATGACCTTGAGCAATCATGACCTTCAGCTCTGTTCAACAAGGGCAATTTCCAGATTGAAAGGTAGCTGAAGTCGGGTGCCGGCATGCTCAGCGCTTAAGGGAAGAAGGGTGCCAGGTAGTGGTTATTAGATGAGGATGTATCTGAAGGAAGAGAAGCAGACTCGGGAGGAGACTGGGCCAGTGGTCCTGGATGAAGAATTAGTCCAATACTCAAACTGACAAGTACCACCAGGCTTATTAAGTGGAAAAACTGAGAACACGAAGGAAAATCAATTAAATGTTATGGGTACAGCAATTCTGGAGGGAAAGAGGTTAAGTCTTGCTTTTAATGTATGGTCTTTGGAACATTCATGTAGAGATCTCTAGTTACAGATGTTAGTCCTTTCCCAGAGCTCAGAAAATAAATCTGGGTTAGACATGGAGTCAGAGCTAACCCACAGGTGGAAGAGCAAAGCCAAGGGAGTGGATTATATCAGCAAGAAACAGTGAAGAGGAGGAGACACAGTGAGCTCTGAAGATGTCTTCAAATAAGCTAGCGACAAGGACAGACAGTGCATGATTCTGCTACGTAAGGAATCTAGTGTTGTCGGTTTCATAGAGATAGAACATAAAGCGATAATTGCCAAAGATCGGGAGGAGAGAGTAGTGTTTAAGAGATGCCATTTCCACTGGGAAGCGGAAAATGTCTGGAGATGGTGGAAGTGACGGTTGCAACCATAGTGTGAATGTGCTTAAGACTACAGAACTGAACACTTTAAATCGATTTAAATGGCAAGTTTTGTGTAACATACACTCACAGTAATGTATTTTACAGTAATAAAAAAGAGAAAGAGAACAAAAGGATGGTATGAAAATGAAGGACAATGTAGCCCTCCTTCAAGAAGCGCTAATGAGAAGAGAGGAGTAAGAGCCAAAGACGGAAACTGGATGGGGAGTGGAGTTTTAGGACAGCCAGTCCGGGGAGGGGGCGGGGCCAATAACGTGGCAAGGTGAGACACAACACCATTAGCTGAGCACAGGAAATGATGGTGAAGTAGACACTTTGAGGACTGCCTCTGAACCTCGTTGCAGTGAACCCTGAGGGAGGAAGGATGACTGAACAGAAGCACGGATGGTGACCATATGGATGGCAACAGGTCTCGCCCTGCCTGGCTCTAGTTCATTGGGACCATTTAGAACAGACAGTTGTGAGCCGCACAATTGCCTACAGACTGAATTAGTCAACCATGCAAAATTAGTACAAGAAGCACACTCAGTAGACACAATGGTAATATTTTCATATGTAAATTTTTATCTTCCAATTATGTTGATAGTGTTTATGTAAGGAAGGGAAAACCATTTGTGAAGATCAAACCAGTCAGTATTTTAGCTTGGAGCGGGGAGGGTTTGCAGGCTCCCACCTCTAACTGAGGTGCTGTGGACAGCTGACGACTGCTGGAGGAGAGACACTCGGTTTGGTTTGGTTTTTTAGGGGTATAGTATGGTCAACTCCACTCCAGTGGATGGCCTGCACCCAGGAGTGCGTGGGTAACACAAATTTACTTCAGTGAGTTAGGAAAGCAAAAGCAAAATACAAATTTGGGGAGGTCCGGAGGGGGGATCTGGGAGGCTGGTTGGGGAGATGGGGGGGAGGGTTCTGGGAAAGCTGGTTGGGAAGTTCTGGAATGGAGATCTGGGAAGGCTGGTTGGGAAGGTCTTGAGGGAGGATCTGGGAAGGCAGGGAGGACAAGGGAGAATGAATATAGTCAAAACAGTGCACAAAATTCTCAAAGAAGGAATAAAATATTTTTTAATATTGTGAACTTTGAAGATTACTATCAAGTTTCAAGAAAAGACTATTGTCTAAATTTGTATGCTTGCCAGGCAGTGGTGGCACGTCTTTAATCCCAACACCCAGGAAGCAGAGGCAGGCAGATCTCTATTAGTTTCAGGACAGCCAGGGCTACCCAGCGAAAGCCTGTCTTGAAAAACCCAAATAAAATAAAATTTGTGTTTTTAAAAATTTATCTAACTGAGATTAAGTTTACTGTATATAATTTTATGATCTATTATTTAAAAGACCTCACCAAATGTATTTGGGTCATAGATTTCTTTGAGTCGTAAGGGAAAAATAGTTAAGCAAAAAAAGTTAACTACTTCAAAAAAAAGGTGTAGGGAGGAGTAATTTCTCTTTAGAAACACCGTATCTAATTTATGGTATTCTAGGTCTACCTAAATGTCCCTGCAAATTATCATCATACTCACGTGGTGCTCAAACACTGCACTGTATTCTTTTTTCTGTCTAGACATCAAAGTTCATGAACTACAAAGATAGGAATCCGTGATATGTATTTATGAATACGTAACATTCACTCACTGATCCTTGAGGAAGTGTTGGCTGTTGGCCATGATTATGTACGTTTGCATATTTCTTAGTGTCTTAGTTAGGTTTCTATTGCTGTGAGAAGACACCAAGACCACAGAAACTCTTACAAAGAAAGTATTTCAGTGGGGTGACTCGCTTAGTTTCAGAGGTTTATTCCATTATAATAATAGCGGTGAGCATGGCTTTATGCAGGCAGATACGGTGCTGGAGGAGTAGCTGAGAGTCCTACATCTTGCAGGCAATAGGAAGTCAACTGAGACACTGGGCAGTATCCTGAGCATAAGAAATCTCAAAGCCTGCCCCAGTGACACATCTCTAACAAGGCCATACCCACGCCAACAAAGTCACGCCTACTAACAGTATCACTCCCTATGAGATTATGGGGGCCAATTACTTTCAAACTACCACACTTGGTTTTATAAAAGTACAAGACATAAACACAAATACTCTGTTAGTTCTGGGACCTTAACATAACATACATTTGGAGCTCTAGGTCACTGATTGCTAATCTTGGTTGCCAGTTTCATAGACTTGGAAAGAGGAAACCTCAATTGAAAAGATGTCTCTATCATATTGGCCTGTGGGTATATTTATGGCATATTTTCTTAATTGCCAACTGATGTAGGAGGACCTATTCCACTGGTGTATGATACCGTTCTTAGACAGGTGAGTCTAGGCTGTATAAGAAAGGTGGCTGAATATGATCCAGAGAGCAAGCCAGTAAGCTTCATTCTTCTGTAGTTCTTGCCTCTAGGTTCCATCTTTGAGTTCCTCCCCAATTTCCTTCAAAGACAGAGCTGTAAGATGAAATGAACTCTTTCCTTCCCTAGTTGATTTGGTTATGGTGCTACCACAGCAAAGAAACCACACTAGAACAACATCCAACCTATATACACATAGATGGTCATAAAAACCCCTCTGTTGGGAATATGTGTACAATCTTGTGGTTGTTTGAATGAGTGTAGTGTATTTTAATAAATAAAGCTTGCTTGAGGTTCAGAAAAGTAAAACTGGTCAGCCTTACAGACCAGGCAGCAATGACACACACCTTTAATCCCAGTAGCCACACTAACTTGCTATAGAAACCAGGCAATAGTGGTGCATGCCCTTAATCCCAGAACTAGAGAGGACTCTAAAACAGGAGGAGACAGCTCTCAATATTGGTCTCATTCTGAGATTCTTGGAGGCAGGATCGCCATTTCAGACTGAGGTAGAGGTAAGAGCCAGTGGCTGACTGTTTTGCTTTTCTGATCTTCAAGTTGAACCCCAATTTCTGTCTCTGAGTTTTTATGAATTGTGCTTCACATGGGCTCATATATTTGAATGTTTGGTTCCCAGTTGGTGGAACTGTTTATAAAGGACTAGGAGGTGTGGCCTTTTGGAGAAGGTATATCACTGGGGGTGTGCTTTGTGGTTTTAATATGGCCCAATTTTCCTCCCGTCCCTCTCTCTCTGCCTGCTGCTTGTGGATCAAATGTAATCTCTCAGCTATTGCTCCAATGCCATGTCTACCTGTCCCCATGTTCCCTACTATGATGGTCATGGAGTCGTCCTCTGAAACTATTAGCAAGTCCCCAAATATATGCCTCCTTTTATAAGTCCCCAAATATATGCCTCCTTTTATAAGTCCCCAAATATATGCCTCCTTTTATAAGCTGCCTTGATCATGGTGTCTCTTCAGAGCAATAGAACAGTAACTAAGACAGAGTTCATCATTACAAATATCAAGGTCCTAGAATGGCATAGGTATTATGGTATTGATATGTCCTAGGAAGAGGAAGATGACATTGTTTTCTGAGGTCTGAATCACATGAACCAGCTAAAAGCTGTAAAGAGAAAAAAGAGAAGAAACCAAAAGATTGACCTCTTTTTGAGTAGATGGCAAGCAGATGAAACCAGATTACCTGCCGACACTTTCATAGACAAGCAGGAGGCAGTACGTTCTGTTGTTACACTGTCACTACTCAGAATGCTCCCTTCCTTCCCAGAGGAAGGAAGCAGGCATTCCATGCCTTTATTCTCCATGCCTCGTCTTAGATGTACAAAGTAGATTTTAGGCCAATTATGCAATTGTTGCTTCAACAAAGCGTATCATATTAGTTCAATATTTAAATAATTCTTTATAAAATATAATTAGAGTAAATGTTTTCAAAAGAAGAAAAACATTCTCTTACACCATAGAAATTCTAGCCCAGTAGATGAGGGCCTACCCTAACTAGGATTTTAATCAGTTTGCTTGATGAAACCCTAAGATGGAATCCTAGACCATATTTCAGAATTTTTTTGTTTTTGTTTTCCCTAAGACAGGGCTTCTCTGTGTAGAACTTCCTACTCTGTTGGCCAGGTTAACCTTGAACTCAGAGATCTGCCTGCCTCTGCCCCTCCAGTACTGGGATTAAAAGTGTGCGCCACTACCACCACCTGGCTCAGAATATTTCTGAAACCAATTAGAAGACCTATTCAAGAATCAGCAGCTCTTTATTAATGAAATGCTCTAGATTGTGTGTGTACAAGGGTCTCACATGTGTATGTGCACATGTGTGTGCTCATGCACCCAGAGGTCAGAGGTCAACCTCAGATGTCATCTCCCAGAATCTCTCCACCTTGCTTTTTGATTGGGTGAGGCTCCCTGTCCAGAAAGACCCAGGCATCTTTCTGTCTTCACTGTCCCAGCTTCAGGTTAACAGTGCCCACCACCATGCTTAGCTTTTTAATATGGCGTCAGGAATCAAACTCGGGTCCTCAAACTTGTACCACCATCCTATGCTTTCCATGAGTATGGAGCTGACTTTTAAAAGTCCTCTGATAGTGCTGAAACCATTCAGAATCAGAGAAAAAAAGGAGATTTTCCTAAAAGTCAGTCTGAAGTAATTTTAAAATATTACTATCATGCTAATGCTTTAACATGGTGTTAGGAGAAATATTGAAAGTAGAACTCGTGGAGCTGGAGCGATGGATCAGTGGCTAAAAGGACTTTCTGATCTTCTAGAGGTCCAGTTTCCATTTCAAGCACCCACGTGGTGGCTCACAACTGCCTGTAACTCTTGTTCCAGAGAGCCCATGTCCCCTATTGGCCTTTGAAGGCACCTGCACATACATGGTGCACATAAATTCACACAGGCACACATACACACAGAAATAAAACTGGAATGCTCTTGGAAAATTAGGAAGATAGCTGTAGTCATGCATCATCCATGCTATAAATGGCTAAGAAGAAAACAATGGGTTTTTTGTTTTTGTTTTTCTTGTCTTTAAACTACATTTGCTTCTTGGTTCCTGTTCCTTTGTATTTTCTTTGCTTTGTTTTTAAAACTGGGTCTTATTGTGTAGCCCAGGTTAGCCTTGAACCCATAATCCTAACAAGGTCTCAGGCTCCCCGAATGCTGAGTTCTGATACGCCTGTTACCTCACCCAGCTTGTGTTTTTTACAACAGCTTCCTTTACCAAAACCCTTTACCAAGGCTTGTGCCTAACTATTACCACTTTCAGAGGCACACATCTTTAGGTCTAAATTAATTACTATCTTCACAAAGTTCCTTCATATAAATAATGATAGAAATAGTTATGTTCTGTTGTTTGAATGTTGTCTGTCTACAAATATTTAAGCACTTGAAAAATCATTGTTATTTTTAAATTATTAAAAAATTTTCATTAACGCATATCAAATCTCTAAGCATGACGGGGGTATTAAACATCTATAAGAATAATGCATAACCGATGAAATGTGTTATACAAATTTTTTCAAAAGTTGAAGAATAACATTTTCTGGTTTATATAGTAATGTTATCTGAAGGTTACTAAACATTGCTGATCAATTTTAAATTATGGAAATCAAACACATCACTCTCAAGTTACACTAAACACAATTTATCTTTGTGTATCTTTTCATGTCTCAGATTATGGGTCATGATTACCTCTGTGAGATTGGCCATCATGGAAAAAAAAAAACTACCCAAAATAGAGTGGAAGGCCACGCGTGGTGGCGTATGCCTTTAATCCCAGGACTCGGGAGGGAGAGGCAGGCAAATCTCCGTGAGTTTGAGGCCAACATGGTCTACATACAAAAGTTCCAGGACAGCCAGAGCTACATAATGAGACCGTATCTCAAAAACAAACAAACAAACAAACAAACAAACAAACAAACAAAAAGATGTACCAAATATATCATAGTTTTCAGGACCCCCTTTGCTTATTTAGTGTGACTATGTGAACTTCTAGTTCAAAGGGTTTTTTTTTCCCTGAAGAATATTTGCTGTTTGTCACAAAATTATAATCAGGGGAAATCCAATTATTTCTCTAACAGTTTGAGTTCATGATAAATTATATTTTAAACAATTTTAAGTTATTTAAGTATGTTGTTTTATTCAGAACTAACACATAATACAAGTTATTAAAGAGTAAGGACTTTGTGTTGGTTTCTGTGACCCTGGACAATAGTAACCTGTAATTTGCATGTCTATTTGTGTGATTGTCCAGCATAGGAATTTTTATCTAGGGCTGTAGAAAAAGGGATTCTACACAGGAGAATCTTCTACCCACTTTAAGCTCATTCCTCTAAACCTAAATTGGTTTTAACTGTTGTTTTTTAACTTGTAAGAATATGCTTATGCATTCCCCGCTTTCTTTATTTGGGGGGTGGGATTGGTTTTTTCAAGACAGGGTTTCTCTGTAGCTTTGGTGCCTGTCCTGGAACTAGCTCTTGTAGATCAGGCTGGCCTCAAACTCACAGAGATTCACCTGCCTCTGCTTTTGCCTCCAGAGTGCTGGGATTAAAGGTGTGTGCCACCACTGTGTGGCTCCTGCTTTTCCAAAAAGTTAGAAAACCATGTCTAAAAAGTTAGACAACCGTTGGGGTATACATTTCGCACACTCACTTTGCGGGAGAGCTCTGGTGGGTGTGCTCAGGGCTGCTGCCTTCTCTGATGAGGACAATGCTAAGGGGCTGTGTTTGTGGAGCGCTGTTACTGAGCTCCTCCAGGGGAAAGAAGTAAGCCTGGATGTCAGACAGATTCGGAATTCAATTCCAGAGCCACTGACCAGCTGTGCATGCGTGGAAAGGTAGTCAACTGTTGTTTTTTTAATTAATTAATTTTACATCTGGGCTGAAGTTTCCCCTCCCTCCTCTCCTCTCAGTCCCTCCCTCCCTGCCTCTCCCCCTACCCTCTCCCAATCCATTCCTCTGTTTCTGTTCAGGAAAGGGTGGTCTCAGCTATCAAGGACATGAGCCCCATCCCTCCATTGCCTTCCAAGTGTGCTGTACCTAGTGGTTTGCTATTCTTCATTAGATAAGTGGGTTCTAGTGAAACATTTGTGTCTGAATCCAGACCCTACTACCTTTTACTGCATGGCCTTGGACAAATTATATTCAACTTCTCTGTCTCAGTTTTCTCATCTAGAACATGAGGTGAACAGTAATATTTACTTCAGAGATTTAAGGTTAACGTAAGCATCCCTCTCACGTGGCTAACGCACAAAGTTAGGATCTATGAAGACTGGAGAAGCATTTCTGTTGCTTCTGGTTTTCTGTGGTCTGGGGAATTGACGGAATCATACGTACTGAAGAAGTTGAAAATTAAAATTGTCTATTAGTGAAATCTGTGAGCTTAGTCATATCCCTTGTTATACCCTTTGCAGCTGCTGCATCTCCCCCTCCCCTCCTTTCCCTCTTTCTCCTTCCTCCTGCTTAGTCATTAGTAACA
Organism: Microtus pennsylvanicus; assembly: GCF_037038515.1. Lineage (NCBI taxonomy): Eukaryota > Metazoa > Chordata > Mammalia > Rodentia > Cricetidae > Microtus > Microtus pennsylvanicus. The sequence continues at coordinate 80,354,015 of NC_134590.1, forward strand.
ACTCCAATTTACTCTGGCTTAGGAGATACTGCTGGACTACTGGGTAGATAGATGGTCTCGAGACATTTGATGTTTTTACCTTATAGAACTGGAAATAACCTATCTTTCCCCTTCTGTTTTTCTTGTTATGTGATTGGGCTCCATTTTCTCTGTTCCATCTACAAAGACAGATTTAAAGGTTTTTCTTTAAGCCAACCAGCTTGCCAGCATTATCATGTACAAATGTTTGCCTTTTATTCACGAGTGGCCGATATGACAACAGCCAAGTCCCAGCCTCACCATGTTATAAGTAAAAGTTCCCCGTGGTTATGTTTATAAAGCTTAACACCTTACTCATTTCATACTTAGACAATAGTAGAAAGTATTTGTGCTGTGCGTTCCGTTTCTTTGTGTTCAAATAGTGTCTGTTTGTCTTTGGCCATTAGCACAAGTCTAATCCTCCAGTCGAATGACTTACAGGAATTTAGAAATGGAGAGGGAAAAATGAGGGTGAAGAGTTATGCTTGAAGAATGAGTAGCAACAAATTGTTTGAGACTGAAATAATCTCATTAAGTGGTATGTATCTGCGGCTGTATTGAACAATTAAATCTAGAAACTGCATAAACAAAAGTTTGGCTGAGCTGCAAGTTATGAAAGGCCTTATTCAGCCTCGTTGCTCAACAGCCATAGAACAAGGTTCTTACTGTGTGGCCCTTATGCTTATTTATCAAGACCTACGATGCCTATTGATTCTCACAGCGATAGAATTCTAACAGTAATTTCTGGGTCACATACAGAAAATAGGCACACATACCACCTCTTCTAAGAAGCTCCTTCGTTTTGGCGCTTCCCCCGAACAACCTAAGAGACCGTTTGAGGCACAGATGTGTGTCAGGGTTGGATGGCCAGGATTTAGGTGTGGCCTGATAGAGGCTTGGAAATTCAAAAGCTTTCCCACAGAGGAGATAAGAGCTTGGAGAAGAGGTTATAGTTGGTGAGATCAGAATATCCCAGGAGGCATTTGGCGTTTGCCCAGTGATTACAACACAGCAGTCGTCTTTTTTCAAGGGCTGAGAGGCAACGGTGACTGCCAGCTAAGGACCCTTCCCAAGGCTCAGATCTGGTTCTAAATTTAACATTACATAAAGCACTCATCCAGCCCTTTGTTACCTCTTGAAGGCAAACACGGGATCTGTCTTCAGAATAACTAGACATGCTCTGATTTGATTTGTGAAGTGCCACCGGCTTCACCATGACCTCTCGCCAGGTCTAACCCCACAGTGGAAGAGTCTGCTGGGATCGGGAACTGGGGAATAAGAGAACAAGTAGGTAGTTATGGTTGAAGGCTACACAGCAACCAATTGTTTACAATAGCCAGAAAACAGTCTCAAAAGTTGAGTATCACTCAGTCAAGACAATGAAACGCAGAAACTGCATAAATAAAAGTTCAGAAATCATGTTTGCTTTTATTTTATAGCAACCTGCTACTTTAAACAGACAAGGTTTTTGTTGAATTCCGTTTCATTCTTATTGATTAGTAAAACATTTGTGATGTTTTGCTTTCGTGGATTCTACTTTCTGAGAGGTAGGCATTGCTTCTCACAGTTTCTTAAATATTGTTAAATATGGCCAGTCAGAAATAAAAATGGAGGTGTCTGTTTTACAAAGATCACCTTAGATAAGTGCTTTCTTTAGGAGAGTATGCTTTTCACCTCTCCCTTCTCTCTCTTTGGCTTTGAGAGACAGTGTTTGTTTCTCTGTGTATCCCTGGCTGTCCTGGAGCTGGCTCTGTAGACCAGGCTGGCCTCCAACTCTCCCACTCTGCCTTCCAAGTGTTGGGATTAAAGGCATGAGCCACCCCCTCCCTGGCCCCATCTCTTTATTGTTAACTTTTTTCACGGTCTCCACATAGTCTTTGAAATTCTCACATATAGAAAAAAAACCCAAAACACGGTGAGTACAAGGAAGCTGTCCAGTAAGAGCGTGAGACCCAGGCTATGGTTTTGTGTGCTGCTGAGGTTTCCAGCGAACGGTAGGAGGGAAATCTAGTGGACTTTCTCAGGCATCCTGGCCGCATCTCAGCCGGGGCTATAGGTGGTATGACTATAGATCCGAAGCTTCTGCTTAGGTATTTCCACTCCGACAGAAGCATACCATAAGTATCTTACGGTGCTTATTCGACCTGAAGGAAAGCTTAAGGGTGAAAGAGAAACAAAAGTCTATTGATGTATTTGCTGCTGTCATTGCCCAAAATAACCGCAGTGGATCTAATAGGGAGATGATGAACGTGGGAGGAGATGAAAATGCTAATTGTCCCGATTTCTTCACTGTACATTGTGTACATGTTCAAATGATTGCTCCATACCCAATAAATGCATCCAAAGAGTATGTGCTGGGGTGTGTGTGTGTGAGTGTGTGTGTGTGTGAGTGTGTGTGTGTGTAGGCCAGAGGACAACCTCAGGTGTCTTTCCGCGGGCATCAGTCAATTTTTTTCTTTTATGTGACAGGGGCTCTGATTGGGCTGGAACTTGCCAGGTAGGCTAGATTGATTGGCTGGTTAAGCAGCCCCTGAATTTAGCCTCTTCAGCACTGAGATTGTAATGAGTCACCATAACTGCCTTTCCTGCACCCCCCAAAAAATATGGGTTTAGGGAATCAAGTTCAGGCTCTCGTGCTTGCAAAGCAAGCACTTTACCAACTGGGCTATATCTTCAGACCTTCATTTTTATTTGTAATAATGATAACAATAAATAGGTCTGGCAAGATGACTCAGCGGGTAAGAGAACCCACTGCCATGTCTGATGTCCCGAGTTCAAGTCCCCAGGACCTATACGGTAGAAAGAGAATATGGACTCCAGTAAATTGTCCTCTGACTCCCGCATACATACTACCATGGTAATAAGTATATTATATGAACATAAAATAAATCAAATGTATTTTTTTCATAAAAAAAATCAAGTCAAGTAAACTATAGCCTGTGAGTCAAACCCAGCCAGATGCTCACTTCTGATAACACTGTATAAGAAGCACACACATTAAGGGGTAGTAATGGGAGTTAGAAGCAGGCAGCAATAATTGTCCTACTGAAGCACAGAGAATATGGCCTTCATCTTATATGTCACCTTTATTGTGCCGAAAGCCTTCCTGTGCGTGTCTTTTTTGAGGTACTGAGGGTCAGAGCCTCGCACACACCAGGCAAGCGCCCAACAACAAGCTACGTCGTCGCCTCAGAAAGTTGACTAAGTTGACCTTGAACTCACTCTGTAGCCTGGGGCAGAGGGACCTTGAATTTGTAATTCTCCTGCCTCAGCCTCCTTAGTAACTAGCTAGGATTACACACCTGCACCACTAGGCTTGTTGGTTTCAAAGAAATATGTGATGTAATATATGTATATATTCTCTAATATATATGTATATATTCTTAGACCTCAAGTAAAAAACCTGGAGATTTGCAAATACTAGGAAATAGTCAGTTTTGGTTTTTTTTTTTTTATTTTTTAGGTGTGATAATGATATTATACTTGAAAAGGGCTGTTTCCTATTTAAGGGGGGGCATACACAGATATAAAAGGAATTATACGGGTTTGAAGTTTGTTTTTAAATGACCAGTGGGTGTGGTAGAGGCACAAACAGAACAGGACAGTCGGCTGTTTGGAGCTGCTGAAGGTGAGAGAGGGGACCGGTGGGTGGGTGTGCTCTTACTGTATGTGTTGAAATGCTCGGTAATGCAAAGGTTTGAAAAGAACACTTTGGTTTTGTTTGGTTTTGGAGGCAATCTCCCACCCATTGTTAAATCTCAGGTTGGCTAATCCGAGATACTGATTTTATCAGAATTAGAGGTAAGGCCTGTGACGGGGCGCCCTGGCCGGTACCAGCAGAAGGGGGCGTGTGGTGACTCAGGTCGGTGGGGAGGCTGGGAGCTTCCTACGTGGCACAGTGGGTGGAATTGTGCAGCAACTCATACCAGCGGTGACGGTGGAGGCAGCACTAGTTAGAGGCAGATGAGTAAGGCAGGAAGTGAATCGAAACTGCCCGGCGACTCCCTGGAGGCTGGAGCAGGGCAGGAGTTCCAGAACACTGGAGCGCAGAAGCCGGGGAGCCAGGGTTCACACATAGGAAGCTCAACCTGCCTGAGTCGCTCCTCGGGTCTATGAAGAGATTAAAAAGAAACAAACTAAAACTGTTCAAGGAATAACTCACTACTTGAATTACTAAAGGAACAGAGAACTAAAGGAAATTAACAGGAAGAACTGAGTTATTTGGATCTCCACTTAGCTGAAGGGATGAAGCAGAATCAAACGGAATGTCGTGAACTTTCATTTCTTTAACTCATCAAATTGAAGTAAGGCTGCCACCCTGACCTCTGTCCCCATCTTCCCCATCTAATATTCCTGACCTAGTTAGGGTCATTACTGCTAAGACGAAACACCATGATCAAAAACAGTTTGGGGAGGAAAGGGTTTATTTGTCTTACACTTCCACACACAGACTATCACTGATTGAAGTCAAGACCTGAACTCAGCAGGCGACGAACCTGGTGGCAGGAGCTAATGCAGAGCCCCTGGAGACTTGCTGCCCAAGGCTACCTCAGCCTGCTTTCTTACAGAGCCCAGAACCACCAGCCCAGAGGTGGCCCCACCCACAGTGTACTAAGCCCTCCCCCATTGATCACTAATTAAGAAAATGCACTACAACAGTGGTTCTCAACCTTTCTAATGCTGTGACCCTTTAAATACAGTTCCTGTGTTGTGTTGACCACCAACCATAAAATCATTTCGTTGCTACTTCATAACCATAATTTTGCTGCTGCTATGAATCATAATGTAAATATCTGATATACAGGATATCTGATACACCACCCAGAGGGGTTGCCATCTACAGGCTGAGAACCACTGCTCTGCAGGTTTGCCTACAGCCCAATCTTAGGGAGGCATTTCTCAACTGGGGTTTTCCCCCAGAGATGATTCTAACCTGTGTCAAGCTGACAGAAAAATTAGCCACCACAATTCCCCAACACTCTAATTCTCCATAGTTCCTCTCCAGAGGTGCTAATTCATAGCAGACCATCTATTTCTTATTTTGCTCAAGAAATTTACTATGAAGCCGGGCGGTGGTGGCACACTCCTGTAATCCCAGCACTTGGGAGGCAGAGACAGGCGGATCTCTGTGAGTTCGAGGCCAGCCTGGTCTACCAAGGGAGTTCCAGGACAGGCTCCAAAGCTACAGAGAAACCCTGTCTCGAAAAACAAACAAACAAAAAAAAAAAGAAATTTACTATGAAATGGCACTTTACAAAGTCAGGTGTATGCTTTAAAGTGTTGGGAAGAATAAAATAGGAAGGCGTAGCAAAATGTTTGACACAGTGTTTAAAGATGAATAACAATGCTCTTACACGGGCTACGGGTGTGACCCTGGCACAGGGACTCCTATCATACCTCAGGGGCTGGGTTCCATCCCCAGCACCAGGGTAAAGAGGGCCCTGCAGCATGACAGTCAGAACAAACTAACCTGATACAAAGATGTGGATGGTACAACAAAACAAGAGCGAAGTCGAGAAGCGACATCCTGGCTGGGAGCTGGGATGTGCGAGGGACACTCAAAGCCATCAACCTGCACGCTCAGGGACCGGGACCAGGGGTTGAATGATCCTACGGGGAAAGAAAACGTGCCCTTGTCCCTGCAGTTTGGAGCTTGAATTGGGATTCGTGCTAAAGCCTGGACTTGCAAACAGCTGTGCAGTCTGCAGAAGGAGCTAGAAAAGAGTCACCTATCAGACTGGACCAGTAGCAGATAATTTGTTTCTGTCCTGAACTATGGGTAAAGAAAAAATTCTCTGAGAGCCCAAAACGCAAAGTTTCATAATTGTTGAATGTAGGGTCTACATTTATACTACCTTTCCGATATGAGAAAAATAAACTAGAATTATAAATATATACTATTCTAGTATATATATATATATACATATCAGTGCATTGTATCACACACATACACACACAGAGAGAAATCATAATTAGATAAATAACCAAAATATATAAAGAACTCCCATTAGTAAGAAGACAGATGACAAAATAGACAAAATTTTAACTTAGACTCTTCAAAGGAAGGATTTCCAAATGGCTAGTATTCTTTCTAAAGCTGTTTGGCTTCCTCAATCATAAAAAATTGTGTAAGTAAAAATTATAATAGGATGATGATATTCACTGGAATAGGAAAACGAAGGCAATAAGAAATAATGAAGATTGGTGAGGATACAGACAAACACCTTTTTGCCCACATCTCTCACTCTCTCACCTGCACTGTTGCACACACACACACACACACACACACTTATTTTTATTTTATTTTTTGAGACAAGATTTCTCTATGTAGCTCTGGCTGTCTTGGAAGTTCCCCTGTAGACCAGGCTGGCCTCAATCTCACAGGGTCCTCCTGCCTCAGCCTCCTGAGTGCGGGGATTAAAGGGTTACACCACCTCAAGCAGTATCTGTTGCGTATTCTTCGCTAACCACTCTACTCAAACACAAGGTGGTTTGGTCCCTCTCCTCTGTCAGAATCTTTCGACAGCTCCGATTGCTAAACGTCTTGGGATAAGATGACATGCAAGGACTTCTGCGCTCTGCTCCTAGGTTTTTCAGTCTTGCCAAACACACCCTAAGCGGCCCACCTCTTTCCTCCCTCGGAGCTCTTTTGACGTTCCAGGCTGTGCTAACCCTCTTGCTAGTCACCTACCTGGTCAGCCCCTGTTTGTTTTCTAGGGGTCAGCATGGCTGCTGCCTTCTCTCTGACATAGTGTTCTGACTGCATTCTCAGAGAAAATGGATTATTTTCTTCTCTGCATTCCTGCTATTCCTAGGCATATTTCTTTAACAGCGCCCATAAAACACTATTTTACTTCATTTTCTTGATTAAACTTTATTTTGGGTGGGGATGATAAGCCAGTTTCTGTATCCATAGTCTGTAACCATAGTTCATGCAATTAAAACAAAACAAAATAGGCGTGGTGGTAATTAATGCTATTACTTTGGAAGTGGGAGCAGGAGGATCAGAAGTTCAAAATTATCTTCAGTTACATAAGGACAGCTTGGACTGCATGAGACAGTATCTCAAAAGAAAAATCAATCCATCCACTGGCAAAAAGAAAAAAAAATGTCAGTTTTAAGGATGAGAAAATACCTAATACCACTTCCCATTTCATAATTTGGCCTGCTTTATCCTTTGAGACAGAGTCTAACTACATAGTCAAGTCTGGCCTTAAGTTTGCAATCCTCCTGCCTCTGCTTCCCTAGCATTAGGATTATGGATGTGTGCCAGCAGGCCCGGCTTCATACGATCTTTTGACGTTCTACAACAGCCGCTCCTATCCATGTTTCTTTCTCTAATACTGAGACTGTCTCAGCCATATTCCTTGTTGCACAGGAATATTCCTGTAGAACAGTAACATCTTTACTAGCTTGTCTTTGACATTTTCCAACTATATCTAAAATGTCATAGCTAGCATTTGGGACCTACAAATCTTCCGAGTGAAAACCCAAGCCTTCAAATTGTGCGCCATTCACAGGTTTAAAACGAGAGCAGGCTCCATGCTGCCTACGAGCTAACTGGAGACGTTGAGGGTATTCGGAGAGAATAATTTTATTTTGGGAAGCAATGTTGGAAGGCTTCAGTTCTGAGAGATAAACTACTTGTGATTTGAACATCAAATGAACACAGGCACACAAAACTGTCACTTGGAAGTCCGACAAGTTCCTCAGGATGCAGTGTGTGATTTCGGGTCTTGTTGGTCCTGGGAGGAAGAAGTCCACTTGGAGCTGTTTAAAACTGTGCACCCGAGAAGACACAAACATATGCTCCTTTGCAGCAAATGAACATTGCCATGAAAGAGAAAAAGCCTGCAATGGTTTCCTCCAGTTGCAAGAAAAGATTGGCATGTCCAGTTAACCCTAGACGGTTTACCAGAAACTTCTGTATTCATTGCATGTTCTTTAGAGTGGTTTGAATCTCGCGTGTCTCTTCAAGACTCATGTGGCAAATGCTTGCTTCCCAGAGAGGTGTCGTGGGGTAGAGGTGTGACGAGAAGAGGCGGGGCCATCAGCACTGTCCAGGCTTCGAGCAAGCAGCTTCACTATGCACTTATATACTGGCTTCACCCAGGCTGAGAAACCACCGAAACCACGAGCCCACATGAACCCTTCCTTCTTTCTCTTCATAGCCTATCTCATATGTACTTAATGGAAAGCTGAGTGGCACGGTACCCACATTGTGATTTACAAAACAACAAACCCCTTCTGTTTATATCCTAAATATTGTGTGTTTGTCTGAGGAGAGAGTAGAAACAGAATTTTAGTTGATTCTTGCAGTCAGACAGCACAGCAAAAGCAGACTTGCTTTGGCCAAGGAAATATAGACATTTGGAAGCTGAATGGATAGGATTTGGAAGTGCACTTGTTTTCCATGACAGAACTGTCCTGAATTCAAAGGCTTGTCAATTCTGAAGAGCTGTATGGAACTATGTTGTGAAGGTAAAGACACAGTTTCAAAAGGGGCTTCGTGATGTATGAACATCACTGTGGTTTCTACACCTATGTTTATAGCACGTATCTAAGTTGTGTTCTATCTACTTTATCACCAAAGTACTGCGAAGTGCTGACTATGTCTATATCCTAAGGACTGTACTAAGCATGTGCACATGTCTTTATCCTTCAAGAAAAACTGGAGTTGGGCATGATGGCACATGCCTGCAATCCCAGTATTCAGGAGGCAGAGGCAAGAGGATAGCAAGTTTGAGGTCAGCCTGGATTACACAGCAAGTTCATGACACACCTGGGACACATAGGAAGACATTGTATCCAAACTAAACAAAAAATTAAAAAGAACCAGAGAGGGCCACATTTGAATGTGATACCCAGAACCCATGTGAAGGTTGCAGGAGAGACTTGAGGAGAGACTCAGTTTCACAAAGTGGCCCTCTAGAACAACGACTATGCACACATGGAATAATAGGAAGGAAGGAAGGAAGGAAGGAAGGAAGGAAGGAAGGAAGGAAGGAAGGAAGCAAGCAAGGAAGGATGAAGGGAAAGGGAAAACAGCTGGGATGAAGTTGCAGGCAAGGTGGCCAGATGCTGTGTAACGTGTGGATACACCTGAGTCCGAGGAACATAGTCTAGTCCATGAAACTGCTGTAGGCTTGATCTGCTTCGACTGAACTGGGCAGAACTCAGACTGCTTTAAACTGGATAGAAATTTGTTTCCTCTGAATCTTAAACCAAAGCAGAAGGCAGAGTCCAGAGCGTGTGTGTCAGCACCATAAACATCAAGGACATAACTGTATTCGGTGTTTCTGTTCCTCCATCCAGGGTTCGCTTGTTTTAGGATCAGAGTTTCTTTTCATCTTCACTATTGTGTGTTCATGTTTGTTTTATTTCTGACGGCTATTCTATATTTCAGAATGTGCCCTTCTAGTGTACCACAGTTCTGTCTAAACAATATGATTCTATTTCCTCCTTCAGCCCACAGAGCTGCTTGCTGCAACACATTTACTTCTGCCTATGTTGTGGTCCTTATTACGCAGCGTTGTCGTTTTGCTTTAGATGATCTTTAGACTGTTTTTAATGAGGGGCCTCTTTCATATTTCGTCATATAGTTACAATTTCCAGCACTCAGGTCGCTAGGCTGGGGAGTAAGCACATTTACCCCACTGAACCATCTCACAAGTCCTGCAGTGGTTTTCATAAAGGTGTGCATGTGCCCTGGTTAGTGTTCATTTAACTTCTCAAATATGCGGGTTTATAATTTCCGCCATATAATAAAGTATTTTCAGACACGTTACTTCAAATCACTTCTGTGTCACCCGCTGCCGGCTCTTCTCTTACCAGGGACTGCAATCACACAAATATTAGAATATTTGGTACTATCCCACAAACCACACTATATTTGAGGGACTTTTCTCTTTCGTGTTTGGGGACTTTTTCTTTAATGTGTGTGTGGTGTGTTTAATGTGCTTTATTTCAGAGAGATTCAATTACTCTGTCTTCAAGCAACCATTTTCATTTTCTTTTAACTGACTTAATTTGCTCAGTGGCTAATTGTCTCTGAGTTCTAATACTATCCAGCAACACTTGTATTTTAGAAGTTGTAAAGTTAGTCTTCAGATTTTTTCCCCCATCTCTAATTTCTCTTTCAGTCCATGGAAGAAGCTTATTGCAGCCTCTTTACTGTTGATGGCTAATCCTATCTGTTGTTAAATAATAAAATCCTGGCTGGCTGTAATGAAAGCGGAGGCGGTTACGCGAGGAAAAGACACAAACACGCGGCGGTCCCACGTGGGTGCACTTTAATGGGGGGAGGGGCAACGGGCAGGTACAGGTGTGCAAAACACTAGGAGAACAAGGGGGGGAAGGAAAAAGAAGAGAATGAACTCGTAAAGCCCTTCGCTTTTAACGGGGAATGCAAAGGCTTCTGGGAAATGTCCGTATCCAGGAGAATGCTGGGAACTGTAGTTCGGCAAAGGAACAACATTACACCCTTTTGGTTTGATTAAAAAAGAAAAAAAAAATTGGGGGACCTTGAAGGGTAGGGGATAGGGGCGTAGTCCGGTCTCTCATAGCTGCTTCCTGCTGGCTTTGGGCGTTGAGGGGTCCAGGGAATGTCCCATTGGCATTTGAAGTCACTGATCTGGTGTCTGACGTAGCTGATGGTGTTTGAGATCGCTGGTGATTGAAGAAATCGGCTGTCATCTGAGGTAGCTGGTTGAAGAAATCTGTCTGGCTCTCCTGAGTAGCTGGGTCATCATTAAGACGCTGGAAGGCAAAGTTGCATTAGTGAAAGGAAGAAGATTAAAAAAGTAAAAAGGAGGTTAAAAAGTGTGGGGGAGATACTTATCATTAGTGGTCCGCTTGTGCTTGATTTGTTTGGGTAGGTTGGGCTGGCCTCCTGGAGCTTAAAGAAACTGTCTTAAAAGAAATAGATTCTAACCATACATTTCTTAACATTTCAGGGGCCACTGCTGC